>NW_018397255.1:13765845-13842017 GCF_002168275.2 Theobroma umbraticum | reverse complement strand
AATCTCAAGCCCCTTGGTAGCAAAATCTCACCTTTCTTGTGATTCACCAACATACCCAGTTTTTCTTTTGCTGCAACAAACATCTCTACACAATTACTAACTCATTTCCTCAAGAAATTACAACTAAAGTTAAAGTTCTACCTACCTTCCTTAGCTTTTTCTTCTTTCTCTTTTCTTTCTTTCTTCGTTTCTTTCTTTCTACCTCCTTTCTCTCTTTTCTTCTTTGTTTCCAAGCCGATCTTATCTCTTTTTTTTTCAAGGTGCGGTTTTTATCTCAGGGCAAAGATATTTCCCATTCCTTTGGTGTGGGTGGATTCTGCCAAATGCCCCACCACTCAAATTTTTTTCCTTTTCTTCTCTCATGGAAACTTGTCCAAGCTTTGGTTATTTTGGCAATTTCCTCATTCTTTACATGCAATTAAAATTGAAAGTTAAAAAGCTTTTAGACTTTCCACCACCACAAAACAAAATGGCTTCTACCCACCACCTTGCATTGCCATTCTATTTCCTAGACTTCCTTATTTCGTGCACTACATTTCGTTCATATTTTATTTAGTCATTTTTTGACCCATTCAAATCACATGCAATCCACCTTCTTCTTTCCTCATTTGACCACCAATGCACCAATCACAATGCATGCAAATAAATTTTAGTCTTATTCTTTCTTTTACTACACATGGTGGGGGTCCCATATGTCCCCCACTAACTTTTCCCTTTTGCACACCATAGTTTGCATGTAATAATAAATTTCACATGTATATTTCATATTCCACATAATCTAACCTTCCTTGGATAGTAAATTCCCATTTAACTCTAAATACTAAAATTTGCACATAAATCCACAAGCTTTTCTTTATTTATCGTATGACCCTCCAAACATCCATCCTTTACTATTTAGTCCTTCCACCATTTCTTAACTCTAATTTGCTTCTATTTCCTGCCTTTACATGTGTACAAACAAAATATAAAGTTTGCACTTCATCACGGTACCAATGTAATATTTAAATATATACTTACATGCACTAGCTTTATTTAATAAAGACAAACAGGCCCTATTAACATCATTTTTCTTCTAAATTCTTCCTTGCTTCTTCTCCCACACTTAGATTAGTCATATAATGACCAATTTCAATAATAAATAAAATAGAAATATTTTAATATTATTTTATTCATGAAAAATTATTTCATTTCAATATATTCTTTTCACCCATCCCTACTGTTTGGCACTTAAATTTACGTCAAATGACCCTTTGTCTTATCGACAAGGTCTTATTGACTTCTAAATGAGGGTACAAGGTGTTACAAGGTGTGAACTTAGTGTCTTAATGAGTTTCGCCAAAAGTATTAGTAGTTGAAATCATACTAGTTAAATGAAAAAAATATAAGACACAAAGTGGTAGGATTCACTTAAAGAATGTTAAAATTTAAAGAAGGCAAATGAAGAGACAAATAGCTTTTTTTATAAGATTAGAAGAAACATTATCGATCCATTCATTTACCTTAACTCTAAAACAAATCTACTGTAAAACCTTTCCATCACCTCGACCTATTCATGAAAGTATTCATCAGTCATGACAGCAAGGCATGGGTGTTATACCAGAAACCTAAGAAGGGAATCATCATTAGAGTCCAATCATAGTTTTAGAAAGAACTTCAATAGTCACAAATAAAGACAAAGGTTCTTGTATCTATATTCACACCTTCAAGTGATTCTTGGTCAATCAATTGATTTAGATTACCTAACCAATAGTTTTAGAAATAAATAGACCCTATTACGAGAATTTGGTCAAGGTTTTCTATTCAAATGCCGACACTACATTCATTGACAATGATAAAAAGCCATACTTTCAAAGTTGCATTCACTATATCAACCAAGGGTAGAGAATAGGTACTTCTCCATTAGAGATCAATCATGTCTTAGGAGTTCCCAACTTTGGAATAGACCCAAAAAGTTTATGCAATGAACTCAATGAACATGACTTAGAAAATGAGTTCTTAATCTTCCTTCCGCCAACAGCACTAAAACCATTTAGTGTAAATCATTTAAGCTTTCTGGATATTATCTTACATTTAATTTTCTGTTGGTTCTTAAGGCCAAGTACGAGAGAATACTCATTTGTACAATGTCAAGATTTATATTTCATGCATCACATCAAACACAACAGGCAGATCAATTTGGGTTATTTTATTATCAAAGACATGTTGGAAGTAATTATAGGAAATAATGAAAGATTAGTTCATGGAATGATAATGATCAAACTGATGGAGGCATTTAATGTTGACATTAGTGCAAACCTAATGATTATTTGTCAAAATCAAAAGACCATTTATGAAGCAAGAAAAGAGTTCTAATATCACTTAGTTAAAGGGAATGGTATCCAAAGGATATTACACTTGAACAAGTTTATGAACATAACGACACAAAAGCAAATGACAGCATGAATTTCACTTACACTAAAGATCCACCTTCCCAAAACACCATGAACTCCTTGATTGCAAAATGGACAACTACTTTGATAGTTAGATTAAAAAGTTCCATCATGAAATAGGAAAAGATAAAAAAGAAGATGAATCAACTTAAGAGAAAGTTTAACTTAGATAGTTGATCGTTAGTAAATCCATCAGAAAACAAATATCATTTTTTTGAAGCAAAATCTTTGTAACTATCAAAACATCAAAATTTTAATTTTAATGGATGACTTTGCAATTTCAGTCACATACATTCATCTACATATTTACTTGCTATGAATGCCTTCATGATCTTATTTTCAAATAATTGATTAATGATTATGTATAACCTATGCTACTAATGCTTTATCTCTCCATGAGTTTTTCTTCTTTTGTTCCTATACTCCATTTTCTTTTCCTTTTTGATAAAATAGGTTTAAATTTTGTTAAAAGGGGGAGAAATATAATGAGAAAATATATGCTTAAATTTTCATTCATTTCGACTGGATTTCAAAATAGGTTTTAAAATGTGCTTTCAAAATTAAATGCAAATCTTTTTAGAAAAGCACAAAGTTAATGGGAGCTTTACTTGAGAAAAGTACTTTGAAATATTGAATATATTTTCAAGGGGAGTTTTTCTTCAATGAGTGAATTTAACTTTTAATTTTATTATATCAAAAAGGGGGAAATTGCTAGCTTTATACATGTTTTGACAACACAATTGATTGAACTTTGTTCGTCCCAAAAAAGTGTGCTAGAGTGGGGGTGAATAGCACTTTGTGAATGCCATAAACTTGACTTCTAATTGAGGGCTAGTTAAAGGTTAATGATGAGAAGTTAAAGGCTAGATGAAAGAATGATTTAAAGAGGAATGAATGAAAAATAAAAGAAGGTAGACAATGCACAAAGATTTATAGTGGTTTGGTTTTTTTGACCTATATCCATTACCTTGATCTTCCAATCAAGGATTTTCAAATCAAATCACTACAATCAATGGAATTTTGAAGGTTACACCATACTTTTATAATGGTTTTTCACAGGCTCAGCCGTAACCTTTAACCATGGTTTTTTTTTAGATCCACCAAAACCCAAATTTAACGTTTCCTAGGCTAAGTTAAAACCTATACAACCAATCAAGCTAACCCAAGCTTGATTAATCACCGTAGAGTGACTTGCACACTATAAGTAAGGAGTATAGATATGAAAAGGTACCTATGATCACTAACCTGATCTGAATGGTACAAGATGAAGTGCCAAACTTTATTACAAAGATTAGAGTGAAAAGCAAGAAGAGTTGAGAGAATTTTTGCTATTTTTAAGCTCTTTTAAATCTTGCAAGCATCTAATCTTTTTCTCAACCATTGGGGGTGTCTTTTATACTTGAAAATTCAACTCTGATGGATGTTGACAGCTTCGAACCGTTCGAAACAGTTTAAAGTCAATTTTAGCTATTAGTCTGTCTTCAATCATTCAAATTCAAATTTTCAAGCAAAGTACTCTTAGTTGACTAACCATACTTCTTAGTCAATTAAGTCTTCTCTGTCTTGTAATTGAAGTATATGACAGTGAGTTCTTAGTTGACTAATTATGCTTCTTAGTTGATTAAGTTCTCTTTGTCTTATAATTGAAGCCTCTGATAACTCTATTATATAGAGTTATTTTGACTCATTTTGGGAGTTTAAGTAGCTTAGATCTTTGAGATTTTAGGTTCGAATTTTAGCATTTTAGGTGTTTTTTAGTTTAAGTTTGATTACTTGTTAAGTGATTAATTTAAGTTATTTTAGTTAAATTTAAGTTATTTTATTTTAAATTCTTTAAGAGTAGTTATTGCTAATTTCTCTTATGGCTTTTGTAGGAAATTGATGAAAAAGACTCATTTGATGAAAATCAGTGCAAGTATGGTGATAGCTTCATTCGTATATGTTTCAGTATTTTGACCATATCTCTTTCTAAAAAACTCCAAATGAGGTGATTCTTAGACCAATCAAATTATAAAGAAGGGATACAATGTTTATGTTCACCAATTTGCCCAGTTCTGATTGAATCATGGTCAAAATATTTGTCAAAATGGACCCACTGCAGCAGTATGTAAAGACTGAACATGATGCTGTATTTGGAGAAAATCTTTCATCCAGAAGTCCAATTGATGTGATTTTCAATTCATTGGAAAGTTAAGAGACAGGGATAAAACTTTTATGTTTACTACTTTGCCCAGTTCCTAACATATCAGAGTGAAACTCACGTTTGAAGTTGATAGACTGCCACAGCGCTGGGAGAACAAGGCTGCAGCGTTGATGAAAGGAAGCACACATACAAAATTCTAGAGAGCTCAGCGCTGCAGCGCTGGAGAGGTAGCGCCACGGCGCTGCGCGACTTTCCTAAAAATAAGGGAAGTTAACGGGATTTCAAAAATTAGGTTATTGGGAGCCTTTTACAGAGATTTTGGAGGGGAGGCAGCAAGCAACTATTCTGGAGATTTGGAGCCAAGAACAAAGCAAGGAAACGAGAATTGGAGAGAGAATCAAGATCACAAATCTCTAACTATTAGTTTTCTCTCTTACCTTTGTTTTTCTTTTATTTCTTTGACTTGGATTCATGGCTAAATTTCTTTGGATATTGTTTTTATTAGATACTATGAACTAAATTATTTTTCTAGTTGCAATTGAACTCACATGTAATCTTAATTTTTAATCTCTTTCTTACTTATTTTCAATGGGATTTGAATTGTTTATTCCAATTTGTTCTTAATGCTTTTAATTGCTTGGCCACCAATTAAATTTAGCTAGAAACCTAAACAAACTTGGGAAAGGGAGTTTAGTCTAAACTAAAATTGGGATAGCATATGATCATATTAATTGATTTGCCTATAGGATAGGATATACCTATAGGCCATATGTAGCCAAATTAGAGCCTGAACTGAATGAGTCTATTTTAATTTCAATTCAAATAGGGATATAGTGTTTTAGTTAAAATAGATATTTTTATAAGATGAGTCGAGAGACCCTTATAAATAATTTAGGATTCTAGGTTAGCAATTCAACCCATTGAAATAAGTTAAGAAAGAGAGGTAAGATTTAGATGAAGTGTGAGGGATATTGTAATCTTAGGTTTGTTTGATTTGTTGTTTGCCCAATTATCTTATTTCTTTAATTTGTAATCAAATTAGTTTTAGTTGCATAATTTTTAGTTCAATTAGAATTAAGATTTTAATTGTTTGAATAAAACTAAATTGTTTAATTTTAGTACTTAGTAAAATTTTAGATCAATTCCCTGTGGGATCGATACTCTGCTTGCTAATATACTATCTATTCGATACGTATACTTGCATAGTAGAATTTTAACTGACAAGCCTCTACTAGTGAGCTCTTAGTTGACCAACCATACTTCTTAGCCAAGTCTTTTCTATCTCACAATCTATTTTACTTTCTTAATCAGTTGAGTAAAGCTTTAATTGACTAAGAGCTTACTATCTCTAAATCGGCCAACTTTAGTTTTGAATTTTAGCTGACTAACTCCCTTAATTATCTGACTAAGAAGCTTCTGTTTTGTGGCTTATTTGTAACTCCTTATTCTAATAAGTTTTGATTTGCTTTCCAGTGATTAATTTGTTATTGACATACATTTTTATCTTGTGCACTCAAGTAGTAAAGTTAGACATTAATGAGTAGGAATGTTTTATTATCATAAAAAACTTATGGAGTCAACAAACTTAATGAGCTTTGAAAGTAAAAGATATTTTTGAGCATGAAGAAAAATCTTAAAGGATTGTTAAAGTTGAACTTAACAGAAAAATATATTGAAATACTTTAATTGTTTGAACATATTTTTAATATGGATGATCATGCTCCTAATTTTCCAAAAGTTTCTTGTTTTCAAAATTAAATGTGCCAACCTAAGGATTTAGTTTTAACATGATGTTTGAATGAAAAGTAAGCACAATATATTTCTTTAATTACAAGAAGAATTGATTCTGGAGATGAAAAAGTTAATTCTTGAGCAAAAATCAATAGCGAAAAATCGATTATGAGAGAAGAAGAAGTCACTTCTTAGAAGACAAAAGCTTTAGGAATTGTGAAGAATTGACACTTCAAAGATAAAGAATCAATTCTAGAGAGACAAAATGCAAATGGAAGAAAGTAAAGAAGAAAGAATCAATTGTGCAAAGAGAAACAGTCAATTCTTGAAACACCACAAGTACAACTTAGAAACTTGGTGACCAAGAAAAACATGGGACAATTGGACAAAAGTGGATTGGCAAAATTCAAACTTGCATTTAAATTTTGGCACCAGTCTATAGCGAAGAACCAACACCTTAAGGTAAAAGAACTTATTCCCCAAAATTACAAAAATGTCACCTTGACACCCCAATTGTAGAACAACTAACACCTTGAAATAGAAAAATTGATTCTTTAGAGATAGAAAGCTTCAAACTTTACGAATAATAAAAAATTCAACTATAAAGAATCGATTCTGCAGATATGACAAATTTGTGTAAACTGGTTTGAATGAACAGGAAATTATTCAAAACTTATTACAATAGATAGAAAAGCTCAAAGCCTATAAATGTCCATCTTAATGATGTTAAAAAAATATGAATTTTGAAAGATTTTTAAATTATCCTTGAAAAGGAAAAGAGCGAACAAATAAGAGCAATAGCTAAGAGCAGAAAAGTTCCTACCTTTGAACTAGCAAAGATCCTAAAGTTTGTATCTTTACCCTTTAGTTGATCTTTCTTGAACTTAGACCTTCATTGATGATTTTTATCTCTATCAAGGCTCACACGTTTTTGAACTTAAACTTCCTTATCCACCATGTTAATTTTTTGCTCATAATAAATATGAATATTGTTTGAATGTCATGTGAATTCTTATGTTTAGCATTATTGTAGGATGAAAGTTCCACCATTGAGCACTTTATCACTTATATCGAGTCACTGTGAGCACTTAAAGAACAATTACATGAATGCAAATTTTTAGACTATATTTGGAGTTTTAGAATATGTTTAATCCTTTCTTGAGGCAAAATCCTAGGTCACACTTAGCTAGGGAAATAACTTAAGCCACCTTTGGATTGATTGAGCCTTTGGAGCTAACCCAATTAAATTTTATCTCTAGTATACCCCCTTAAGCAAAAAAATTTTCCCTTTTTCCTTGGTCAGCCATAAATAAGTTAGCCTAGCTTTTAAATGATTTTCCAATTCTACAACCCTCACTCCTAAACCTATACATTGTTTTAGGAAATATATGTTGAATTATTTGATGAAAAGATGGGAAAAATGAAATGGAGAAATTCGAAATTCAATGGAAAGCATTCATTCCATTATCACTGAAAGAAACAAGTTTAAAGGTGTTGATTTGAGAATAAAAAATAAAAAAACAAATGCTTGATCAATGAAAAGTGAAGGAAAAGAAAAAGGAATACTTAGTGAAGAGAAGCAAGGCTATATAGGTCCTAGAATAATTATATACTTAAAGTGATTTAAGCTATATTATATCTTATATCCTCCATTTACCCTAGCTATATATTACTAGCCAAATAAAATCCTAAGGATCCATAGTTAAATGTTAGCCTACATTAGTGCAAAGATAGGTGAAAAGCAAACTTATGAAATTTTAAGCTAGTTTGATGTTTGTATGAGCATTAACTTATCTAAAGTGCATGATATCCATTATAAGAGATTTTACACGCACACGGAAAATTCATTTGAAATATGAGCTTGGAATAGAATAAAATGTAAACATAATCAATATTTATGTTTTGCTTTGAGTTGGGAAAACAAGACAAGTTTTGAGAAAATTAAAGGTGATCAATGAATTGGTGCAATCTCCTAGTTTGAAATTTTTAACTATACTATCTCATTTTTATTTTTAATTTTTCTCGAGGACTAGGAAAATATTAAGTTTGGGGGTGTGATTACTCTATTATATAGAGCAATGTAGCCACATTTTGGATGTTAAAATAGCTAAGTCCTTGTTTTTTAAGTCGATTTTAGATAGTATTTATGTTTTTAGTTAATTAGTTTAAAGCACCTTTACTTATTTCAATTCAAGTAATTCTAGTTCATTTCAAGTTGAAAGCTTAATTTAAGCCAATACTAATTTAGTCCTTGTCTTTGTAGGTTTTCAAATGCGTAAAGTTAAATGGTGATGAACTATGCAATGGAGACTAAGCGCAAACTTTCACTACACATATTATGGTAATTCTCGCATAACTCAAGCTACAGAGATTCAATCAACGTGATTCTTGCACCATTCAAAAGCTCAGAGGCACACTTAGAACTTTCTTGTTTACCATTTTTCATAGATTGGCTTCACGTTAGGAGACAACCATGCTACAAGATGAGGTACTATAGTAGTTTCTGCTCCAAGCCAGCACAAGGAAGTAACGTCGTAGTCTCGAAAGAGGGCGCTGCGCCAAATGGAGCAACATTGCTCCCATTCAAATTCTTGAGAATCCCGCACTACAGCAGCCATGGAGGAGGGCCACGACTCTAGTGGGAAGTTAGTAAAAAAAAAGAAGTGGAGAGAGCCATGGAGCTCAAGGAAGAAGTCATTAGCGTTCTGACGTGTTTTACTGAAACATAGCCATTCGAGGGTTTTTTTTTTAAGGACTTTTGGTGGCTATAAATATGTGATTTTCAGCATTCCAGAGAGAAAGAAAAAGGTTCTACAGAGGAAATGAGAAAAAGACAAAGACGATTAAAAATCAAGAATTGATAGTAGCCATGTTTGTTATTGTAGTTTTTCATTTCTCTCTTATTCTTTTGCTGTAGAAATGATTTATTCTCTTGAAATTGTGATGTTTTCTGAAGAAATGATGATGAATGTCAATTAAAATTCTCCTACACAAGTATACATATTGAATAGATAGTATATAAGCAAGCAGAGTATCGATCCCACAAAGAATTGATATAAAATTTTATTAAGTACCAAATTTAGAACAATTTAATCTTATCCAAACAATCAAATTCAAGTGACTAAATTAATTAACTAAAAATAATAAACCAAAATTTAAACTAAAAAGAAAAATCAAAATAATAATAACTCGAGCAATTATCAAACCAAACAAGCCTAGGATTTCAATATCCCTCACACTTCATCTAAATCTTACCTCTCTTCCTTAACTTATTTCAATGAGTTGAATTGTTAACCTAGAGTCTTAAATTATTTATAAAAGTCTCTCGACTCATCTTATAAAAATATCTATTTTAATTAAAACACTACATCCTTATGTGAATTGAAATTAAAACAGATTTATTAAGTTTAGGCTTTAATTTGGCTACATATAGCTTATAGGTATATCCCTATCCTATACGCAAAATCAATTAATATGATCATATGCTATCCCATTCTTAGTCTACACTAAACTCCCTTTCCCAAGTTTGTTTAGGTTCCTAAATCAATTTAATTGGTGGCCAAGCAATTAAAAGCATTAAGAACAAATTTAAATAAACAATTTAATTCCCATTAATGATAAGTAAGAAAGTGATTAAAAGTTTAGACTACATGTGAGTTCAATAGCAATCTTAAAAAAGGAAAATTAGCTACTCATGATTGCAAAGATAAATTACATTATATAAATTACAACCATTGAGAGTAACAAGAAAAATAAAAGCTAAGGAAGAAAACAAAACAAATATTTGCAGCTGCGCTGTCTAAGTTTCAACTTCAACTTCTAACTTCTTGAATCTCCAAACGTTGTCTAACCTCTAGTCTCTTAAAAAAATTCTATTTATACTAACAAACATAACCTATAGTTCTCTAAGTTGACCTATGATTTAATTGGGTTTAAAAGTGTAATGAGATGCCCATAAATCAATTGTCAGTCTTTAAAATTTCCAATCCCGCCACATTACATCCAGCCATTTTCTGACAAGATTCTCTCAATCTTTAATACAGAACTGGGTAAAGTGCTCTTCATAAAAGTTGTAGCTCTATCTCTTATCTTTCTAATGGTCTAAAAATCTCATCATTTGGAGACATGTATAGTGAGTTATGGAAAAAATAATGAAGCATATGCAAGCAGACATTTAGGTCTTTCAACACCTTACTGTCCAAAATTAAACCCAAAATATAAAAAAATAATAAATAATAACCAAATTAAAAGAAATAACATAAAATTAAAATAACTCACTTAAAAATAAACTATTTATTAAAACAACTAAAAATAACTAAAGTATAATTGAAATTTGATGACTTAGCTAACATTTAATAACAAGATTAGACTAAAATAATTCTATAAAATAGAATTATCACACCCCAAACTTAAGATTTTGCTAGTCCTTGAGCAAAAGAAAATCACAAAAAGAAAACTGAACATAAAAATCCTTGAACAGGAGATAGACATACCAAATCATGATTTTTCAATTTTTTTCCTTAAAAATTAACTCAAATTCCAGCTTAAAGTAGCATATAGTTAATCTTTAAAGTCATGCATCAATTCAAGTGAAAACTTATTTTTCAAATGGACTTCCTATATGTGTATGTGAATGCTCTCTTAAAAAGAATATCATGTAATTCAAATTAATTTATGCCAAATCTAAGCATAGATTAGTGCTAGGACTCCATAAGTTTGCTTTTCATTCCTCTCTCCACTAATGTAGATTAACACTTATTCAAGGATCAATAGATCTTTATCAAGCATGTAATGTAAGGCTGAGGTTTAAGTATGGCAAAGGATATATTTAGGTTCAAATTCACCCTAAGCACATAATCAATCTAGGACTTATAAAGAGCTAAAAAAACAAATCTTATAGCACCTCCATCTTGAAGTTTACCTTCCTTATTACAACACACTTATTTCTCTTTTTTTGTTTTTTTTTTTTGTTCAAGCCTCAAACTTTTTTTCACAATTATAAACAAGGGTAATTTTCCTAACAACCATCATTGTTTTTTTCTTTCACCCTTCTCCCTCAATTTATCCTTAAGCTCAAATCATTCCCTAGAAAGATCACCATACTTAAAAGGTGAAAGATTCAAATTGTTGGATTTAAATACATAGGTCAAGGCTAATACAATTGTGTAATTACAAAGAAAAGGCAAATTAAGCTCGAAAAGGGTGACTAAGGATAAATATAACAAGGTAAGCTCAAAATGGCTCAAATGATCCAAAGATGGCTTAAATCACTTCCTATTCTAAGTGTTATGTAAGATTTCGCCTCAAGAGAAAATCAAACAAATTCATCAATATAATCTCATTGCAATCCCGACAATCCAGCACGTGATGGTCGCAACTCTCATCTGTTGGAATCTGAAGCAATATGTTTTGCGTTTTAGCATTGCAGTGCTCACACATTCTGTGTTGGCCCTCTTTTTAGTGTCATGGCTTTCCGTTTAAGGGTTGCAATGCTTGAACATTTTGTTTTAGCTAGCGTATGGCCTCATTTTAGGGTCGTGGCTCTCAATTTGAAGGTCGTGTCCTTAACTTTTAAAAAAAAATTGAATTTTTTTTAAAACCAATTACTTGCAAAAGAAAACATAAAAAAAGTTAGATCAAAAGAAACAAATCAAAAAGTTAAATAAAATAAAGGCAAAAATAAGTAAGGTCGAGGAGTTTGGGTTGCCTCCCAAGAAACGCTTCATTTATACTCTTCGGTTGGACTGACTTTGACTCTAGGCCATGTCAAGCAAGTGTATTGAGGACTTTTGATAATTAATTTTGCTTCCTTAATAATGCTTCAATCTTTATCCATTGACTTTAAATTTTCAACCATCTATTCCCCTAATTTTGATTACTCCATGTAAAAATACCTCATTGACAATGAAAGGACTAGACCACCTTGATTTGAGCATTCTTGAAAATAATTTCAAGCAAGAATTATAGAGCAACACTAATTGTCCTAGCTCAAAGCTTCGTTCCACTATCTTCTTATCATGTCATTGCTTTGTTTTCTCTTTATAGAGTTTGGCATTCTCATAAGCTTGAAAGCAAAATTCATCAAGTTCATTTAATTTCAACAACCTTTGCTGTCCTGCTACTTGTAAATCAAAATTTAACTTCTTCACTAACCAATAAGCATTATGCTCAAGTTCCATCGGTAAGTGACAAGCCTTGCCAAAAACCAAGTTATATGGAGACATGCCAATTGGGGTCTTATAAGTAGTCCTATATGCTCACAGTGCATCATTCAATCTTCTAACCCAATCGTTTCTTATTGGACACACTGTTTTCTCCAAAATCCTCTTGATTTCTCTATTTGACACTTCTACTTAACCACTAGTTTGAGGATGGTATGCAATTTCAACCTTGTGTTTAACTCCATATTTTGCAAGAAATGCATCAAAATATTTGTTACAAAAGTGACTTCCCTCATCGCTAATAATTGCCCTGGAGTGCCAAAACGAGTGAAAATATTCTTCTTAATGAAATTCATCTTTGAATCATTATGAGGAAAGGCTGCCATTTCAACCCATTTGGAGACATAATCTATGGCAAACAAGATGTATTTGTTGTTGTATGAAGTATGAATGGACCAATGAAGTTAATACCACATACATCAAAAATTTCTATCTCAAGGATGTTGTTGAGAGGCAACTCATGTCGCCTTGAGATATTACCTACTCTTTGGCACCTATCACAATGCAAAACAAAATTGAGCATCCTAAATAATGTAGGCCAATACAAACCTGATTGGAGAACTTTAACAGCAATCTTTGTTCATCCAAAGTGTCCATCATAATCCAAGGAATGGCAATGGTGAAGCACACTTTGAATTTCCTCTTCTAGGACACATTTTCTAAAGCTTTGGTCTTTACACTGCTTAAATAAGTTAGGCTCATCCCAAAAACAAAATTTAACATCATGCAAAAATTTCTTTTTCTAATGAAAATTTAAATCAAGGGGAATAATATTGCTTACTTGATAATTCAAGAAATCAGCATACCAAGGAAGTGATTTCTTACCAACTTGAAGGATTTGTTCATCAGGAAAAATCTCCTTGATTAAGGTCGAATCCTTACCTTAAGCTTCAATCTTCAATCTTGAGAGGTGGTCTGCCACTTGATTTTCTATTCCTTTTTTGTCATGAATCTCTACATCAAACTCTTGTAGCAAGAGAATCCACTTATCAATCTTGGTTTAGAAATCATTTGATAGCTGAATGGTCAGTGTACACTATCACTTTTGTCTTCACGAGATAAAAGAAAATTTTGTCAAATGCAAAAACTACAGCTAAAAGCTCATTTTCTGTTATGGTATAATTTTTTTTAGGCCTCATTCAAAGTCTTGCTAGCATAATAGATGGAATGAAAGATTTTATCCTTCCTTTGTCACAAAACAGCTCCAATCGCATAATCACTCGCATCACACATTAGTTCAAAAAGGAGAGTCCAATCGAGACTAATTATGATAGGTGTAGATATTAATCTTTTCTTCAATTCATCAAAAGCAATAAGACATTCATTATCAAACTTAAATGGCCCATCTTTTTCTAATAGATTGCAAAGTGGTTTAGAAATTTTGAAAAGTCTTTAATAAATCTTCTATAAAAACCAGCATTACCAAAAAAAACTTCTAATACCTTTGACATTTATTAGAGGTTGTAATTTCTCAATTGCTTCAATTTTTGTTTTATCTACCTCAATGCTACTACTAGAGGTCTTATGCCCAAGGACAATAGCTTCTCGCACCATGAAGTGACATTTCTCCCAGTTAAGCACCAAATTTGTTTCTTCAAATCTCTTGAATTCACTAGCAAGATTTAAAAGACAATCATTAAAATTATTTCCAAAGATAGAAAAGTCATCCATAAATACCTCCAAACATTTCTCCACCATGCTTGTAAATATAGCGATCATGTATCTTTGAAAGGTGGCAAGTGCATTATGTAATCCAAATGGCATTCTTCTAAAAGCAAAAGTGCCATAAATGCATGTAAAAGTAGTCTTTTCTTGATCTTCAGGGGTAATAGCAATTTGGTTATAACCAGAATAACCATCTAGAAAAGAATATTATTCCTTACCAGCTAGACGATCCAATACTTGATCAATGAATGGGAGAGGGAAGTGATCCTTCCTTGTAGCTTTGTTGAGCTTGCAATAGTCCATGCACACTCTCCATCCAGTCACAGTTCTTATCGGAATGAGCTCATTATTGTCATTGGCAACCACAGTCATTCCCCCTTTCTTAGGAACACATTGAACTGGACTTACCCATGAGCTATCAGAAATAGGATAAATTATTCCAACATCTAACCACTTGATGATTTCTTTCTTGACCACTTCTTTCATGATAGGGTTCAATCTTCTTTGTTGTTCAATTGTAGCTTTGTGATTTTCCTTAAGGAGAAATTTGTGCATGCAAAAAGAAGGGCTCATTCCTTTAATATCAACTATGGTCCACCCTATTGCTTTCTTGAATTCTCTAAGTGTCCTCAATAACTTCTCCTCTTGCATGTTAGTAAGAGAAGCAAAAATAATAACTAGAAAAGTAAAAGATTTTCCAAAAAAAGCATACTTCAAGTGTGTAGGCAAAGGTTTGAGTTCCAAAGCAGGTGGTTCCTCAATGGAAGGCTTAGAAGCTAGCATCAAAGAAGCTGAAATATCTGAAGACTCAAATTGATTATTAGTTCTAAGACTAGAGTGCACATTTAACAAATTTGAATATTCAATAAGTTCATCATCATCCCGTCAAAATTAACATATAACCAGTCTTCAAATGTCATGGGCAATTTTAAAGCTTTGAAAATATTAAATGTTACTTATTGGTTTTGAACTCTTAAAGTGACTCACCTTTTCCAACATCAATCAAGGCTCTAACAGTTGCTAAGAATGGCCTCCCAAGGATGATTGGAATTTGCCTATCTTCTTCCATGTCAAGAATTATAAAATCAACTAGAAAAATAAATTTATCTGCCTTGACAAGAGCATCTTCAATAATTCCCCTTAGGTACACATTAAAACGATCAACCAGTTGCAAAGTAACAGAAGTGGGTTTGCATTCCCCCAAACCAAGTTTCTCAAAAATTAACAAAGGCATTACATTGATACTTGCACCTAAATCACTTAAAGCTTTTGCAAAATATAAATTACGAATAGTCTAAGGGATTATGAAACCACCTGGATCTTTGAGTTTTGGTGGCAATTTATTTTGGAGAATTGCACTACATTCTTCTGTAAGAGAGACAGTTTCAAACTCACCTAACTTTCTCTTTTTTGGAAAGGATGTCCTTCAAGAACTTGACATAACTAGGCCTTTGTTCCAAAGCTTCAGTAAAAAGAGTATTTATGTGTTATTTCTTAAAGACATTGATAAACTTCTGAAATTGCTATTCAAGCTTTTGCTTTTGGAGCCTTTGGGACAAACATGGTGGAGGATGATGACTTGAGAAGTTCCTAGATTTTCAACCTTTTCATCGTCCTTCTGTTCAACTACAATTTCTTTCTCACACATCCTTTCTTTATCAACATGTTCATTCTAAGTTTCAATTGTTTTTTCATTCACCCCCTCAATTTCTTTTCCACTCTTTAAAGTGATTGCTTGGCATTATTCCTTACCTTTAAGATTGATTTGTGTGTCACTGGGTAAGGAACCTTGAGGTTAATTGTTGATGGAATTTGCAAGCTATCCTACTTGGGTCTCAAGATTTCTCATTGAGGCTCGTTGACTTTAAATATAGCATTAGTCTTTGACATATATTGCAAGAGAAGTTCTTCCACTTGGGACTTTTTTTCAAAAATTAGTGGTCTAACTTCTTGTTGAAAATGAGGAGGCAAATGGGTTTTGATTAAAAGGCCCTACATTGTTGTTCCATAAAAAGTTGGGGTGGTTTCTCTAACCAGGATTATAAGTATTGGAATATGGGTTATTCTGTTACCTATTAAAGTTCCCCATAAATTGGACTAATTTAGAATTGTATGAACATTGATCATTCGAATAGATATCTTTACACATCTCATAGACTACAAATGAATTTTGAACTACATGAACTCCTGGTGTTTCAAACTTCTTAGACAGTGCAGCCACTTAAATAGTTAAGGTGCTAAGTGCATCAATTTCATAAACTCCAATAACTTTTCTTGGACTAGACCTTTCTAAAAGTCATTGATAATTATTTGAGTCCATCTCTTCCAATAGATTGTAAGCATCTGTAGCATTCTTACTCATTAATGCCCCATTAGTAGTAGCACCAATTGTCGTTTTTATTGACCCAACCAGCACATTGTAGAATGTTTAAACTTGCAACTAATCAGGAATCCCATGATGTGGACATCTTCTCAGTAGTTCTTTAAATATTTCCCAAGCTTTATATAAGGATTCAACATCAAATTGTGTGAATGAGGTAATATTGCTCCTCATCTTTGTAATCTTTGTAAGTGGAAAAAACTTTGCTAGAAACTTTTGAGCCAAGTCCTCCTATATAGTAATAAACCCATTGGGCAATGAATTAAGCAAATTCTTTACCTTATCTCTTAGAGAAAATGGAAACAGTCTTAATCTAATAGCATCATCAATTACTCCATTGTATTTAAAGGTATCACAAACCTCTAAGAAATTCACTAAATGAGAATCAGGATCATCAGTTGGTAACCCACCAAACTAGACTAAAGACTAAATCATCTGAATGTAACTTGGTTTAATTTCAAAATTATTTGAATTGATGGAAAGTCTCGTAATGTTTTGGTGCAAGCTTTGCAAAAGAGGAATAGTATAATCCCGTTGTGCTCTATTTGCTTCGGGAACTAGATTAATGGCACTATTGCCAATGTTATTGTTATCCTCAGCCATTTTCTAATTTACAATTGCAACTTGCAAATTCGCCTGTCGACATCTTGTGAAAGTTCTTTCTATCTCAGGATCAAAAGGAACAAGATTCAAGTTGTTTCTTCTTTGCATACAATGAACAAAGATATTTGCATGTAAACAAAATATAATATTAACATAAGAAAATAAAATTTGAAGATTAAATTGCTTGGTATTAATATTCGTAAAAATTCTACAAACAATTCCCCGACAACGGCACCAAAAACTTGTTAATTACAATTTTACTACACAAATATACATGTCAAATAGATAGTATATAAGCAAGTAGAGTATCAATCCCACAGAGAATTGATCTAAAATTTTACTAACTACTAAAATTAGAACAATTTAATCTTATCCAAATAATCAAATTCAAGTAACTAAATTAATTAACAAAAAATAATCAACCAAAATTTAAACAACAAAGAAAAATCAAAATAATAATAACTCGAGTAAATATCAAATCAAATAAGTTAAGTATTACAATATCCCTCACACTTCATCTAAATCTTACCTCTCTTCCTTTACTTATTTCAATAGGTTGAATTAATAACCTAGAGTCTTAAATTATTTAGAAGGGTCTCTCGACTTATCTTATAAAAATATCTATTTTAACCAAAACACTATATCCCTATGTGAATTCAAATTAAAGTAGATTCATTAAGTTCAGGCTCTAATCTGGCTACATATGGCATATAGGTATATCCCTATCCTATATGCAAATCAATTAATATGATCATATGTTATCTCAATTTTATTCTACAATAAACTCCCTTTCCCAAGTTTGTTTAGGTTTTTAAATTAATTTAATTGGTGGCCAAGTAATTAAAAGCATTAAGAACAAATTGGAATAAATAATTCAAATCTCATTAAAGATAAGTAAAAAAGAGATTGAAAATTTAGATTATATGTGAGTTCAATTAAAAATTTAGATTATATGTGAGTTCAATTGCAATCCTAGAAAAAGAACTCATGATTGCAAAGATAAATAACATTATATAAATTTCAACCATTGAGAATAACAAGAAAAGTAAAAGCTAAGGAAGAAAACAAAACAAATATTTGCAGCTTTGCTCTCCAAGTTTCAACCTCAACTTCTAGCTTTTTGAATTTCCGAAAGTTGTCTAACCTCTTGTCTCTTAAAAAATATTCTATTTATACAAAAAAATTGAACCTATAGTTCCCTAAGTTGACCTATGATTTAACTGGGCTTAAAAGTGTAACGAAAGGCCCATAAATCAATTGTCAGTCTGTAAACTTTTCATTCCCACCACATTACGTCTAGCCATTGTTCAATGTGATTTTCTCTATCTTTGAGACAAAACTAGGTTAAGTATTCTACATGAAAGTTGTAGCTCTGTCTCTCACGTTCCAATGGTCCAAGAATCGCATCATTTGGAGCTCTGTAGCACGAGTTATGGCCAAAATACTAAAGCATATGCAAGTAGACTTTCAAGCCTTTCAACACTTTACTTTCCAAAATTAAACTCAATTCCTTTAGTTCCTACAAAAATATAAAAAACTAATAAATAATAACAAAATTAAAAAAAATAACATAAAATTAAAATAACTCACTTAAAAATAAACTAATTATAAAAACAACTAAAAATATATAAATTATAATTGAAATTTGAGGACTTAGCTAATATTTAATAACAAAATTGGACTAAAATAATTCTATAAAATAGAATTATCAATGAACTAAATCTTTTTCTCGGATTATGGTTTATTTCAATATGTAGTTTGAATATACGATTTTTTTTTTTTTTGCTTAGTATTAATGGATATTGTATGGTTTATTCAAATCTATGTTTAACGCTTTTCACTACCTAATCACCAATTAAAATGATTAGGTTCTCTAAATGCAACATGATGAAAGGAGTTTATATTAGACCATTAATTTGAATAGCTTATGTTTGATTCACTTAGAGGTTAGGTGAGAGATTCATATTTAGGATAGATATATACCTAAATATCATAGGCAACCAATATAGAACGAAAACTTAATGAGTTGTTCTTAACTAATTTGCATAAACATATGGAATTAATTTTCAAGAGTATGTGTGCAACAAAATCGACAGAAACTCGTACACAAAATCAAATTTTAGGCTAGCCATTCACCCCATTAATCTAAGTTTAAAGGAAAAGATTATATTCAAATGAAATATTAAGAGACACCATGGTCCTAGGTTTTTAAAGTAATAGTTTCTTAAGTAAAATTACATTCATATCCTTAGGTTAGTTTCAGTAGTAAATTTTACATTAATTAAGTATTCAAAAGTAAGTTGCTTGGATAGGATAAATTTTGTTAAAAATTTAACACTTAATAAAACTTTAGGGCAAATCTCTATGGAATACGATACTTGACTTACCTCTATATTACTTGAGTGATACATATACTTGCGTGTGCAAAATTAACAATAAGTTTTTGGCATCATTGTCTGGGTTTTGAATTTTTTCTTTATTTTACTGATATTACATTAAAAAAATTACTTTAGTTCTTGTTTTTCTTTATTTTTTTTAGATACCTCCACACAATGGAAGCTTGGACTGCTTAGGTGGTTGCTTTGTCTAAAAAGTTTGAAACTTTAGGAGTTCAGGCTATTTAGAGACTATGACATGTGAGTTTTGTGGAGAAGGGCATTTTAGATGGTGGAATCATTTGAAGTTTTCTTTGATCAATAATCAGAGATCTTCATCAACTCCAAAGCTTAATATGTTTATTGGATTTCCACCTTAGGAGAGAGCTCTCATGATTGAGAAAAAGCAATCTATGGAAAAGATGTTCATCAAATTCATGGTAAAGACTAATTCTCTCATTCATAATCAAGTAACTTCTTTGAGAAACCTTGAGACTTAAATGGGTAAACTTACAAATTCTATCAACAATATGCGTCAGGGAACCTTGCTTAGTGAAATTGAAGCTAACCATAGTAGAGAAGGTAAGGAATCTTGTTTAGCAATCACCTTTATGTGTGGAAACAAGGTAACAAGTAATAGCAAACAATCTAAAACTCAAAAGAAGCCTATTGAGAAAGTAACAGAGGTTAAAAAGCCTAATAAACAAACTCAAAAGAAGGAGGTAAAGAAAAACCCACTAGCACCACCCTTTCTTTAACTAGAAATAGTGGTTGAAAAAACTAGAGCGCAAGTTTAAGTTGATAAAGTTGAGTAAAAAGAACGAGTTTCTAATTTACTTATTTCAACCAAATATCCTTCCTCTACAAATACTTACTATATAGTGGAATTAGTTTGTGTGGATAAAGGAGACCCCACGCCACTACCTCTAGTGATGCAAATGCCAACTATGGAGTAAAACTATCACCTTTACATTTTATAATCAAGTAGCGACTTGAGAAGCACATTCGACTACCTTCCCTTCATAAGTCACTCATTAATATTTTTCCACAAAAATGAAAATGAAAGTGGTTAAGCCCCTTCAAAGGGACTAAAGCTTATTTTTGTGGTATAATGCAGATTTATAGCGAGGTTATTAGAATAGGCATGGTCAATGGGAAAAACTTCAAACCTTACTGTGTTGGTAAAAAAGTGAAAGAAAGGGTGAAATAGTCAAACTAGTGACTATAAAGAACTACTTATTGGGAGGTAACCTAAGCTTTCAAAACTCTGTTTCTCTAAAGTTTTCTTTTTATTTATTTCAATTTTCCCATTAATTTGTTTTTGTCTTTTTCCTTATTTAGCTTTTTATCATTTAGCTTTTTATCATTGTATCGAATCCTTCCTCAAGCTCAAATGATAATGATGAAAACGAGGAAGAAAATTAGAGTATCTCTACACACTAAGGGAGTATGCTTTACTTTTTTCTTTTCTTTTATAATATTGAGGACAATGTTAGTCTTAAATTTAAGGGAGAGTTTAAGTTTTTAACATTGCTAATTTTTTTGCATTTTTGCCTTTCAATTTCAATCTTAGGTAGATTTTTAGCATGTTTTGAAGAATTAAAGCTAAAGTTCGTAACATCAAAGAATTTGATTTACCTATCCAATGATGATAACCAATTACCTTGTTAACCTTTTGCTCATAGTAAACATGACTATTGTTTGAATGTCATGTGAATTCTTATGTCTAGCATTGTTGTTGGATGAAAGTTCCACATGTTGGCTCCATTAGTTTTTTATGACAATAAAACATTCCCACTCATTTATGTCTAACTATACTACTTGAGTGTGCAAGATGAAAAAGTATGTCGGTAATAAATTAATCATTAGAAAGCAAATATCAAAACTCATTAGAATAAGGAGTTACAAATGAGCCATAAAATGGAAGCCTCTTAGTCGAATAATCAACGGAGTTAGTTAGCTAAAATTCAAAAGTGAAGTTGGCCAGTTCAGAGACAGAAAAGACTTAGTCAACTAAGAGCTCACTACCAGAGACTTCAATTACAAGACAAAGAGAACTTAATGGACTAAGAAGCATAGTTAATCAACTAAGAGCTTACTACTAGAGAATTTAATTACAAGACAGAGAAAACTTAATCGACTAAGAAGTATTGTTAGTCAACTAAGAGCACTCTGTCTGAAAATTTGAATTTGAATGCTAGAAGATAGACTAACAGCTATAACTAACTCTAAACTATTTTCAACAATCTAAAGCTATCAAACATCCATCAAAGTTGGTTTTTCAAGTATAAAAGACACCCTCGATGGCTAAGAATAAGATTAGTTGCTTCTAAAATCAAAAAATAGCTTAAAAAGAAAAAAAACTCTCTCAACTCTTCTGCTTTTCATTCTAATCTTTGTAATAGAGTTTAGCACTTCATCTTGTACCATTCAGATGAAGTTAGTGATCATAAATACTTTTTTATATCTATTTTTCTTAATTACTTAGAGTGTGTAAGTCACTCTAAGGGGATTAATCAAGCTTGGGTTAGCTTGATTGGTGTTATAAGTTCTAACCCAGCCTAAGAAAAGTTAGATTTTGAGTTTTGGTTGATCCCATGAAAAACCATTATTAAAGGTTGTGGTTGAGCCTTTGAAAAACCATTTTGGGTTTTGGTTGATCCCGTGACAAACCATGTTAAAGGTTATGGTTGAGCTTGTGAAAAGCTATTGTAAAAGCTTGGTGGAAGCTTGGGAATTTCACTGATTCTAGTGATTTGGTTTAAAAATCCTTGATTTAAAGATCGAGATATTGGATGTAAGTCAAAGAGACCAAACCACTATAAATCTTATGCATTATCTACCCTCTTTTATTTTTCATTTCATTCTTCTTTAAATCATTCATTCATCAAGCATTTAACAACTCATCATTGACCTTTAACTAGCCCCCAATTAGAAGTCAAGTTTAGTGACATTCAAAAAATGCTATTCACCCCCCTCTAGCACACATCTTTGGGATCAACAAATGGTATCAAAGCCTAACTCTCACTCTTAAGGATTAATATCCTAAGGGAAATCCAAATGGCTCTTTAAAAATCAATTGTTACTGAAGGATAGTCCACAAACAGACCACCTCTATTTGATGGATCAAATTACCCCTATTGGAGCACTAGAATGTCTATTTACATAAGGGCAATAGATTATGAAAGTGGGATGCCATGACTCATGGACATTTTATTCCCTCAACCATAAATGTTGTGACAAATTAAATGATTCTTAAGCCGAGGGCTTAATGGACTGAATTTGAAACTAAAAGGGTTCAGACAAACTTTAAGGAAATAAATGCTCTACATTGTGCCTTAACTCTCACTAAGTTTAACAAAGTGTCAAGCTGTACCACTACTAAACAAGTTAGAGACAAACTTAGAATTATCCATGAAAAGACTTCACAAGTGAAAGAGTCCAAAATAGCTTTTCTAACTCATAACGATGAAATGTTCAAGATGGAGCCTGGTGAAGACATCACCAGCATGCTTGCTAGGTTTACTAACATCACCAATAAACTCAGTCAATTAGGTAAGCCAATTCCTAAACATGAACATGTAAAATGACTTCTTAGAAGCCTACCTAAAAATTAAAAGCCAAAAGTGACTGTTATCCGTGAAGCTAAGGACTTAAATATCATTACTCTTGATAAAATCTATGGTTCTCTTCTCACTAATGAACTGGAGCTTAAAGAAGAAGAAGAAGAAGATAAGAGAGAAGCAAAAGAAAAGAAGAAAAGCATTACTTTAAAAGCAAGCACTCTTGAAGAAGAATTAGATAATTTATCATGTGATGATGTTGAAGAGTTGGCCATGGTATCAAGATGATTAAAAAACTTATGGAACAAAGAGATAGAAGACTGGCTAAGAAAAGCTACAAAAGAGATCAAAGTTCTTCATGGAAAATCAAAAATAAAAATGAGTCTAACAAGAAAGAAGATGTTAAATGTTTTGAGTGCAAGAAACTTAGACACTTCATATCAGAATGCCCCCTATTGAAGGAAGAAACTCTTAAAAAAATAAAAAATCAAAGAAATCTATGGTGGCTGCAACCTAGTCTAATAGTGATGTTTCAAGTTCAAAAGCTAAAGAAGAGACAGTGGAAGAAAGAGCAAACCTATGTCTGATGGCCAAAGATGATGAATTCGAGGTATCTTCTGATCTTTTTGATATTTCAATTAATGAATTTCAAGAAGAATATGAATGCCTCTTTGATGAGTTTAAAAAACTTGCATCAAAATATAAGGTTTTAAAAAAAAGATTAAATTCTTAAGAATGATTTAAAAAGGATAAAACATGATTTCAACACTATTTTTGAACAAAGAAATTTTCTTCAAACTAAACTAGAACACTCTAGAGCAGATTTTGAAGTTTTGAAATTGGAACTTGAAAACAAAACTAAAGCATTGCAAAAGGCAATTGATGAAACCATTGCTCTTAAGAGTTTGAAAAAAGAAACATCAAGAAAAAATACAAACTTTAAGAGAAATTTTGATGGTTTCTCATATAGATGTTATGTTTGTGGTAAAATAGGTCATCTTTTTTATTACTACTATAGAAAAAAAACACTCAAAGAATAAAATGATTTGGGTACCAAAAAGCTCTTATGTAGCAACTAACCTTCAAGGACCCATCAAGGTATGGGTACCTATTAAAAAAAACTAAAAATTTGTCTTGTAGGTTGAGCCAAACAGAGAAGACGTATGTCCTAAAGCTCAACTAAAGTAGAAGCAATCATGGTACATGGATAGTTATTTGTTGAAATTAATCATATGTTATTTGTTGAAGGCTTAAAACACAATCTATTAAGTATTAGTCAATTGTGTGATAAAGGCTTTAAGTTATGTTTTGATTCATATAAATGTGAAGCTATACATATCAGTACCAACAAAATTTCATTCATATGAAAAAGGATCAAAAATATGTATGTTATATTTCTTGAAAATCTTGAGCTAGATTGTGAGACATGTCTTATGGTGAATGATGGAAAAGATAGTTGGTTATAGCATAGAAGACTTGGACATGTAAGCATGCATACCATCTCAAAACTAATGAGAAAAACTCCAATTATTGGATTGCTTGAACTTAAATTTGAGAATGATCAGATTTGTGATGCTTGCCAATTAGGGAAATCAATTAGAACATTTTTCAATGCTAAATGGATTATTTCAACTTCTAAACCTCTTGAACTGCTTGTTGGCTCCATTAGTTTATGTCTAACTCTTTTACTTGAGTGTGAAGGACAAAAATATATGTTAAATAATAAATTAATCATTCAAAAGTAAATATCAAAACTCATAAGAATAAGAAGCTACAATTGAGCAATAAAATAGAAGTCTCTTAGTCAATAATCAAGGGAGTTAGATAAAATTCAAAAGTGAAGTTGGCGGGGTCAAGCAGATTGTGAGACAGAAAACACTTAGTTGAACAAGAGACATTGTTAGTCGAATAAGAGCGTATTATCAAAAACTGAGTTCAAAGACAAAAATAACTTAATCGACTAAGAAGCATTGTTAAACGACAAAGAGCTCATTGCCAAAAGCTGAGATTAGAAGACAAAAACGATTTAATCGACTAAGAAGCATGTTAGTCAACAAAGAGCATTCTGTCTGAAAATTTAAATTTAAATGCTAAAAGACAGATTAACAACTTGAATCATCTCCAAATGGTTTTGGACCCCACTTCTAGTACATTTATTTTGGACCAACAAGTGGTATTAAAGCCAATCCCTCATGCTTAAGGCTTAATATCCTAAGGGAGATCCAAATGGCTCTTCAAAAATCTATAGTTGCTGAGGGACAGTCCACAAACAAACCACCTTTATTTGATGGATCGAACTGCCCTAATTGGAGCACTAGAATGTTTATTTACATAAGGCAATAGACTATGAAATGTGAGATGTCATCACCGATGGACCCTTCATTCCCTCACCATAAATGTACTAGCAAATGAAATGATTCCTAAGCCAGGGGTTGAATGGACTAAAACTAGACCCAAAAAGGTTTAAACAAACTTCAAGGCAATAAATACTCTACATTGTGCCTTGACTCCCACTGTGTTTAATAAAGTGTCAAGTTGTACCATAGCTAAACAAGTGTGGGACAAACTTAGGATTATCCATGAAAGACTTCTGAAGTCAATGAGTCCAAAATAGCTCTCCTAACTCACAACTATAAGATGTTTAAGATAGAACCTAGTGAAGATATCACCAGCATGCTTAATAGGTACACTAACATCACCAATAAACTCAGTCATCTAGGCAAAGCAATTCCTGAACATGAAATTGTCAAAAGACTTATTAAAAGCCTACCTAAATATTGGAAGCCAAAAGTGACTGCTATTCATGACGTCAAGGACTTAAATGTCATCACTCTTGATGAAATTTATGGGTCTCTTCTCACTCATGAGTTGGAGCTTAAAGAAGAGAAAGAAGAAGACAAAAGAGAAGCAAAAGAAATGAAGAAAAGCATTACCTTAAAAGCAAGTATTCTTGAAGAAGAATTGGACAATTTATCTTGTGATAATGATGACGAATTAGCTATAGTAGCAAGAAAATTCAGAAAACTTATAAGACAAAGAGATAGGAGATTGGCTAAGAAAAGGTATAGAAGAAATCAAGGTTCTTCATGGAGAACTAGAAATAAAAATAAGTCCAACAAGAAGGAAAAGGTTATATGCTTTGAATGCAAGAAGTCTAGACACTTCAAGTCAGAATGCCCCTTGCTGAAAGAAGAAACTCCCAAGAAAATAGAAAATAGAAGAAGGCAATGGTGGCTGTAATCTAATCTGATAGTGATGTTACAGAATGGTTAACGCCATGGCACCTAAAAGCTGGTGTCATGGTGTTGAGAGCTTAGCAAGAAAAACCACAAAACAAAACATTAAGCGTCATAACACTGAAACCCAAGAAAACCTTGCAAAAGTAGAATGATAAGTGCCACAATGCCTAAAAGCTAGTGTTACGGCACTGTTTCACCCACTATCTCTCTGTATAACCCCTTTTTTAGTTAAAAACCATAAAACCCATAAACTCTCTTCAAATTTCGCTTTTACTCTCACATAAACTTTCTCCCTCTCTAAAACTCGCACAGTCACTCAAATTTTTAAATTACTTCCACCCAAACCCATTAAAACTTTATCAAACCTTCAACAAACAAGGTTGCTACAAATTTCTTCAAGTAAGTTCTCTCTCTCATGAAAGATTTTAACTAATACTGAAGAATTTGCACTCGGTTCTCAATTTTAATGGGTTGTTGATTAATTTTGGTAAAAATTCATGCTAGTTAAGTTAATTGTGCTTTGATAATATTGGGTTTGTTAAAATTATTGAGAATTGTGATTTTGGTGACTTGATTTTAGATTGATTTGTAGTTTGGCTAATTAAGTTGATTATTGAGAATTAGAAAGATATTATTAATGTTGCAATTTTGTGGATAAATTTGAGAGTTTGAGAACTATATAATTGTCATATTATGGTTAAATAATTCTAAGAATTAGGTAGGTAAGTTTGTGTTTATAGATGTTGTCATTAGACACAAAAACTCCTTTGTCAACAAAGTTCCAATTCAAGAAACGGGTTTTAATGATGCTTTAATACACTACCTAGGGATACAAGCCTATATTGATGAAAGGCATTCACAAAAATTCTATGCCTAACTAGAGACAGTCGTCATTCTAGTGGTAAGAGAATTCTATGCAATGTTTTTAAACATACTGATGGTGTAGCCTTTATGCGAGGTAAATAGGTATATTTTCATAGCCAAGCCATCAATGATTTCTATGAGACTCCTAACATCAAGGATGATGGTTATGAGCAATATCTGAGAAAGCATCAAGATTGGAATAAGATAATCTCAGTCTTTGTGAGGATGGTGCACAATGGAAAATGTCAAAGAATGAATTGGTATCCTTCAAAGCTAGTGTCATGAAGAAAGATATAAAGGTATGGTTGCACTTTGTAATGGCAAAGATGATTCCATCCACACATATTAATGATGTTACACGAGAATGAGCAGTCCTTATCTATGCCATTGTTACTAGTAAATCCATTAACACTGACCAGTAAATCTTGAACACCATACTGCATGTTTCTCGTGTAAAACAAAATGGTTTATGGTTCCCTTCTTTTATAATTTCCTTGAATGGAAAAGCTGGTGTACGTTGGGACCCCAAGTGAAGAATTACTGCATCTAAAAGCTCCCATTTATGTGAGTATTATTCTTAGATTTTCTAACCCCTCTGCTACTGGTGGAAGTTATTCCTCTACACCACCTCATCAAGCTACTCCACCTCGAGCCCCGAATTTGACATTGCCTCAAAGAATGGAACGTCTAGAGCTCTAGTACACACAGCAAATGTCATATCAAGTGAAATGCAGTCAAGCAATGAAGTAGATGTTTCAAGCCTATGCCAACTACATAGGGATGGACATAGCCATCTTTTCTACTCTACCAAATCCCTTCACAAGTATAAGAGATAATGAGGAAGATGAAGAAAAAGAGTAAAGTTTCTCCACATTCTTACAAAGACAGGGAGTATTCTTTTACCTTTTTCATTTTTATTTTTAACATTGAGGGTAATGTTAAATTTAAGTTTATGGAGAGAGTTTGAAATTTTTTTTGAGCTATGGTTTTATTCCTTTTGAGTTATGTTTTTATTTATTTATTTACATTTATGTTCTTAGGTTTTAATCTTATTTAATTTATTATTATTTACTTTTCTTTATGTTTTGTTTTAAGAATTTAAAAATAGAGCTAGTTATGCCAAGTTTTGATGATTCCCTTATCCAGTGATGAGAACTTAGTTATCTTTTTGTCTTTAGGTCTTGGATCCATTAATATCGCATCATTATCACAATATCATAGTGAGAAATTCATGTTAATAAAGTAGGAAAAAATTCAATCAACATCCAAATTTATCATAAAGCACCATCATCCACATAAGTCATTCAAACTAAAAATCATTAAAGGAAAAATGGAGTTTCACTCGTTTACTTACCTCAAAGGGCTAACTATTCGAATCCCATGGATTCATTAAAATGGGTTTCAATACCCATTTGTATCTAGTGTTAACATCAAATATCTTACACATTTCCATATATTTAACGTACATGCCTAGTTCATGATCTTCTTGTGCACTTATAATCCTAAATATCTCAATTAGGTTAGACGTATATCACGTCCGTACATAGACATAATGAAATCTGTACCAAGCCTTCTCTTTGCGAGTGCATTCTATTTGCTCATTAGTGGAACATGATCCTACTTTTGCATTATGCCATGCCTTATCAATACGATCCACTTACTGAAATTTACAATTACATCATTTGTGGTTCTGCTTCAACCAATTAGTTATTTTTTGAACTTCGAAAACATTATTCACATATTTACCCTAACTATCCATGCTCACACAATTTTGTCAATCCTACCACAACTATCGAGGTTAATCGAATTAAACTTGCATCATCTCATCATTATTTATTAAGAGCATCGTACTTCACAAACTCACCAATGACAACTTAAGTTCTAAGTGGCATCCATATCTACACAAGAGTCAACCATAAACTTAAAACAAATGGACAAGGGGTAGGTTTCCAAACAATAAGGGAATCCATGTAGTCTTTCATTTACGGGTTATGCTGTAGTTCAAAAGCAAAAAACAAGACACAACATTAAAACCCTACAACTTTATTGTTTGAGGTCATTTATATTTTATACTTACAAGTGTTAGAACTCACTTACATTTGGCCAATAATTGGCATATGGGATTTGAACGTGTAATGGATTTTCATATTTTCTAGATATTTGAGCACACAATTACGCATTTAATTGTATTACGAGACATGGATTATGCTTATTAATATATATATATATATATATCTCTGTGTATGTGAAATACGTCTCATATTATTTTGATTATATTATTCATTTCTATTTGTATGTATCCAAGGCTTACTTGAGTCAAATGGGATTACCTATGTGGGCCTTGTGTTGGTCATGGCCCAGGATTTGGTCATGGCATTAAGAAAGAAGTAAGAATAGGCATAATTTTGAATGTTAAATATATTTTTTCTTGCAAAAGAATATTATGAAACTATTTTTTGACTCATTCTCTTCTTGTTGAATATTAGGAGTATCAATTGCATGATAATAAATTTGTAAATCAAAAAAAGAAGAATTTTTCATGAGAAACTTTTTCAATGGTCAAAAATTGAAATTACAAAAGTTTGTTAGCAAATTCCTATTTAAATCTAAGTCTTCTAATGATTTTTTTTTTTTTGGAAAGATAAAGTTACAAAATTTTAGTGATGATGCTAAAATAGACATTTTTTTTTATTTGGAAACAAAAGATTTGAATTCAACAATTTCACATTGAGATACATGAACCTAATAGTATTGAATCAATTGTTACCATACATTATAGAAAAACAGTTAGCCTTTCCTAATTAAATGGGATTGAAATTGGAGAAACGCCTCCCTCACTTCTTCCTAAATAAGAAATACATACAATTATTTCCATGAATTGGGAAACAAATAAAATTTATAGAAGGAAACCTATTAATATGAATACACACAGTCACACATATAAAAGTTGCATCTTCAAATGGTTTTTACATCAAGAGAAATTTGAGTATCAAAATATAAAATGGCCCAAGCAAAATTTCTCTCCTTTGTCCTCCTTGTTGTTCTTATCATATCCATAGGTATGTCACTCTCCTTAAGCAGAATTTTGTATTCCTTCCATTCCATTGCGACATTTAGTTAATAAGATAAAAATAATAGACAAGTTTTGTCAAAAATATTTGTTTCCTTTCATTTTAAAAAAGTTAGCTTTGTTAAATTAACAACTCTCTTTTCTAAAGGAAATAGGAAATTTTGCGTACTAGGAAGTCATTTATTTTGAATCATCTATACCACTACGTTTTTTATCTTTAACATTATACATACATACATACATACATACATATATATTAATATTATCTATTGTATTTTTAATTTACAGATGTTATGGAAGTGGCCAGTCAAGGAAAATGTTGCCAAAATCATCCTAGCCTTGGCGAATGTATACCAGGAAAAGATGATAATCCCGAAACTAATGGCAAATGTTGGGTGTTTTGCATCTCAGATTGTGAGAAAGGAGGTGTTTGCAAACAAGTGAGCGGTGGTCATCATGAGTGTCATTGTTATTGTTGAACTTATTGTTAGCATGTGAAAAAATAAAGAAAGACAAAAGTAGATGATCCATTCTCAATTTTAAATTGAATTAAATGATATTTTCGCAACTTTGTTTTCTTTTTTGTTATTCATCTATTTTATCTATTTATTTACAAAAATAGGAAAATGATATCAAAGAAATTATATTGCTCTCATTTTTCATGAATTGTTGAAGAGGTCGAGTTAGCAATGGACTATCCTGACAAACCTAATATGGGAAACCCTAATTTTTCATCAAGTGGAACTTGGTAAACTTTGAATATTGATGAGCTATATTTGATTGTGTTATTTCTTGAATTTTCCCAACCACGTTTCTCTAAATTTATCCCTCATATAGTGTTTTAATTATAGATGACTGATGGTTAAAAGAATGGAAGAAAAAAAATCAAAAAAATCTGTTTTTTCAAGCTAAGGCATGAATATTCCATCTTTATGGAAGAAGGGTCAATTCGTGGAAGTTTTTAGGCTTAAAACAACTTTTAAAAATGTCAAGGATCGATTGTTGGAGAAGGAAGGTCGATCCCTACAAAACAGAACCCTTGGAATAGCTTTCGGAATCATAAAGATCAACCCTTAAGGGGTAAAAGGTCGATCTTTGCAAGTTAGAACACAAAACTAGCTTCTAAACCCCAAAAAAGGTCGACCTCTAAGGATTTAAGGTTGATCCCTACAGCCACGTGAGGAAAAAATAAGCCCAAGAATTGACCCTTCTAGCTTAAAAGGTTAATCCCTGAAGGCCAATAGGGAAAAAAATAAGTCTTAACTCAAACGTCATTTCTCATTTTTCATTTCTTTAGCCTCCATGCACTCCCTAGTAGCATCTAAGCCCTTCCACAGCCACCCTAAGTCATGTTTAACAAGGATTTAGTGTCACAACCCAAATTCGAATTCCATCATTAGCACAGAGGCCTAATGAAGAGGTCCCACTCAACCTAAGTAAGCCTCAAACAATATTGTTAGCCTGAAAATGAGTATTGTTTTGATTATAACAAAATGATTCAAATTTGCATTTTCTCTACTACAGTGATCCTTGACAAGTTCTTGGAATGACTAACTCTCATACTTTTGTTCTTACATGATTACAAGCTTTATTATTTTTAGTTGTGTGAATTCTTGAAGTTATTAAATTTTCACATACTTACTTCATAAATGCCTACAAGCTTAAATGACATAGTTGCATAAGTGCTAAGCATGCTTGAATGAGTTCTCCTCATAATCTCCAAACAATTACTCTTGAGATGTTTCAAAGTACAAGTTAAGTTCACCAATGGTGGAATTTATCTCAAGACATTCAAAGGTGTTTGATCTTCCCCAAGGTTGTTTCAAGACATGAAAATCATTCTGAACTCAACATTTGATCACAAGGAAAATATAGTTGTTGAAAGTCAAGGAATCTTAAAGAAACAAAGCTTAAATAGATTTTAAAGCAAGGCAACTCGATCTAATAGCAAGATTGTTGAAAAATTGTGAGGTATAAAAGGCATAGTCAACCTTATAAGCTCCATAGTCAACCCAAAGACAAAAAAGATGAAAAATCACAAAGATATGAAACCATAGTCGACCCTAAGACAAAATTCATCCAAAAATAAAGGATTTGAGAAGCCATAGTCAACCTTCAAGCCCTTATAATCAACTATACAAAGCTAGACTTCAAAATACAAGCTTTTTGGAAGTGGATTGACTAAAAAGCTTCCATACTCAACTATAAATGACTGTTAAACACAAAATTCAAAGGGAAAATAGATAGTTTCTTGCCTTATTCATTTCCAAACAGCTCCAAGACTCTTTCAACTACAATAAGGACCCTTGGAAACATTTCAAGAAGAGAAAGAAGAAAGAAAAAAAGGCCAAACTCTTGAGGATCAAAGTCTTGAAAAGAAAGAAAGAAAAGCCCATCAAAACCAAGCCTTCTTGAGTTGAAACCTTTCTTATGCTTTTGCTCTAATCTTTATATCCTATCTTTATATCTATTGTAAGGAATTCTTCCTTCATTGTACTAAACTAGCAAAATCCACCTCTTAGATGCACTCTTGCTATTCTTGTAAAAGTTCTAACTCATTGTTGAAAAGTTAGTGTGGGTATGTGGTTAAACCCATTAAAAACCATTGTAAGAGTTGTGCTTGCTCCTATTAAAAGGCATAGTGGGGGTTATCACTTGATCTCACAAAAAAATCGATGATAGGATTATTGCTTGATCCCATGAAAAAGTCATTGTAAGCATTATCCCTTGATCCCGTTAAAAAGTAAAAATCCTCTTAATAGATTGGAAATTCCTAGGTAAGCGAAAGGAGTGGATGTAGGCACTTAAGAAAGTCAAACAACTATAAAATCCTTGCATCTTGATTTACTTTTATGCCTTATGATTTATTGTTGAAAACCTATTTTAGAAAAATCATTTATTTTATTTTTGCCTCAAGTAGGAAATTTATTTTGGAGAAGGTTTGATTTTTACCTAGTGTCTTCATTTCATTAATACTTTGTTTAGCTACATTTCATTTCAAGAAAACCTATCTCATAAATTGCTTGTAATTTTGTTTATCTCCATTTTTCACATATTCATTTACTTATTTGTTAAATCTTTCTCTGCCATCATTACTTATGTATTTCTTGAAATATTCTTCTTAAGTTGGCTTTATTTGATTTGCACTTGAAAAATGTTTTAAGTATTTCAAAGTGATTACATGCCTATGTTTGTTTGAGTAGTCTTGATTAAAATTTGTATAGTCATCAAGGTTTTCCTTGGAACTCTTCTTATAAGTTTTCAAAATGAGTTTCTCATCTAAGATTGACTATCAAGTCTTTATAGTTGACTATATATTTGTCTGAAGAGTTCTTGAATGGTTTTACCAAGAAGAAACACAACCATAGTCGACTATAGCAGTTCATATTTCATTCTCTAAAATTTTTAAAGTAGAATTTACCCCTTTCTTGGACATTCTTGTTACATGATTCATTTGGCTAACTTTTCTAACAATTGGTGTCAGAACTTCGGTCTCAATTTGTAGGTATAAACCCCTCGACTAAAGATCCTTGTCATCTCTAAGACATAGCCATGAACTTCATTGCAGCTATTTTTAGTAACATGCCAAAAAAAGATGAGAAACTAATTGTGCTAGAGCAAGGAGAAACAAACTCTTGAAGATTGAAAGCTCTATTAACACACCAAGAAAAATGGGTGACTTCTATTACAAAAATATTTTTAAGCTTTTAAATAAGAGTTTTGTTTAATTAACAATTTCTTGAGATTAATTGGTTTTTAAAATTATTCATTCCCTTTGGTTGAAGATTTTTAGTTGTTTACTCGAGCCTGAATATTAAGTGCATAATGCTATGCTGCTTTTCCTAAACTTTATTGTTTTAGCTTGATTGTGAAAAATAGTTCGATAAAAATTTCCTCATATTTTGTAAAATTGATTTCATATTATTGTTTTCGAGGAAAAATGGTTTTTGAACCTAATCTTGAGCATGAAAGATGTGATAATGTGATAGCATATGATTATACTTGATGAATTACACTATCATCCATTCTAGAAGTCTAAACAAGGAAAAGTGAGCATTCAGAGTTGATTCTTTCTCTTTTTTTTTTGTCTATGATAAATTAACCATTTGAAAAATCTTGACTTGAAATTTTGGACTCATTTGAATAGTTCTAGTTGGTTAATAATAATCTTGACTTGAATCGATTCTTCTAACGCAAAATGAGCTTACACTAGAAAAATGCTTACCATCCTAGAGCCTATAGTGATTTATAAATTGCACAAGTTTGCTTCATCATGAAAATACTTTTTGACATGTTCTTATCAAACGTGCTTGTTTGCTTGCAATCTTAAATTATTATTGGGGCATTTTAAGTATATGATTGTGAGATTTTTGAAAGTTACCCTTGACATGCATAAACATGATTCATTATGCACATTACACATTTTATAAATCATTTAGAGCATAATTGAACAAGATTGAATGACATTGAGCTCATGATTTTGCACAAATTATGTCCAACTCAAATCTTATATGCTTTAAGGGCAAACTTTGTAAAGAAAAACTAAGTTTTTATCAAATGTTTTTCTTGCAAAGTCCTTTTACTTCATTTGATTGAGATTGTTCACAATTGCTTTAATTTCTTGAATCTATCATTTCACGTGTGCTTACATTGAAAAATTATTTCCTTAGAATTTGAATGTTCAAATGCTTAGTCTAGAATCAATTCTTGAAATATGTTTTATGTTTGTGTTTAATCAAATGTTTCAAAATTGATTTCTTGATTATCTATATGGATGTTATTAGGATGAACTCATTGAGCTTCATGAAATTTTCTTGGTTCATCCATTATTTTGGTCAAGTCACATACTTACATGATATTTAATCTTGCTGAACCTCAATGATTGAAGTCTAAAACTTGACTTGATTAATAATTTGATTGTTAATTTTAATCATGGATTATATTGTGATGACATAGTTTAAATATGGTAACTCTATTACATAGAGTTATTTTACCACATTTGGGTACTAAAATAGCTAAGTTCTTGAGTTTTTGGTTTAAATTTAGGTAGTTTTATTTGCTTTTCTTAATTTAGTTTTAATCATGCTGAGTCAATTTTATTCAATTTGTTTTAATTTAAGTTTATGTTAAAATGTCTTAAGTTTAGCTATTACTTATATAGTCTCTTGTTTTTGAAGGTTCTCAAATGAAAAGGTCTTAATTGGAAATGAACCGTACAAGTATGGCTAAGTACGTCTCTCGTACATGCTACAATACATCAAAAATAACTTTCACTCCAGAAATCCAATTGACATGATTTTTGAGCCATTGAAAAGTTAAGAGATGAGGCTACAACTATCATGTTTACCACTTCACTCATTTCATATAAGATCAAGGAGAAAATCATACCATACATTGACCAAAGAGCACAAGGTGTGGGGCCCATAAAGCAAGGCCGCAATGCTAGCCCAATAACTTGGCATTCAATTTTTTTTATTTTTTTAAATTAAGGTTTTAAAGGCTATTTAAAGGGCCTTTTGAGAGCAATTTATGGAGACATTAAAAGAGGCTTGTTTAGATAAAAATGAGCTATCAAGAAAGCAAGGAAAAATAAGGAAGATTGAGGATTCAAGATCTAACAAATCTTAGTTTCTTTCTATACTTTTGTTTTTCTCTCACTTTCTTTAACTTGTATTGATGTTTTATTTTCTTTGGATGATATTTTCAGTAGATATTATGAACTAATTTACTTTTTCTAAGATTATAAACGAACTTCATATGTAATTTGAATACTTTATTTCTCTTTTGCTTATTATCAATGGAATATAAGTTGTTTATTCCAATTCTATGTTCAATGCTTTTAATTGCTTGACCATCAGTTAGATTTATTTGGATAACTATACGCAACTTGACAAAAGAGTTTAGATTAGGCCATGAATGCAATAACATGTGTTCAAATTCACTTAATTGATTAGGTAATTTGATTTACATATAGGATAAACATATACCTATGCGTCACATGTAGCAAAGATTAAAGCACAAACTTAATGAATCTTTTTTTAGTTGAATTTACATAGACATATAGTAAAATAATTAAGAAATATAATTTTATAAAAACATCGACAGAGACTTATAAATAAATTGAAATTCTAAGGTAGAAACTCAATCTATTAAAGTAAGTTTAGAGAGAGAAACAAGATTCAAAAAAAGTGTTGAGGGATATAGTAATCTAGGCTTTTTATTGTAATACCCTTGATCTTGATGTTGACTATGTATGAAAGCTAAGCTATTTAATTAGCTAATTTGAACTTTGATGTATATGATTATCAAGTTAAGGAGGTTGATATGCTTACAAGTAAATGACTATGAATATTGGCATGTTTGAAGGCCCTCAATAAATTTGTGCATATGTTTCGCACTTAGACACTTGAGTATAATATTTAGGTTAAATAATGAATAACAAGCTATATGGGATTGAGTATGATAAAGAATTTGAAGTTAAATAATGAATATATGCATTGATATTAAGCATAATATGATTGATTGAGATGATCATGAGAATAAGAATGTATTGGGGCCTTAAAGAAATGAAATTGAAGGCTTGGAGTTGTAAAAATTTGGAGTTTAAACGTGATCTATTGATAGATTTTCCAAGTCTATCGATAGATGAAAGGTAATAAGCAAGATTGGTACCAATCAAAGAACATTTATCAATAGATTCATGGCAACGATAGATAAATGTCTACACGTGAATAAAAGGAAGGCAACTAAAGAACATCTATCAATAGATTCATGATAACTATTGATAAATGTCCACCCGTGAGCTAAAAGGAAGCATTGGAACACAATATATCAATAGATTCTGCAAATACATTGATAAATAACCACCCATAAGAAATTTAAGGCAACTAGGACACAATCTATCGATAGATCTATGGAAACTATCGATAGATAGCTATACGAAAATGATGAGAAAATGTCCAGTGTGCCATCTATCGATAGACTCGATAAATCTATCGATAGATAAAGGATCAAATGGTAAGAATCATGAAGGATCTATCAATGGATGCCATCTATCGATATATGCATGTGAATTTGTAAAAATAAAAAGGGCTTTAAGTAGTCCGCTCATTTAGAAAACAAAAAAGAAACCCTTCCATTTCTCTCCACTTGACAGCTCACACCCCTCATTGGATTTTAGAGCTTCTTTGAGGTAGACTGGAACTTGTAAAATCGTGATAGAGGTAAGATTATATCTTTCTACTGATTGATTTCCATTTTAATCGATTATAATGTGAATTTCAATTTGTTCCCACTTTGGTTGTTGTGTCCCCTTATGTTGCTAGAAATTTAAGAGTTCAAGTTGATTAAATCCAACTTAAAGGTAAGAATTTAAGCATATTAAGCCTTGAATTTGAAAGTTAGGTTTATAACTATGTTTAGTTAGAAGTTTTGGCTAATTTAAAATGTTGGAAATTGTTGAAAGTTAAGAAATAATAATTATTTTGAATTGTGCAAGGGAGAAGTGAAGCTGTGAACACATTATTGAGTTGGAAAACCATTGAAGGCAAGGAAAACTCCATTTGATTATTGTGGGAGTGTTCAAATTGTCACTGTGAGTGGGGTTTCTTATTTGAATTAATTCATGTGATGCATAACGCATTCTTAATGTGTTATCATGGTACTTGATTGTTAAATCTATGCCTAGATGGATATGCTTAGGATAGTGAACTATATATACATATATATGTTGATATGTATGCGTGATGTGTTGTGAGCCACATGGTGGCATGTTTGCTCTGTGTTTCTAGTGCTCCCATCCATAGGGTTTGTTGACCATTACCATGTGATAATGAGATATATGTTGCATAGCATCAATGTCTACTAAGTTTCCTATATATATATGAATTTATGTGATATTTGTGGCAATAACCATCACGGTAAATAGTTGATTTAAGCAACAGTATACTAGTATGTGATAAACAAAGTTAAATGGAATTTAATATTGAATTAGTAGAGCATGTGAGGCTCAATTATAAGATGATTCTTATATGTGAGTTGTCATATATGAGGTGTTAAAGGCAAGATATCCTGGAAACTTATTATGTTTTGTTCGACGGGTGAATTTCAAATGTTGATTTGGTTATAGTTAAGTGGTGTCTTACCCTATGAGTATGATGTGATTCTCCACAAATTGCTTCGACACTAAATGTGATTTAAACCTCTACCAATCATTTCTAGGTCGTGCATGATTTGACTTTATGATAGTTGCTTCGACACTGAACGTGATTTGAACCTTTATTGATCACTTAAGGGCTCTACATGATTTGTCTCTACACTAGTTGCTTTAACACTTAGCGTGATTTGAACCTGCACCAATTGCTTCGACATCATGCATGATTTGACTCTCCACTAGTTGCTTCGAGACCGTGCATGATTTGACTCTGTTGAACAGCCACTGTACGTGATTTGACTATTTCAAGGGAAGACCACTTGTTGGTTATGTTTTGATCATGATGATATGAATTGTAGATGGCATGATATAGTTTTTGAGCATATGATTATAGATATGTAAATGAAATGTGGTTTGATGGAAAACTTTCAGGTAAGCAAATTGATTATTGAGTTTCGATGTGATTATTCAGCAACTAAAGTGTACTTATGGACTTTCGCTATGAATACAACTGTAAAGTAAGCCTAAACTTGATATCTATCATTATGAAGACATAAATTGGACTGACCATGGTAGTCGGCATGCCATTAGACATGTAATCAAGGCAAGACTTATTTTAAAGTAATGTGTGTAGGGATATTAGAATGATTCATGCACATTTTGTATGTTAGAGATGTTTGATTATTAGTTATGTTTACCTTATGATTAAACTCGACCATATGACTCCGTACATTATTATGTTTACGTTAAGCTCCCAATCACTGAGTATTAGATGACTCACCCTTTAATTGGTACCATGTGCAAATAAATAGGCTACGAGATTAGCATGGCTAATGTCGTCTTTCAGATGGACAAATTTTGGCAAATGATAGGCTGCTCTTATCCAATGAGTTCCCACCACTAAGTCTGAACCTTTGTTGTCCTTCTACTTCTAGTTTTAATTGTTGGAGCTATGTATGTTTTTCGGATATTGTAGGCATTACCTTGCCGTCAATGTGTTAAGGGTTGCGTGATATGAACCTACTTTGTTAGCCAACATATGGCTTGAGATATTATGTCTAAATAATGAATTATGAATTATGTGCCAAAGAGCAACATGTACGAGACTTAAAGTTATCTTATTTTATGAATATGTGACAATTGTATAAACCTTTAGAATTGTGTTTTATGGTTTAGTTTATGGATGATTATAGGGCTTGATCAGATTTTGCGCACTTCACCTATAAGACTCGTGCATCGATCACGGCCCCCTAACTTAGGTCATAACATTTATTAAGTGAAATTTTTTTAGTAAAGTTTTTCCCATCAACATCTAGATTTAATTTAGTTATTATTTAGTTTTATTTTCACTTTTAATCAATCACTTTAATTCTATTGTTTGAATAAGATTAAGTTGTGTTAATTTTAGTATTTAGTAAAAGTTAGTACAATTCTCTATGAGATTCAACACTCTACTTACTATTATATTATTAGTTATAATACATACACTTGCATGATAAAATCGGCAACAAGTTTTTGGCGCTGTTGCCAAGGAGTTTGTAACATCCCAATCCTTGACATAGTAGACCGATCGTGACTGTTCATTAGGTACACACAATCCATGGGCTATCATATTAAAGCTTAATCAATATCTTTTGTTTCCTTTTTCACCCATGCTTACAACCATCATTCTTCCATGAATGCAACTTAACAATATAGAGAGATTAAACATCAAAAGACAAGAAAGTTTCATTAATAATCATATCACCAATGTAAAATCCATAAAAGTTCAAATTTTTCTCAATTTCCATAATAAGATAAATCAGGGTTTTCCATCTAGTTTGGTCCTTTTTCCTTCTGGTATCTTAGTATAACATATGCACCTAAAGGCCTTTAGGTGTGTGACAAATGGTTTCTAGCAATGCTAGACTTCATAAGGACTCTTAGCATCCAATGCTGTTGTTAGAAACATGTTGAGCAAGTACACTTAGACATTGGCTGCCTTAGCCTAAAAATTCTTAAGTAAACCCTGCTTAAACAGTATGCAATGTGTCATTTCAATAATTATTCTATTCTTGAGCTCACTAACTCCATTTTGTTGGGGACTGTAAGGCACAGTCACCTGATGCTTGATCATTTTGTGATCTAAGAAATCATTGAACTCATTGGAATTAATTTCTCCTCCATTGTCTATTCTAAGGTTCGTTATCTTCCTACCAATTTCAACTTCCATTGATGCAACATACTTAACAAATTGGTTAAACACATTTGATTTGTATATTAAGAAGAATATCTGAAAGAAACAAGAATAGTCATTAATGAAAGTCATGTAATAGACACTACCATTCAACAATTTAGTTTTCATGGGGCTAACAACATCAAAGTGCACTAATTAAAACTTTCAAATGGCTTTCCAATTGTTGGCTTTAGGAAATTGTACTCGATTATGCTTTCCATATTAACAAGTGTCATAGATTTAATCAATGTGAGACATAGCAAGGAACCCTTCAACCAAACTACTAGATACCATTTGTAGCAAGGACTTGTAATTCACATGTCTTAATCTACAATGCCATAGTTGAAGATCAGTAGATATGAATTGAAAAGCTTTATGCTTTGCTTTCATCTAATCTAAGGGAAAATATTTGTTCTGCATTTCAACAATAAACAATTCTTTACCAGTGTCATCAAATATAATATAGGCTTTGTCTTTGAACAATAAAGCATAATTATCTTCTATTAGCTATCCTACACTTAATAAATTCTAAGATGTTTCAAGTACATACATAACATTAGAGATGGATTTTGTACTTACAAGTGTTTGCACTACTACTATCTCAATGTCATAAATTTGAAGGCAAACTCCATTCTCAATTTTGGCTTGACATTTGTAACTCTTGTCTAAAGTTATGAAATTTTCCTTTTTTCCCTATCATATGAGTGGAATAGTCGTTATCTATGAGCTAGGTATGTTTCCTACTCAACTCATTTGAATTTTTGGCCATGAATAACATCTCATTTGCTTGCTCTTATTGCTCTACAATAATAGATTTTTCCTCCACTTGAGTATTCTTTGATTTGGACACTTTCTCCACATATTCCATCTTATTACTTGACTTGCATTTAACATTAGGTCGGTACCAGCAATATTTTTCAAGATGAGTTCTTTTTTTCCAACAAGAACAAGGTTGATACTTGGCTCTCGGCTTCTTATGCTTGCCTTTGCCAAATTTCTTCTCCTTCTCTCTTCTATTAAACTCATTCTTTCTGTAGTTGCTGCTAGCTTTCTCCTTTGACCTTTCCATCATAGCTTCTTCAATAGGGTCTTCATGTAATAGTGTTCATCTTTTCTGTTGTGCTTAAAGTGTATTGACAAGCTTTATGATAATACAATGAGAGATGTCCTTTGAATCTTCAAACGAGGATATTTTTGCTTTAAATTTTTCTGGTAAGCTTATCTGAAATTTGTTCACAATCCTTCTCCCAAGAATGTCTTTCCCAAGCAGCCAGATTCTTGCCTAAAGTAGTATTTGGGTGCATAGGCAGTGTGCGAGACACGAACACAGGATTGGCTCACAAGCAGTGTACAAGACACGAGCATAGGATAAGTGCACAGAAATGGCATACAACATGACTAAGCAAACCACTAGGTTCATAGGAAACACTAGCTAACCTGGCCAGTGGGATAGCCATTCCTAACCATTAAATAAAAGCCCTTTGGAGCATCTGTGTGGGTCGTCAACATCTTAAAATGTTCTTAGCCATTAGGATTAACACTATAATAGCTCAATGGGGCCCTAGGGTTATACCCTTTCCTTAGAGGCTAATGATTGATGGACCTTTCTTATGCTTAATAAAATTCTCTTTGTGCTCCTAAGAATTTCACAAGCTCTTTTATTGCATTGTGTTATTGTCAAACGGTCCTAACTCCTTAGGTAATTAAGAAGGCTACTTGCCTTTCTAAATGACCTTAAGTAAGGTAAAGGTGAGGCCACACAAGCTAATAAAAACCCTTGTGAATGAAAACTCCTTTATGTTTTCATTATCTTTCATCTTTAAAACTTCAAACTTTCTTAAGAGATTGAGCACCTACATTTGTCGAGTCCTATCACTCCCATCAAATTCCTCTTACAACTTGTCCTAAGCATCTTTGGGGCTTTTGTTAGGAATTTTGAGAATATGGTGCCTTAGAAAGCAAGTATATTCTTATACTTAATTTCATTAAATTTATTTGTAATGAAAGTGCATTTTGATAATAAGACAAAGAGTTTGTTTTAAGTAAGCATTCATTATGTAGTTATTAAGGTATTATGATTCTATTGACATATTAAAATATATTTATATGAAGAGTCATACATAGGAGACATATTTTAATTGAATCTAAAAATTGCTCACAATCATATAATAAAATTGATCATTTTATTGTGCTAAGGCTGTAGTGTCCAAATTACTTCCAACGAAATAAATGTGATTCATTTCAAAGGAATGATGAGTCTCAAATCATCGAAATGGTTAACTTTGAGTAATGACACTATAGCATGAACTGGAATCATGTGAGAATAAAAATTTAAGTTTAACCGTCACTTAAATCTTGATCTCACACTCATGCATTTGCTTATAGTAGAATCGAAATCCTAATGGATAGTGAACTCGTGTTTAATCTCTATATAATTTTTTATTTACCATGAGCATGATCATCATAAAGCGTTGATCTAGTCTCCATATTTTGAGATTATAATCGAAATAAACATCTAGAAACATATATCCAAATAATGGAGTTCATAGCATTAACATCAATTCTAGTGATTTTAAGAAGATTGGTGATTAATCTAAATTCAGTGGATTGATGAATTAGTTGCTCATCACATCTAGATACTCAAAAGATTAGATCTAAAGTATTGAATTACTAATTTAATGAAATTCGATATTTTGGGGTAAAATTGACATAAAAGGTAAATCGGTAATTTTACCTTTTGTCATTGGATGGTTATGAGGGTTTACAATATAAGGTTTGTAATTGGACAACTAATAATTAATATCAAGTATTGAATTATTTCTTGTAATTATAGTTAATCCAAAAGTGCAACCATGAATCTATGGTGGAGTGATTTTGTGGTTAATAAGCTTGAATTATTTTTTTAATGAGATTAAGAATAACTCTAAGTTTATTGAAGCTTGAAATATGTATGTCCACATAAATTCTCCACTTAGGTTTATAGAATGCAACTTGTTAAAGTTGGAATGCATGTTTTATTTAATTAATTAAATTGTGTACAAAAATGGAAGCTTTAACATATTTGTTTTAATTTAGATAAGAAAACATTTTTTGTCTTAATTTAGACAAGAAAATATGTGTTTCTTAATTTAAGACAAAAAAAATATTTTGTCTTAATCTAGACAAGAAAACATATTTGCTTCAATTTAGATAAGATAAAATATTTTTGTCTTAATTAAAGACAAGAATTATCTTAAATTAAGATAATGTTGGAAGGATTCTTACAAAATGAATCTAACATCCATGTTCATAAAAGGAAACTCCATATTTGACTATCACTCTTTTATTTATTATTAATTCTTTTTAAATAAAGATGGATAATAATAAAATAAAAATTATTATTCAATAAAGAGTTTTATTTTATCAAGAACTCTAAATGATAATTAAAAAATTAAATTATTTATTTTTTAATTTTAATTTTGATAATTATAAAGTATGTTTGATGCTCCATAACTCTAAATGAATGGTCAAGATCAATTCAAAGGTATTTGATTTTGATTAAACTTTTGAAGTAAAAGTTTTAATAAAAAGAGAAGAGATTGGAAAAAAAATGAATGTACTTTTTCTTGAAAAAATTTTAACCATCACTTCTCTCCTCCTTCTCTAAAACTTTGTTGTATCTTTCTTCCTTTCTCTCGTTCTTGGCTAAATTTTATAAAAGAAAATAGCTATTAATTTTAAAGAAGAAAAGAAAGACAAAATCAATTTCTATCTTATAGTCTATCATTTCACACCTTGTGAAGCGTTCTTGACGAATAAGTGGTAAACTTGTTTAGTCGAGAGATCATTCACTGGTATGGTAGTGTCGAAAAATGAAAATCTCAAAATAAAAAATATGTTTTTTTAACAGATTCTTATTTTTTAGGATGTGATTACGTTAATTGCAATAAGAATAATACATGTTTTCTCTTGTGTAATTGGATTGTTTGCTTCCTTTAGAAAATTTTTTTTTTGAAATTTATGTTTTATACAATCACATCAATCTACTAAAATCATACTCCAACAGCTTTCACATACCATTATCTTAGTGAATATGGAGTCTAATACAATAGTGTGAATACAAGAGAGAGCCTTAAATCTCTTTACTACCTTTTCACTATGTTGCTTAAATTGAGCTAATGTAAGGCTAACATGCCTCATCACAGGTGCATCTCCACCCACTTCCATGACTTCTCAAAAATCAAATGCTCGAAGATAGGTTTTCATTTTCACTGCCCATATTTGGTAGTTTTTTGCATTAAACACTAATATAGCCATAACATTGTAACTACCATATGCTATGGCTTTTTTCTTTGTATAGAGGTTTTCACAAACAAAGGTTAAAAAGAATGAGACAGAATAAAGCAAAAGCTAAAAATACTTTAAGAACAAACTTCACAAATCCCTTAAGACTATATAAAGCTCTGATACCATGTTAAACTTTTAAAAAAAAGTTTAGAGACATTCTCAACGAAAAAAATGAATAGGAAAAATAAAAGCTTGGCTTTTCATTTCACGATTTTGGTACTTAACAGTATTCATCTACATGAGAGAGAAAATGAAATATGCTAGCATTACAAAAGAACAAAACAACCAACAACAAATCAATAAAAGCAAATTCAATAATGGTCAGCATCTTGATACACAAGAGCAAATAAAATAAAAACACATGGACAAGTTTATTCACATTGCAAAAAAGATAAGAATATAAAAAGATATTTTGATAGAATTACATGGTACCCCATGTGACTTCATCTTCTTCCTATTTAAAAGATCATTTCACACCAATCTCCATTATTGCAAAGGTACATTATAATTTCAACATTTAGTTCTTCCCTAACTTCTTTTCTTGCCCTAAACAAAATCCTAAAGGAATAACATCCTTAATTTTTCTCGTCATACGTGGTGGTTGCCAATGTTTGCAGACTTGGTGTGGTTACTAGATTTTGACCTCTTTGGTGCATTTAGATTGGTTTTCTTTAAGCTTTCCAACCATGGGATATTATTTAAATGTTAGGAACATCCACTAGTTTAATTTCATAGCCATTGGAGTCCTCTAACATGTAACAATTACATAAAGAAGTTGCTATTTAGAATGCTGAAATAAATTTTCTAAATTTTTATCTGAACTTTGCACCAAGATTAAACAACTAAGACCAATTCCAATTGCTCTCCAAAAATTAAGAACATTCACTAGTTTTATTTCATAGCCATTGGAGTCCTCTAACATGTACCAATTACATGAAGAAGCTGCTATCTAGAATGCTGAAATAAGTTTTCTAAATTTTTATATGAACTTTGCACCAAGATTAAACAACCAAAACCAACTCCAGTTGCTCCCAAATTTTTACCTTGTCTAGCCAACATGTTCATACATCATATGTAAAAAGATGAAAGACAAACAAGCAAAAAAAGTTTTAAATTGACTTAAGACAAAAGTTGTCCAAAATGTTGAAACCAATCTCAATTTTTGACCTCTTCAATTTCAACTTTTTAGTTACCCAATCAAAACAACTCCAATTAATCTCAAAATTTTTCAAGTATATTTAAAATAGTGATATATCATGTGTAACAATTTGAGGTTTAAATGAGCAAGTTAGTTTATTGAATTAAAACAAAATAGATGCTATCCATAACCCAGACATTTTTTCTAAACTCTTCTTTGAAAACTTTGTGTGATTTAATCTTGCACCAAATCAACATATAGTAAATTCTAAATTGAAATCAATATCAATTGAACAATTTATGTTAAACAAAGGCAAAGGACACTTTGATACTACTATTAGGAAAAGCCATGCAAACAATTTACAAAACTCAACAGAATTTTTAAACTTTTCCGTGAAGCAAGATCATCTTGGTTATTTAATATAGATTTAATCCTAACTATTTGGTAGAAGTTTGTTTTACCTTTATGGCTTTGATGTCTATATCAAGAGCCTCACAACCATTTGGGTTGCAATGAACTTCTCACCAAGCTTGGGTTGTTGTAAACCTTAAGTTGCTTAATTGTGTAGCCTTCAATAGTGATCAACACCAGATGAAATCTAAAAAAACACTAAACGTGATTGTGGGGTTTGCTTGATGCTAAGGCTAGTGCTATCTAAGTATAAAAGGTGCTGGTTTCTCACTCTTCACTCAAGGGAAGACCAAAGAAGGGAAGATTAGTCGACAACACAAGGAGGGAGGTGAAATGATTTCAAGGTTTCTTTCTCTTTAAAAATTAGTGAGTCAAGCTTAGTTGATGTCTTTAAAAGTTAGATCAAGGTTCAAACCCTTCACTCTTGCTCATATATTTAAATAAATCTATTATTTTTTTTTATAATTTTAATTATATTTTAAAGTTACATCCGAATATTTGACTCCTTAATTGGTATATAATTTTTCTCTTAAAAAGAATAAGATTCGAATCTCTCTTTTTTCTAAATATATATATGTATATTAGAGTTAATATTAAATAAAAATTAATCTTTATTAATGCTATAATTATTTGACTCCTAAAATATATTGCTTTGTTAGCTATATTGGAATACAATACTAAGAAATGTGTTATAGGTGGAGAGTAAAAGAAAATAAATTTCAGTTACTATGTTAAACTCGATAGACTGTTCAATAATGTGCATGAATATAATGGACACTCCCTTTGTCTCATATTTAATGTCGTGCTTTGATTCTTTTTTTGGTAAAATTTTTTCAATTTCGACTCCAATTTATTCTCACATGATCATTTATCAAAATTTTAAAAATAAATATACAAAAAAAAACCTTTAGATATAGTAATTGTTAAATGCATATCATCTAATAGAATATTTAAAATAATTTCGATCAAAATTAAAAAATTATTATAAAAATAAAATAAAAAATTGTAAATGAGATTGAGGAATACGTTGTGCGAAAACCGGCGGATAGTTTGGATTTTGGGAAAAGTCAAGGGCGTCCTAGGCCCCCGCACCGTGGCGTTTTGGGAGGTCCAAGTTCATCAGATAAAACAAAGAAAGAATAAAATAAAGCACTCGAAGCGTGAGTTACACTGAAGAATGAAGAGGCGGTGATTGGATTCGAGCTGGTCTCATGGGCGCCCATTACAGTGTCTTAAAAGTCTTTCCTTTTACTTTTGGTCAATGAAAGTGTTTCCAGTTCAACTGTAGTTAGCAGCAAGTGAATCACACCGCCCATACCATATGGCCTCATTGCCAATTATTATAATATATTCTTAAACGCTCTCGCTTTCACTTCCCTGACTACCCTCTTCAAAGTGTCGGTATATATATGTATGAATGGATCTAAATCTTTCTACAGATACGGAAGCTCTTCAGTCCCACTCCTCGTCTCTACTGTGATCCATCTGCCATTACTGATTACCCAATGATGATGTTCTTATGATGATATGATATACTAGTAGAAAAAAGAGTTGCATTCTATCAAATTACCATATATTCTGTGATTTATATTTGTGGGAGTTGAGATGGAGAAATATGAGGTGGTCAAAGATTTGGGAGCCGGGAATTTTGGGGTGGCCAGACTCTTGAGACACAAGGAGACCAAGGAGCTTGTTGCTATGAAATATATTGAGAGAGGCCACAAGGTTTGTTTTTTCTTCTCTCTGTCGTTTGTTATTACTACTTAGTATCTTAGTTATGTTTTTGTTCGCGGCATACTTTCTGGATCTTAATATATGACTTAGATCTTTCTTTAATTTGGTGATCCCTCTCCGTTGAGACAGCCTGAGCCTGAGCTTGAATATTTTTTCTTTTTTGGGTTCCGATACCCATGATTTTAGTATTGTTCTGGTTTCACAATTCATTCGCTGAGAATCGGAGTGATAAAACCTTGTTCGCTTCAATTATGTTAAATTTGGGTTGTGGAGTTTCTTCAAGTTTTTCCTTTACTTTTTGAGTTTGCTTCGTTTTTTCCTCTCTTCTTTTGAGACACCCGATCAATTGATTGAAAGCTTAGTTGTATTTGTTTGCAGATAGATGAGAATGTGGCAAGAGAGATTATCAATCACAGATCTCTGAGACACCCCAATATTATCCGGTTCAAGGAGGCAAGTATCATCAGTGTGATTGATTTGTATTACTTCCTTGAAGCATTGAGATTATAATATTGTAATTACTCTCTTTTTAATCTGCAATTCTTCTGGTTTGATGGGATATGAATACTGTAGGTGGTTCTGACTCCTACGCATTTAGCAATTGTCATGGAGTACGCTGCCGGTGGTGAGCTCTTTGAACGGATTTGCAGTGCCGGTAGATTCAGTGAAGATGAGGTCTTTTTCTCTTTCTATTTTTGTTCCTTTCATTGACATTTTTTCTATTTACTGGTCACAAACAATTAATCTCTAGTACTTAAATGTTGTGTTTGTTCTCTATTTGTTCAGGCTAGATATTTTTTTCAGCAGTTGATCTCAGGTGTCAATTACTGTCATTCCATGGTAATTAACACTCAGAACCATAACGTTTCTCTATGTATGCCAGATGCAAGAACTAAATGCACTTTTGTTCTTTGTTTCTATTCTTGTTTGCAGCAAATATGCCATAGAGATCTGAAATTAGAAAATACGCTTTTAGACGGAAGTCCTGCACCACGCTTGAAAATTTGCGATTTTGGTTACTCTAAGGTTTGGTCCATTCAACTTGTAAGTGGCTTTATGGTTTTCCAATCATTAATTTGTTTTCCTAACAATTGGTGTAGTCATCTCTGTTGCATTCAAGACCCAAATCAACAGTTGGAACTCCAGCATATATAGCACCAGAAGTTCTATCTCGACGAGAATATGACGGAAAGGTAATTATTTTAACCCTTTAAAAAAAAAGAAGAAAAACGTACAAGAAATAAAATCTAGATATCGAGCTTAGAGTACCATTGAACAAAGTCTATTGCATGATTTGGATCTGGCATTCCACTTTTGATTTTGATGCTTAGCATGGAACCAGAAACTAATTGGAAGATGGTCAAATACATCAGTTACTGAATGCATGATAGTCTCTCTTCTGCCACTCCTTCACTTTTTTCATTTCTTAACTTATGCATTATTTATTTCAAAGAATAGGAGATGTGATGCATTGCATTTTGTAACTGTCCTTGTGGATGAAAGTTTGTAATACTCTATACATGTTGGAAAGAATTACCTTAAATTCCACATGCTTGTTATATTTAAGTACTATTCTGATATTGTCTTCTTCATTTGAGATCCCTTTTTTAAAACATTAATAGGGAGATATTTTGAGCATTAATCCAATCCATTTGCCATGCTTTTAGGTGATCTTGAAGGTTTTCTTAGTGGCTGCGTCTTGTTATGTGATGATATATAGTTCATTTGTTACTGCCAAAAGTATTTGACATTTGCTTGTCAAACACCTTTGTCTTTTGGGATCTGCTTCCGCTTTTATGGTGAAGTCATCTTGTTTCTGACCATTAATATCATTCCATCAAATGTTTTTTACTTAAATTATACAATAAATTGTCAACCCCCCCTCCCCTCGGCCACTTTAACTTCTAATTTGATGTATATATTCGAAAATTAATTAGATCTAATTTGTAACATGTAAAAGTTTGTTGACCTCAAGTTATGTCTTTTCTTTTACGGTTGGGAGATTTATGGTCCTGTGGAGTTACCCTCTATGTTATGTGATGATATATGGTTCATTTTGTTATGTGATGATACATAGTTCATTTGTTACTGCCAAAAGTATTTGACATTTGCTTGTCAAACACCTTTGTCTTTTGGGATCTGCTTCCACTTTTATGGTGAAGTCACCTTCTTTCTGACCATGAATATCATTCCATCAAATGTTTTTTACTTAAATTATACAATAAATTGTCAACCCTAAACCCTCCCCGCCCTAACCACTTTTCCTTCTAATTTGATGTATAAATTCCAAAATTAATTAGATCTAATTTGTAACATATAAAAGTTTGTTGACCTCAAGTGATGTCTTTTCTTTTACAGTTGGCAGATGTATGGTCCTGTGGAGTTACCCTCTATGTTATGTTGGTGGGAGCATATCCTTTTGAAGACCAAGAAGACCCAAGGAATTTTCGGAAAACAATTCAGGTTAATGCCAGCCTGCTATCTTCTTCATTTTCATTTATTAGAAAAAAAAAATATCATTCCTTATACCATAATCTTTTTTTCCTTGTTAATTTTTCTTTGGCAGCGAATAATGGCTGTTCAGTACAAAATTCCGGATTATGTTCACGTATCTCAAGATTGCAGGAACCTACTCTCTCGCATATTTGTTGCAAATCCATCCAGGGTATGTATAATTTTTAAGTTAATTGATCAAGCATTGCAATTGTACCACATCAGTGTTTTGCTGTATGCAATTAGCTTTGCAAAACCTGACAAGCATCTAGAAGACAACATAGGTAAGTTAGTAGCACTTCTTTTATAAACCTTGATTAATGAAAATTTGTATCTCCAATGGGAGAAGAAAGATGAAAAAAGGGGATAAAAAGGAAAAGAAAATGAAACCTACAAGACAGAACCTCTACTTCAACTAGTAGTACTGGAGAAGTAAGCTCTAAACAAAATACTGAATCAATAGAGGACAGCAAAGTTATATGTGTGAATTATCATCTGACTGCCACACTTCATAGCTTTTTTCCTATCAGCATCTTTTAATCTGTTCAGTCCAATTAACTTTGCTCCACTGCCTGCCATGTTAAAGATAGGGATGCATTCTGCAATTTCTTCCTTGCTGGATATGATAATTATTAGCACAGTAACCCAGCTTCAAAATGGTCGCAGCAGAAAACCTCTCTCTTACAAGACAGTTTCCATTTGTATTCACTAGTCCTGTCATGAATATCTCTGATGATGTAAGAGAGTAGCAGAAAGTGGCTCTAGATTCTCTTGGTTAAAGTGCTGGTGAAAGATGCATCTTCTTTGAGATTCAAGATATTGTCCACAAAGAATACAGTGGGGCATCATTGTACAATCCCCTAAACAATACGGTTTATTTTTTCATGGGACACCTATTAAATCAGAAAACTAGACAAATACCTTTTTTCCTTTCTTTGGTACAGCTAGACAAATTACCTTTTAACTATCTCATCCAAAATTGTTGTTCATTTCAACTAAATTAGTTTAATTTTGGTCAGTCATTATGTAGAGAACTCAAGAAGAAAAGTCATTCTTGAATGGCATCCAATCTTCCTTTACCTACATCAGTCTGTCATCATCATTAGAATTACATAAATTTAACAACCAGATTTCTATGGATCTTCGTCGCAATATATCTCTCTGGATTTAGACCTCTACTATATATGTGGTCTTTAATTCTTCTTTCCATAGATATCTAGTCACTATTAGAAAACTTAAAACTTTGAAATGTAGATGGAACAAAGTCAATGAGGTTTAGAAGGTAGAAATGCTAATTGGTATGCAGCTAATCTTCTGGTTGCATAAGAATGATTTTCGCTTAATCTGTGTTATGATCTGTTCTTTTTTTAACCTAAGTTTTCTTTCTCAATATTCAAGGCATGAGAAGGCACTAAAAGACTTCTGATTTCCTCTCTCTCTCTCTCTCTTTTCACCCTGTACTCTTATTTCTTTTCTTCTGTTGTAATATCACCCTGTAGCTGATGATTGTTGGACAAGTTTTTCTCTCCTGATCTTTATGAATTTTAGAGGAAATATTTGTGTTCTACCTGCCTGCATCCTTGGTTTTCTGAATTTAACATTCTCTAAATAATTTAGGTCATAGTGTCACCCATTTTGTTACTTCAAATTTCTTTTTCTTTTATTCCTGGTGGGGTGGGATATGTTAATCATAAAAAGCAGATATTATAGATCTATATGGTCAGAATTATGAGAAAGTGATATACGAAACCCAGGTGCTTCTGTTGTATCTGGTATGGGATATGTTTTCTGGCTCTAGATAAATTAAGGAATAATATGATGAAGTTCAATGGATTGATTCTTCCATAAAGAACTTTCAAAGAAAAATTTGATTTGTTGTATAAATGGAGACTGAGTCTATTGTTTATCGGGCATTGCTAAGAACTGGTTTGATTATTTTAGTGGATTGATGCTTTGAAGCTGGGGCGATTATTTCTATTATCCATAGCAGCCTGGTTGGTGATGTTGACCACGCATTTAATGAACCTTGTTTTTTGAGGTTCATTCATTGAATTTCAAATGCATTAATCTTTACCATTTCCTGTTTTTCTTTTTCCAGAGAATCACACTTAAGGAAATAAAAAATCATCCTTGGTTTTTGAAGAACTTGCCAAGAGAACTAACTGACACAGCTCAAGCTTCTTATTATCGGAGAGATAACCCGGCATTTTCCCTTCAAAGTGTGGAGGAGATAATGAAAATAGTTGAAGAGGCAAGAAGTCCACCTCCATCATCTGTGCCAGTCAAGGGCTTTGGCTGGGGGCAAGATGATGATGAAGAGGCAGATGTCTATGCAGAAGTGGAAGAAGATGATGAAGATGAATATGATAAGCGGGTCAAGGAAGTCCATGCAAGTGGAGAATATCAAATCCATTAAGCAATGAAATCTTTAACCAACGGTTATGCAATAAAAATCTTGGCTTTCAGATAGTTTTGTATGATAGCAGATAACTGTTGGTTCATTACTAAAAATATCATTGTTCGAATAAGATCTCAAACTTCATCGGTAAGTTATATAATGTAATTTTACCTGGATTTTACGATGGATTGCGGGTGAATGAGGAATGAAATCATCTTCTTATTTGAAAATTGGAAGAGAGTATGTGCAACTTAAGAGTAGTAAAGATGGGTATCGTATCTTCTTATTTTCATTGTTGGTTTGATTGTAAGGATATGCTAGGGGCGGGAAGTAGGGGAGGGTGGGAGGCAGATTAGACGAGGGAGAAACCAGTTGGCCTTGCTTCTACAGCAGTTTATTTATTCTTGATTTGTTTATAGATTTAATAAATGCTTGTGGCTCTTCTTTCATTTCTAATTTTCGGTTTATTATGTTTCTTGACATTTTATTTTATCTATTTTTATAGATTAGAGCATCTGGAGCGTCTGTTGTGATCAAGGGTCTTTGGCCTCGATGATGTTAGTAACACCGGCCTTAAAAGCAAATTATGTATCAAAACCTCAAATCCATGGATCCCATATGAGTTATAAAATTAATTAATTCAATTTAGAACCAAAACTTAGAGGAAAAGACAAGAAGAAGGAAAATTCAACAAAACTCAAGGTCTCCTAAACTATATTAAGGCCATTAACATTGATTCTTTCCATACAACATGAAAAATAGACAGATAGAAAAATATAGATATATCATATATAAATCAATTTTAAAGCATCAAAACTAGAAATTTGTATGTTATTTGGTATTTATTCCACCAAAAAAAGTAAATCCGCAAAATCAATTTTAAAATTCTCATGTAAGATACGGAAGGGTAGTTTTGTCAAAAAAAAATCTCTGTCATAACAATTTTTTCATTGGGGTGTATAACAACTAAATTTTTCGATATGGCATATAACTATTAAATCTTCAATATAGTGCATAATAACTGCATTTTTTAACATCGTATATAATAACTAAATTTTTAACATAATATGTAACAACTAAATCTTCAACATGACATGTAACAACTATATTTTTTAACATAACGTATAGCAACTAAAATTTTAAACTAAATCTTTAACATAGCGTGTAACAGCTATATTTTTAACATGATATGTAATAACTAAATTTTTAACATGACTTGTAATAACTAAATTTTCAACATGATGTACAACAATTACATTATATAACAACTAAATTTTTAACATAGCGTATAATAACTGAATCTTTAACATGACATGTAATAACTAAACTTTTAACATAACATGTAACAATTATATTTTTTAACATAACGTGTAACAACTAAATTTTAAAACATAGCAAATCAACTATTATGTCATTAGCTCAGGTAATTTCTGTCATATGTGATACACATTTCATCTCCATGTAACTTAACTATTAATTGTAAGGAATTAAAAATATTTAGATTTTGATTGTTACAATTAAAATATTTGATCCTTAATTTAAAAAGTATTCAAATATTTAATTCTAATTTAAGCATTTAACTCGTGATAAAAGAATATAACTAATTCACTATTTGTATGAATTTAATTTATAAACTATAATAGTTTCTCATCAATGTCAAGTATTTGGTCTACCAAAATCACGTCAAAGAATTTCTCCTCTCTAATGTGAAATGAAAAGATCCACTAATATTAATTTTAAACTGCCAACTTTTCCTTGATTTTCTGGCATGAAAACCAGGCAGCAAGAGAAAAAGGCATATAAAGAGGCCCCAGAGAAAACAGCAGTCAGATTTTGCGGTTGGAGTAATCATCTTATTAAGTTTGTAGCGATCCATATATATTGTGGATGACAGCATTGATCACTTCAGTGAACAATGATAAGGGTTGTTCTTTCTTTTCTTTTTTCCTAGGTTTGAGGCATGCACAGAAGCTGGAAAAGACTCATCTGAACTGTTTTGGAGATGGAGGGACAAAATCATATGCTGAAAGAATATCAAAGTTTTAATGGGCATATAAATGCAACTATAAAAGTAGCAAGCAGGAACTGGTCTAGCAGATAAGATGGAGCAGCCAAAGCTGTATAGGTCGGGTGCATGCAGAGTGCAGCATGCATTATTTAAGACAGCTAGCTAAGGGGTGCATGCAAGTTGGGTCAGCGTAGCTTTGACCCATATACCAGATGTGCCATATCAACCACCGGCAACTTCACAACTGACGCCCAAGCCCTAAGTCTGACTGAAATGCATATGCACGTTGAGACTTTAATGCCACATGTTTTGGCTTCATATTTCAGCCTTACCTTTTTGTTTTTTCCAATTTGTAATTTGTTGGAAATACATTCAGGAGGTTTCCATAGATTATTCACATAATGTCCAGAATAGAAAGCTTCAAGACCAGCTTGGGTTTGAGCATCTGACAAGAATTGACTTAATTTGCCGGGCAATTACGATCAAATCCCTTCGGACTTCACCCAAGAAACATAGTCATCTGGTGGAGGTGGTATCTCTGCCCCTCAAAGTCAGACCTCGGAGAAGAGATCCAGACGGACAATGGATAAAAGTAAAATATATATATATATATATGCACTAGTTTCCTTTTCCATTTTAACGATGGAATCATTACAAGCATGCATGTTATTTGTTCGAGCATATCATCAGTCCCACGAAGTTATTTAAAAACCATTCATCTGCGCCATACCCCTATACATAAGGCCATGTAATTAAATTAATATTTATCGTGCGTTTCATTGCAGATTCCATGATATATACAAGCTATTTAACTTACTTCAAAACTTTTCGTTGATTAAAAGAAAACATTAGATGCGTACCATCATCCCAACGCCTGTTTTTGGGTGCATGGTTCCTAATCAAGCTTATTTATTCAGTAATTTTATATTAGATTTATGGTTTTGGACTAAACAATTGCCCTCCTCTATTTAGTAAGCTTTATCCTTTTTATATTTGAAATTTTCAAGTTGCAATGACTTTTGTGAACATGATACGTGTTTCTTTGTTTTAATAAAATTTGAGACAGATTGATTGCTCCAACCTTTCGATAGTGAAGTAACTTAAAAATTAGGTTTCTAAATGGATAGGTGCAGCAAAACAGACCATTGAAAAAGCTAGATTACAATACCACACATTAAGACAGTAACGAATGAAAAATTTTGCTTGAAAAATTATTAAAATATAATTATAAAAATAATTATATTATATATATATATATATATATATCAAGTTTCATAATATAATAATAAAAAATCAAAAATTAAAGACCGGAAGCCGCCACCACCTGCCATCCGTTTGCGCTGCCCTGCGTCAAGGTGAATGAGTTTTGCTAGTTGACAAATTTTTCTTCTTTCCATTCTTTTACAGCTTGAAAAGGGATACTCTATATCTGAATTCTTCATTTTTGTGAATCTAATGTTAGTGTTGGTAGATGAAAGTAATTATAATTGCTCAACTTAACACGGTTACAAGTTTTATTGTGACTCGTTTCATCTTATGCTAAAACCATTAGATAAAATTTTATCAACTATATTCCTTTTTGTCCTTTTTTGTTTGTTTATCTTTCTTTAATTCTTTAGGAAAAAAAATCGACTTTAGTTAATTTTATATAAAATTTTGGCAATCAAATCAATATTCCATGATTTTTAATGTCAAAAAGTAAAAAAAAAAATTACAGGTTCTATAATAGAAAAACAATATGTATTAAACAGCTAAGACTTAACTTAATGATTATTATTTCTCTTTAAAAAGAATTAAAAAAATTAAGATTCAAATTTCTTTTTCTTCAATTATAAGAAAAAAAAAGATAACATATATCATATAGTTAATCATGTAGTTTTTCTAATATGGTGCCTAAATGTTTTAGAAGTATTGATTAAAATATTATTTTACAAAATTAAGAGAAATGATTTATATATATAAATGTGGTTTAGTTTAAGTACATTAAATAAGTAAAATGATTTATTATCAAGGATCTTTAGTTTTACTTGTGCTTGTCTTTCTTTGGTAAATATTTACTTATTCAAATTTCAAACAGAAAGAAGAAGAAATGGCCGAGGGGCATTGGGCGTGCGATGCATACAAAAGCAACGAAGGATCCATCGACAAGCAGTGATGGAGGGCAGATGGAGAGAGAGAGAGTTGATTGATTATTAATCTGTAAATCAGGGGAAATGTAAACAATCAAATCAGATTGGGTTTGGCAGTCGGCAGTCGGCAGTCGGCACTTAGGCACTAGCTTTTTGCTTTTTGAAAATTTAACAGTGGAGTGCATGTGCTCACCACCTAAGGTTGCCAGTTGCCATTGTCGCAGACCATCCCACATGCCCATGCCTTGTGGACCCCTCTGCCCTCTCACTTTCTCTTTTACAATTTTTGAAAATATATTTTCTTTATGTGTTATTATATAAAAATTTTTATTCTGGCTCTATATAAATTTTTGTTAGAGGCAATTTAAAGTATTCATTTTGTCCTTTGCAACTTGCAAGTAACATTGTTTTGTCTTATATCTTTTGATTAACCCACTACTTTGTCTTTCTTGTAAGCAATATTTCGTCTTTTTCTTTAACCTATTTCTAAATTTATAGATTAAACTCTGTTTAAAAAATATTTTACAGGTTGAACTTTGAAACCAATTTTGATGCATACTAATTTGTATGTATCTTTTGATATTTTATTTCTGTAGAAATAATTCTTAAACCAATTAGTATTTTTTTTTCAATATAAGGTTCGGTAGGCTGTAACGCAAATAATTAAATTAGTCTTCTTTTTGTTGATAAGTGATGGTGTGAAAGTTATACTAATATACATATGTTATAAAAAGGGAATAAAACTTTGATGAGTATTAAAAAGGAAATTGAAAGTAGTCAAAGTACTTTATACCGTGAATTTGTTCTTAAGAGTGAGGACATGAAGGCGGGGCTACCGACAGAGGTTGCGCCATCATGGACGGATAAACCTTGCCGATGAGGTTGAAAACAGCCTCCGATTAGTCTTTGATTGTGCTCGACATTGGTTAAAGTGATATTTAAAGAAAATTAATTTATACATAGCAATGTTTAGCTTCGTTAATCAAATTTAAATATATATTTTTTTCAATATACTAAAAAATCCACAATTATTGTATTTAATATAAAAATATAATAAATACTATTTCAATTAACCTTAAAAGGGTTTCTTAAGATACTCATTAACAAAATTTATAAATATCTTCTCATTTAATTAAACTTAAATTATTTTGTTTCTTTGTCTAATCTTGTAATTCACCTTTATCCCTAAGTTTTGACATGTTTCGAAGTTTATTCTCCAAAACCTAATGCTTAGTGTTTCAACCGGTGTATTCAAGGGTTCAAAATACCTTTGATTTGAAAAAAAAAATGAAAAGAAAATAAAAAAATAGTTATAGCTCAAGTTTACTTCGATCTTTGTATCTCTTACGGGAATTCCGCATCAATAAAAATCTAAGTTTGCTATAATACTAAATGTTGTGTTAAAATTTAAATTTGACTTTCGTGCTATCTCACGTTCTGAAAATAAAATTTAAGTGAACTTATAACTTACGTACTTACATTCTTAATCTAAAAGACATATTTGATAAGTAATGAAAAATTCATATTTATATATCTAAAACCCTTTTTATCTCTTATTGATATAAAATTGTAACACTAAATACTTAATCTATTCTCAAAAATTTCACAATCGACCCTCTTACATTTTTTTTAATTATAAAGGATAATGCGTATATTGGTATCATGTCATAGTTCAAAATTCAATTTTGCACTCAAAATTAAAAAGGAAAATTGAACTTTTGAATTTTTTATTCTTGTTTTATCAATTTCCATGTGAGATTAATTTTGTTCATCAAATGAGTAACGTGTACGTGTCTAAGGGCAACAGATGTCTAAAAGTATCACATCATTTTTTTTTTAATTTTAAAAAATAAAAAATTAGAAAAAAATTTTAAAAAATGATATTTTTAAACACATGTAACATTCTTATTGGTTACTTTTGGATCACTCTCACCTGACTATTGGAGTCAGTCTCAAGTCGATAAAAAATGTAAAGTTTGAGTATTTAGTTGTACATGTTCAAACTTGGAAATATCAAATGGAATATTTGTTCAAATGCCAAATTCCAAATGAGCCTTCCTCTAAATATATGATATCACTACACCAATTGAGAGAGAGGATCTACTTACGGCCGTATATAGAAGCAGTGAGCGTTATCCAAACTATTAATGGTAATAAATACAAGGGTTGAAATTGATAATTCTTTTGACTCTTTGTCACTATTGTCTCCCCCACTTTCTCTTTCTCCTTTCTTTGTCTCTTTGCAGCATTTAATAACTTTAATCTCTTCTTCTGCTTTTTTAATTAGTTCCAAACAACTTTCTAGTTCATCTCCCAATTAATACGAAATCAACAGCTCATCTTTTCATCAAAGTAAAATCATCTAATTTCTCATTTTTGTTTGGTCCATGTTCATTAAATTTTCATAGTCATGTGTTTTGGTCCATGCGTATTGCATTACAGGATGGATACTAACCCTTCACTAGACTAAAATTCTCATCTCGTTTATGTCAAAATTAAATGAATTTGGAGTGTTGCTCGACACTCCAAAATGTTGAAAACTTGAAAAGGTTATTAAATCTGTCCAGATTCATATTTATATAAAAAAAATTGGCTGTCATGGATTAATGTCTTGGTTGATCAACATTAGATTGTGTTAATACACACTTACTTAACACCCTAGTTTTCAACGAAAGTTTTCATTTCCATGAAAAATTGGATTTTTTTTTGTTAATCTAAAGTCAAAGTTTGGTGTTATAGTATTCATGTAAAGCAACTTCTCTGCAGTTCTACAACTTCAACCCACTAAGACCGCCAAATTTGATAAGAGTAATAGAAGAGCAGCTCCAACTACATAAACCAAGTGAACTGGATTATTAAATAGCAACGCCACAATTGCAAACTTTGTTTCTTGTTTTCTAACAAAAACGTAATTCAACAATCTTCTGGCTCTTTTCTAGCTTTAGAATTATCAATTATTCCCATCTAACACACATCATTACAAAATGAAAACAAGAAAAAAAATTCCATACAAATTTAATAAGATATAATTAGAAGCTTAAAATTCTTTTATATATATATATATATATATTTTGAAGATAAAGCAACTAAACTACATTATTCGAGACCATAAAACATCTAAAATGTCCACGAGTTCATTAAAGCATAACCGATAAGCAAAATTAAAACCCACTTCGTTAAACGTCATAAAATCTACTAGTTATATTCCTCCATTTTATTAAACAACAACTATGTACAACAATTATGAAAAATTAGGTAAAAAATCAAATGGATTTAGAGAGAAAGAGACTTCAAACTCTCCAGAAGAGGAGGAAAAAATAAGAGGAATAATTAATGGTGTTAATTGGAAGCTGATGGAAAATTATCTTGAGGTAATTAAAAAGTAAAGTAAGGAACCTAATTTAGAACGTGGCGGACATGGGTTATGACATTTGTACTCAATACCGTGCTGCAATGGCCATGTGACATTCGACTCAATTGGCCGCGGTGGCCGCGGATAGAAGATGGAAAGCTCCAGCTGGGATAATGCTAAATACTGACGCGTCGATTTCTGTATTAAATGGCGAAATATGAGCTGCAGCGGGTTTCATGGTTAGAAATTCATCGTGGGAAATGGTGATTGCTGGTGGGACGAGATTCGAGTGCAGCACACATGCTGCAGTGGCTGAGTTACGTGCTTTGCTATGGGCCCTTTCAGTTTGCTCTAGAGATAGGAATTGATTGCCTCCAAGTGGTTAATTGGATTAAAAATAAGAGATTTAATGGAGAGGTGGGTCATGTGACTGAAGACTGTTGCTTGGGAATGACTCGGCTTAATTGTTCATCTGTTAAGCATTGTCGAAGAGAGACTAATGTGGTGGCCTATGAAATTGCTAAGCTGGCTAAAGATTTGGAGGTGGACCAGTATCTTTGGAGTGTAATTCTAGATGGTTCTGTAGCAATACAAAATGTAATTAGAAATGTTGGTAATTCTAGTTAATGTGGGTAGGAGGGCATGATTGAAGGTACTCTTTTTTTCTTTTCCATGGGTTTTTCTCATTGAGTTTTTTCATGAAAAGATTTTTGACGAGGTCCTCTTCATGTCGTAGGAATTTTATAATGTGTGGGGATAAGTGTTATGATACATACTGTAAGTGCCAATGGTACTGCATTAAGGAAAGAAATTTCCTTTTTCTAAAAAAAAAAAAAATCACATTTTAAACCCCAAGAGGTAAATTTTTTACTCCTGGTTTTCCCTTTTAAAATTTTCTGAAAAAAAAAAAAAACAGAGGAAGATGTAAAGAACATTGCTGGGTGTTTAATCATATGTGAGACAGCATGTGTTAGCTGGGAAATACAATCATCGAAGTATAGACTAATGGATTTCAGTGAGTTATTGGTTATTGCTGAATGATTAAGGGGAATCAAATAAATACTAGTACTAATAATCACAAGGATTGGTTTTCTGGATTCTCTGAATCCGGCAAGTGTAGTGCAGGAATACCATTCCTCAATTTACTTCAACAATCACTATTCAGTATTGAGCTGTTGCCAGAATATATCCTAGCGTTAATTCAAATGCAAAAGACAAAAGTGGGAAAAAGAAGAAAAGCAGTAACAAAAGCCGAATAAACATGCTGGCCCAGGGATTCTTATTGTGAGAGAAGAAAAAGGGTTGAAAATGGGTCAGTAATTGGCCGACGTCGGCGGACTGCACATCTCCATGACCATAAGCAAACGCACGGGTTCAAACTTTCAGCTTTTCAACATGTTTTCAAACTCAAATAGTGTTTGCATAATAACAAAAAATAAAATAAAATAAAACTCAATCACTGCACGCTTGATTCTTTCAACCAAATGACCTTTTACAGACACATAATACTAGCACCCTCACCAACGCCACAGTTGTAGGCATATAGATTAATGTATTAGCTGTACTGCCATTTCTATTATTAAAATCACATAAATTGAAACAGTGAAATCTTTTGTCTCCATGGTTAAACTAAAATAAACATTAAAACCAATTATGGGAGTAGATTCTCTAGATTAAAATTAAAGCCTACATATAGACTCACCCTTGCTTCAGCTTTCCTCATCCAGTGATCTTCATACCTCTTCATTCTTCCCATTCTCTCTTTCGGGTAATGCTCTAGCTAGAACCTGCTGAATAAGGCTTCGAAGGTTCTTTCTGCCATAGTTTTCCTTTTAGACGAGCGATTTTATTTTTCTTTCTGTTGGTTTTTGTCGTATGTGAATGTTAGATTCATGCTGTGCAGATATATGGCTTCACCGCAATGGATTCTGCTGCTGAGTCTCTTGTTCATGGTTTCTGGAACAATCGGAGCTCCCCCTAGGAGGCCTGTAGCGGTCCCATTCGGGAGAAACTATATGCCTACTTGGGCTTTTGATCACATTAAGTACTTCAATGGAGGCTCCGAGATTCAGCTCCACCTTGACAAATACACTGGTATAAACATAATCTTGGCTCTTGTTTTCCCATCAAATTATCAAATCAGATGCGTCTATCACCCTAAGATATTTCATATTTTCTGTTGATTCTCACAACGGTTTGGTTTTCATCTTTGTAAAAGGTACTGGTTTCCAGTCAAAAGGATCTTACTTGTTTGGCCACTTCAGTATGCAAATGAAGCTGGTTCCTCGAGATTCTGCTGGAACTGTTACCGCCTTCTATGTGAGTAAAATTCCTGTCACACTGTTGGCTGCTTTATTTACGACTCGCAGCTGCTCTGTAATAGATGCTTTCTCTGTTTGACAAATCAGAAAACTTTGGTTCATTTATTTGGGGGATTTTCTTTTCCAAACAAGAAAATACACAATTAAATTCTACTACTAGATTATCGTCTTTTTCTGCTTAACATTTGTGATTTGATGTCTTGCAGTTATCTTCTCAAAATTCGGAGCATGATGAGATAGATTTTGAGTTCCTGGGAAACAGGACCGGCCAGCCATACATTTTGCAGACCAATGTGTTCACTGGAGGAAAAGGAGACAGAGAACAGAGGATTTATCTTTGGTTTGATCCAACCATAGACTACCACGACTACTCTATTCTGTGGAACCTGGATCAGTTAGTGTGAGTGTCCTGTTTCTTATCATATTCCTGCCCAAATGTCCAAATCCTTTCAGTTTTGGCATTTTTATTAACAAGAATATAAGCACGCATAAATTCATGATTAATGGTTTCTGCATCTTGTATCAGCTTTTAACCTTCCGTCGTGCATTTAAGTTGCTGGATTCTATGATTTTGCTAGAATGCTAAAAGGGTTTTTAACTTTTAATATTTTGATGCTAGAAGCTGCAACAATTTCTATTTCGTGGACAGAACATACAACTTTTTTGTACAAGCAACATTATTGTTTTCTTTTTCCTGTCACTGTCGGGATATATTTCCAGAGTTCATTGTCAAGTTATAAGATTACTGCAGGAATCTAGGATCGATATCAGCCTTAATTATCGCATAGGACAAGAAAAATAAAAAAGGCTAAATTAACATCGGATGTTGTGACCTGCTTCACATGATGTTCTTCTACGTATGTCTTCCCTACACACCAAGTTGGGATCAGACTTTTGAACACCCAGTCTTTTGAAACCGTAGCATGATGTGTTCCAGCAATCTTGTAATAGACATTCATGTTTCTAAAGTGGAGAAACCGTTCCACAAGTCAAATCAAGCACCGAGTAAACGCATACTCAAATTTGGTGATTTTTCAGGTTTTCTTCTGTTGGCACATAAAATGCCTGAGATTTTTCAGGTTTGAGTCATCGAGTGGTTGGGTTACTTTATGACTTTTGACGGAAATTGATTGCTCCCTACATCATTTCTAACTGGAATGCACTACTTATTTATTTGGGTTCGTTTGCTCATTCTAAATTTAATATTTTGAAAATATGGACAGATTCTTCGTGGACAACACGCCAATCAGAGTGTTTAAAAACTGCAAAGATTTGGGGGTGAGATTCCCATTCAACCAGCCAATGAAGCTATACTCGAGCCTCTGGAACGCGGATGACTGGGCCACCAGGGGTGGGCTCGAAAAGACTGACTGGTCCAAGGCCCCTTTCATAGCCTCCTACAAGGGCTTCCACATTGATGGGTGTGAGGCCTCCGTTGAAGCCAAGTTCTGTGCCACACAGGGCAAGCGGTGGTGGGACCAGAGGGAATTTCGGGACCTTGATTCCTACCAGTGGAGGCGGCTCCGCTGGGTCCGCAACAAGTTCACCATCTACAACTATTGCACGGACAGGGTGAGATACCCTACCATGCCTCCCGAGTGCAGGAGAGACAGGGACGTTTAATTCGTCATCAACGGACCGGGATCTTCTATATATTCCATACTATATAAGATCGATCTTCTCCTTCAGCTTCGACTTGTTGGGTTTGTCTTCATTCATTTCTTTCTAGCTCCATTGCTGGGCTTCTGTATTGATATTAATATCGGTTACTTTTTATGTAGTTTTACTTCAAACATTTATTATCATGATAATAGTAAACCTATACTACCAGTATAGTATATCATTTATGTGTATCCGATGCACGTCACTGGCAATTTGATCATCAGCATATTAATCTTTTTTCTTATTTTTTTTTAAAGAAATCTACGCCTAAGGTTTTGAGTTTTTCTTTTTTATTTGTTTTGTTGTCTTTTCTCACTTCTTTCTTAGAAAGTGTGTTAGCCATATAAAAGGTATTTATAATTAGGTTAAAATGCTGATTCAACTTTTGATTTGTTGCATTTTAATCTTTTCATTTAATTAAATAATTTAATTAAATCCATATTAGAAATTTTTGATTTTCAATTAAATGTCAGTTTTATTTTAATTTCACATTATCTTATTATGTGTGACTATTAGGTTTTTAATATGTTAATAATAAATATAAATTAATTTAATTAAAAATTTATATTTATATTTGTAGATCATACATCATAATCATCTAAATGTCAAGAGAGTCAATATGGTTTGACTAACCTTACAAGATAGCTTTTCAAGGTTAAGCTAGAACCTTTACAATGAAGTACAAATTTCAACAAGGGAATGCCTCTACAAAGGTTGGGTGTTGAGATTTTAAGCTTGTTTATAGTGAGAGAAGAAATTTCAGATTGAATGAAGTAAGGATTCAACTTTGAAAGCATGATGGAAAACTAAAAGTATGCTAGAGAGTGAAGATGAGCTTGTGGGTAGTCTTTATAGGGTTTGTAACTTTATCTTAGGTTTTCTTTTACTTCAAAATGCCTCAAATGCATCTATTTATAGCTAAAGCATGCTTTGGAGACATTAGATACAAGTTTGAATCAAATCTGATCATTGTTGAAGCTTAAAGGTTGACTACAATGCTCTTAAGGTCGACTATGTTCTTCATATTTTTTCAATTAGGGCTTCCATAGTTGAGTATGTATATTTTCTAGTCTATCCACTTCTAGAGAGCATGTATTTTTCAAATCTGGGCTTCTATAGTCGACTATGGTTTCTTAAAGTTAACTTTTTTTGGCTTTTGATTTGTCAGGGTCGACTACATATTTTCTATAGTCGACTATGGTTCTTCTTCAACTTGATTTTCTTGGTTTATCTGGAACATGGTTGATTATACTTCCTCTATAGTCAAATATGATTGTTCTGAACTTGATTTTCTTGTTCTTTCTAGAACAAGGTCGACTATGCTTCCTCTCTAGTCGACTAGAGCTTTATGATCTTCAAGTTTTTCACTCATTTAGCCTTTAAATCGACTTGAAATTTTCTAGGATGGACTCTTGACTTGTGTCTTGAAGTTACCTTTAGCCTTTTGATGCATTTCTTTAGCTATTTTCTCATTTCCTTGTACTTATATTCAAATAAGCAAATCAAGGCATATTTGCTCTTGATTTCTTGGTTGAAAATACATTATTTGAAAGCTTGTAGTTTTCTAAGGATGCATGGCTTTTCAAACAATTTTCTAACCTTAGGAGACTAAAAATGTAATTGAGACATTTTTAAATGCCTTGACATTAAATTTAAGAAGACGTGATTTTTGTCAAATCAAAACATGAACATGATGTAATTGAAGTTTAACAATCTTTCCTTTTTTGATATGACAAAAACATGAGCATATTGGATTGAAAATTTCTTGAAACCTCCCCCTAACTTAATTAGTCTCTATGCCGCTAAAAGCATTTGAATTATAAATGAAAAGGACATAAAAGTTGAGTATGAACTTTAAAAGGATTCTCCCTTAATATATGCATGAAGTTAAAAAATGTTTTCAAAGCAATTCAACTAATGAAAGAGCATTTTAATGTGCTCATAAACCTTCTCCCCCTTTTTGTTATATAAAAAACGAGTAGAAACATGAGCTTTAAGCCTTTAAACTCAAGAGATAATGGTTAGTGATAATCATCAATTATAGAGAAGCATTAAGTTCAATAATAATCACTAATAATAAAATCAAAATATTGAGATTTATTTCCATGTAAATAGTCAACCAATAGATCAAATCAAGATGTATTCCCATTCAATAGATATTCAAGCAAGGTATAGGGAAATATACTCATTTAGCACATCCAAAAATCATAACATATTTCTTCTCAAAATATTCAAGTAAAGTGTGAAGAAATATATTCAACCATTTCAATGGAGCTCAATATAAATGTCGTCATCAAGAATGCCACACACACACACACACACACACACACACATATATAAAGATGAATATGATCATGATGTGGGCATAACATTTAAGAATTTCAAGAAAGATAAGCATAAAGATGTTCAATAAGCACACAAATTCTAATATTCAGCTCCATTTGGTAGATATCAATATAAGACCCAATATACAAATTGATAGATATAAATAAAATCTCCCCCTATGGAAAAGCAAATAAGTACAAGATTAGGAATAAGGAATGGAATCATTTCAAGGTTCATTATATCAATTGGTAAGGCACTAGTAAAGGCCCCCCCCTAAAGCTTGATATTAATGGTTGGGATGGACTTGATATAAATTGTGCATTCAAGCATAAATGTGAGGCACTATAAAGCACATTTGGTGTTGGAAAGATATTATCAATAATGAAGAGCACCAATTTGTTGAATTCTCACATTTTCTTGTTGAAGATACCAAGTGCTAATGACATCGATTTTGATAAGCTCCCCTTTAATAAAACATAAGAACATAAGGTCTAAATAAGACCAATTATTAGGAGACAAGTCATGATCCTAAAATAAATGAGCATTTAAATAGATATTCAATTATGCATCAAATATTCATGTTTGCAAAGTAGTTCCTAGGAATATCCAAGGTATCATTAATTATCAAGTACCATTCTTAATCATTTTCAAGCATCAATAAGCATTCTCTAATTTTCATCAAGTATTTATCATTATCATTATGAAGCATTATCAACAAAGCAATATTAATCATTTCAAAAGAATTCTCCAATTTGTATAGGAATGACAACTCAAGGAGAATTTTAACGATAAAAGCATATCATCAATTATCAATAAAATATCATCATTAGAGACTTTTAACAAGCATTCTTCCAAATTATTTTCAAGCAAGCATTTAAGTTCAACGTATATTCTATTTCTTAATGATTTTCATAATTCATGAGTGATACCGATCGTTATGGAATATTGGAAAGAGAAGCACTCAACTCATGAATATATTCAAAGTGAACATCTAAGCATCAATGAATATCAATTGTCAAGATCCAAGAAATAAGCATTCAATTTTTAACCTATAAGCTCAAGTTGGTTGCACATAAAGTAAACATTTAAGCTTATTGAAAACATAGTCAACATTCAAGTGCATATTCAAAAGATATTTCAACTATGTCCACACAATATGTTTCATGATCAAACTTGACAATCAAATTTATATTCCAATGAATGGCACAAGGTAGGTTTTAAACTTCAATCATTAACGTCAAGCACGATTAAATGTCATGTAAGCATGTGCCTTGACCAACACAATAGATGAACCATGTTTTTCATGAAGTACAAGGAATTCATCATAATCAATTTCATGTGCATAATCAAGGAGTCAATTTTGAAACAATCAATTAGGCCCAAACAAAAAACACATTTCAAGAGTTGTTCCTAGACCAAGCATTTGAACATTGCAATTCTCAAGCAATGATATTTTCAATGAGAAATGATTAATTTAAGCACTTATGAACAATTTTTCATTTTTCAAATCAAGCACAAAAGAAATAATAAGATCAATATAAGTTAGGATAGGTTAGATTAATAGGATCAATGAGAAATGATATAGGAGCATATTATTTAAGTTACTTATGCATTAAGTTAGGTTAGGTTAAGTTATCTTTTACTTTAGTTGTACTCCATAGAAGTTTAGGTTAAGTTACTTCCCTATTTATTTTTATTTAGGAATTGTAATAATCCCACATAGGAAAAGAAAAAAAGCTTTCTTCTTTAGGAATAGTTATATAAAGCCCTCTTGGGTTAATTGTTAAGCACATTCAACTTGAGAATTAATAAAAAATATTTTCTTTAATAAGCAAGAGTGCTTATTTTCACTAAGCTCTTTTCAAAAGAGTAAAAGAGTTTAGTATCTTTGGTTTGGCCAACCAAAATGGGAGTTTGGCTATTGTTCACCTTAGTTAGGTGGCTCTACCCTTACCATGATTACTGTTTTCACGTCGCTTCAATGTCTTCACAATGCCCCAGCATTAGTTTGGTATTAGAGTGGGAAGATCATTGTTTGCTGCGTAATTTGAGTTCGTTGTTGGGTTTTGACTCTCATTGTTTGGGTAATTTTCTATTTTATTGTTTTATAATTCTATCATCATTCTTTTTGCATTGCCACATCATTATCACCCCGTCATTGCTATATCACCATTGCCATCATTATCATCCTTATTTGAGCCAACAAAATGCCACCAAGATGCCAAAATCGACAAAAAGATGTTCACAAGATTGAGGTTGAGGAATTACGTTGTCAAGTTCAAGAATTACAAGAGTAACTCGCAAGATGTGATGCTTCTCAAATCAATAATAGTAGCTCTATGATAAAAAGGATAATACCAATCTTTTCCATCAAGAATCGTCTTCTGATGAAGAAGTACCTATACGTTGTTTAAGAACTGCTGCTAATAAAGATTTGAAAATTAAGGTAAACATTTTTGAATTTGAAAGAAGGCTTCACCTTGATGATTTTCTTGATTGGCTTTACACAGTGAAAGAGTTTTCAAGCTCAAAGATGTTTCTAATGAAAAATGTGTGAATCTTATTGCAATTAAATTGAAAAAGCATGCCTCTATTTAGTGGAAAAATCTCAAATGACATCGAGAAAAAGAAGGCTATAACAAGATTAGAATATGGGATAAGATGCGTTGAGAACCCAAATTTAAATTCCTTATTAAACACTATAGACATGAAATTTTTTTGAATTTCATAACATGAGGCAGAAAACAATGCCAGTGGAAGAATATACATTGGAGTTTGAACAACTTCACATGAAGTGTGATGCTTACGAACCTGAAGAGCAAATTGTAGCTCATTATCTTAAAGGTCTCAATGTCAAAATTGCGATGTTGTTCAACTACAACCATATTGAAACATAAATGATGCCATCAGATTAGTATTAAAGGTTGAGAAACAATGATCATAAAAAAGCTAAGAGAGTTCATCTAGACAAAAAGATTCAACCTCAAACCATGGGAGACAAAGTTCGATAACTATTCAGCCTCCAAAGGTAAACTCTTTCAAAATTGCAAACAATAATGATAAAGAAACTTCTACTCGTGCTTTTAATGTCAATAATAAGTGCTTCAAATGCAAAGGATTTGGGCATATTGCTTCTGATTGTCTAAATCAAAGAATTATCTCTTTAGTGGAAGAAGAAGAAGTTATGGAAGAACCTATTATGGAAAAAGTTGAGAATGAGCCAGAAATATTCAACAAACATGAGATAGAAGAAGTTGCTACTAACCATGAAGAAGCTCTTGTTTTTTGTCATAACCTTAACACTATTATGATGATTGAAGATGAAAGTTGGCTTCACCACAACATCTTATATACAATGTGAACATCCCAAGAAAAGGTTTGCAATGTCATTATTGATAGTGGAAGTTGTGAGAATGTGTTGCCAACTACATAGTGAAAAAGTTGAAGCTTCGAATGGAAGTACATCCTTATCTTTATAAGCCACAATGACTGAGAAAAGAAAATGAAGTTAAGGTAATAAAGTGTTGTTGTGTTCAATTCTCTATTGAAAATAAGTATCAAGATGAAGTTTAGTGTGTTGTTATCGTTGGGATGCCCATGGCAATATGGTCATCAAGCTCATTATGACATAAACAAAAATAATTATTGTTTCATCATGGATGGAGTGAAAATTATGTTGACTTCACTAAAGCCAAAAATTTGCCCAAAGAGACAAGAATAAGATAAATCATTCATCACTATGTCTAGCCTAAACAAAGCTTATCGTAAGTTAAACTTCTTATACCTCTTATTAGTTTATGAGGAGAATGAAGTATTTTCATCCTTTTCCAAGGATGTCAAACCCATAATTGAGGAGTTTTGTGATGTTGTACCTAATGAGATACCCCGTAGATTGCCACTAATGCTGGATATTCAACATGCCATCGATTTCATCCTTGGTTCTATAATTCCAAACAACTTTGATTAGGAGCATAAAGAGTTACAACATCAAGTCAAACAACTTTTGAAGAAAGGCCTAGTAAGAGAAAATGTTAGCACCTATGCTGTTCTTTCTTTATTAGTTCTAAAAAAAGATGGAACATGGCATATGTGCATTGCTAGTCGTGCCATAAGCAAAATCACCATCAAGTATCATTTTCCCATTCTTAGACTTTATGATTTGTTAGATAAATTTGCATAATCGTTATCACCAAGTTTGAATGCGACCTGTAGATGAATGAAAAATTGCATTTAATACTCATGATGGGTTATATGAATGGACACTTATGCCATTTGGCCTTTCTACTGCACCCAGCACCTTTGTGCACCTAATAAACTTGGTATTCAGTTTTTTTATTAGGAAGTTTGTCGTGGTTTATTTTGATGATATTTTGGTGTATAGTATAAGTTAGAAGGAGCATTTGGAACATTTACGATAGATTTTTGATGTACTTTGATAGCAAAAGCTTTTTGCTACCTTAAAGATGTGCAAATTTATGACAAATAAAGTTATTTTCTTAGGATATGTTGTGCCAAGCCAAGGAATTGAAGTGGACTAAAGCAAAGTTGATGCTATTACCAATTGGCTAGTTCCAAAGTCACTTCATGACATTTAAAACTTTCATGGATTAACTTCTTTTTACTGACGTTTCATATAAAACATTTAGTTTTATTGCTGCTTTACTTACTGAATGCCTTAAACGAGATAGTTTTATATGGAGTATCAAGGCACAATATAGCTTTGAAGATTTGAAAGAGAGGATTACTAAAGCTTTCCTGCTTGCATTTCTAAATTTTGATCTGGTGTTTAAAGTTGATTGTGATGCCTCATATAGGTATTGGTCCTATTCTATCTCAAAAAAGATGATCAATTGCTTTCTTTAGTGAGAAACTCAATGATGTAAAGTTGAAATACTCAACGTATGATAAAGTGTTTTATGCCATTATTCGAGCCTTAGACCATTGAAGCCACTATTGGTTACCAAAGGAATTCATCTTGTATTTTGATCACGAAACCCTCAAACATCTCCACTCCCAACACAATCTTAATCGTCGACATGTAGCTTGGAGCGAGTTTCTTTAAACCTTTTTGATTCTCTTTAAGCACAAGTTAGGAGTGTAAAACAAGGTAGTTGATGCTTTAAGTTGTCGCCTTACTCCTTTCTCTACATTACATTTAAAGGTTGTTGGTTTTGAAGTTGTTAAAGAATTTTATGAGAAAGATCTTGAATTTGGTGAGATATGGAACTCTAGTTCTCCACATCCTTATCAACAATTTCACCAATAAGAAGGGTATCTTTTCAAGCATAGCCTATTGTGCATCCTTCAATGTTCTCTATGTGTAACACCTTTAATTTTTGAGGTAAATTAAGTTAATTGAGAATGATCTGTTAAATATATATTGTGCCTCAAGAACATCAATGATATGTTATGTATGTTAAGTGTGGAGAGTGTATACGTTTACACTTAAGTGAATTTTTTTAAGGAAATACGAGAAATGATGAATAAACTCAATGGTTTAGGGTTTTGATTTGAATTAGATGTGATAATTAAGGGTATGTATGTGTGGATTGGTTTTTATGAATAAGTTGAGATTGTGGAAGAGATTTAGAATGAGTTTAGACTTTAAAGGGAACAATTTTACGAATCTAGACCAACAAAGTCGATCTTAGTGCATAAAGGGTTAATTTTGTGAAGTAAATAATAGGGGAAGTTAAACATTTTGGTTTATGAATGACCATAAGCCCTCTATAGTCAATCCTAGGAAGGAAAAATTGAAGAAATATGAACATTCTAGTCCAAGATAGACTATAGACCCTCTATAGTCGATCTTATGAAGCAAAATTGGATTAAAACGATCATTCTAGTCCAAGATCGACTATTGACCACTTATGGTCAATCCTGTGAAAGGGAAATGGGTGGAACACAAGTCTTCTAGTCCAGGATTGACTACAAGTCCACCATAGTTGATCTTAGCTTGCCAGATCAGCCAAAATTGGGTTTAAAAACCCTAAACCTGATTTTTCCCTTCATTTTCTCTTTTTCCTTTATTCTCCCTCCAATTTCTCTTAAATCTTACACCCTTCAGATCCATCAATCTTCAGCAACAAATCAAGGACTTTAAGTGTTAAAAGTAGGGGTTTTACTCTTAAAGAGTTTGGTTTGTGATTTTCGCTTTTTTTCTTTAGAACCTAAAACCCTAACTTCCAAGAATGAATTTTTGAAGCACTTGAAGTTGTTTGGAGTAAATTTTGAGCTTGGTTCTTAAGGTAATATTAAGTGTTTTCACCGATTGATTTTCATTTTAATCAGTTAATAACTTAGATTTGATTTGGTCCAACTTTGAAGAAATTGGCCCTTTTGAGCGAACTAAGGATTTGGGGTAAATAATTGTACACTCTAGTTCCTAAGGTATGGGTCTAGATCGTTATTGAAGGATTTGAGCTTATATGCTGGATTGTTAAGTATTTGGTTATTTTTAAAAAAGATGACATTTTTCATAAGCTAAGATTTAATTAGTTTTGTAATATTTTGATGTGCTTTAGGGAGCATTGAGCCATTGGGCACATTTGTGAGGAAAAACATGATTGCAGGCTAAGGATTGAAGCTTGGCTGTGGAACACCTCCAATTTGTCATTGTGAGTGGGTTAATTAAATTCATGTGATGCATAATGCAAGGAACATGTGCTGCACTGGTACTACATTATGAATGTAGGCCTAGTTGAATATGCCTAGGCTAGAGAACTATGTAATTACGTATGTGAAGTGATTGCCTAGTTGGGTGTGCCTCGGCTAGTATATTGTTAATGTACATGTTGGTATATGTGTTTGCTTGTGAATGCCATTGGGAAGCATGAGCTTTTAGACATCTAGGTGATGTATGATTTTAATGGTTATTGGATATGTTGTGACTAAATCAATGTGATGGTGATACTATGTTGTGGGATTAGATTGTCCATTTGTTGACAAAATATTGATGCATGATTTGATGTGATATTATTCATGTATGTGCGACTATTAGGCCATGATTAAATTAAAATGAGATTGTTGATGTATATGTAGCCAGTAAGCCATGATTATTAAGGCACTTAGAACTTAATGAAAGCTCGATAAATGTGATTGTTACTATGTTGTAAACATATGAAAGAATAGAAAAATGATTGTCTCATTGTAGAATTATGTTCTATTTGAGGAATGAATTTTGGACGTTGATTTGACTTTAGGTTAAGTGGGTTTCGTTACCCTGTGATTATGTGTGTGTGCATGCAGGGATGGTGGTAAATAGGGGCTGTGGTTTAATCTTGTTTGTTAGTCCCAGCTAAAATGCCATGATGTCACCCATTGAGAGATTACTCCTGGTGATGCCATCGACTGAAGATTGCTCTAGGCGATGTCGATCGTTGGGAGATTACTCTGATTGATGATATGATTTTCTACCAACTATTTTGGAGCTAGGCATGATTTGATTGTTTTCCTGTTGCTTTGGCATGCACGTGACTTGTGTTTTGTCAGCGGCTTTGCTCTATGCATGATTTGTTTCTCCATTGGCTGGCTATCGTACGTGATTTGACTATGTCTAGGGGAGGACCACTTGCTAATTAGATGTGATGTGAATTAATTTGTATACAACAAATGATAGCCTTGGAGAAGCGTAGATAAACATGATGTGAATCAATACGATACTCTAACAACTAAAGTGTGCCGTGGAGAATGATGCGATTGACTTTGACTTGGCTTAGAGAGTAAGTCTATCAATGTGGATGATGGTTTTTGGGGATCTTGAAGATGATGATATGACCTATATTGGGAGGTTAGGGATAATGATATGCCCTATATTTGGAGATGTTTGCTAGATCATGTAGATGCATTGAGAGTGCAATGTTTATTATATGTTTGATGTATGTATATGATCCTGATTAAGTGCATCACTTTTTGAGTATTATGATACTCACCCATTTTTGTACCATATGCAGATAAATTGGCTACTGGACAGAGCGTGGCAAGGGTTGTCTATTAACAGATCGATTTTGGCATCTAGTAGGTTTTTCATTTTGATCACTCCATTGGGTTAGGTCCACATTAGCTTCTGCACTCGAAATTTTAAGTTTAGAAAGTAATGTATTTTGGATATTATAGGCATTGACTGCCATGTAATATTATGTACTGAGGGTTGTTACGTACGAACCCGCCTTGAATGGTCAATGTGTGACTTTATGATGATTGTATGAATTATGTGATAAGGATGGTGTACAATGTTGAACTTGAATTGTATTTATGAATATGACATGAAATCCCTTAGCAATGTGTTATTTGGTTTTGAACTTAAGGCTTGCTCGGGTTTAGTGGGCTTGCTTGCTGGGCTCATACACAGTTCGTAGACCTTGGGTCTAGGTTGTGATAAAGTGGGTATCAAAGCTTAAGGTTGATATCAGAGTGCCTAGATTTGAAAGTCCTAGGTAAAATTGTGTTTGTCAGCTGAGCGTCAGGATTAGTGTAGAGTCTTGTTCATGGTTTGTGATTGCAGCATTAATTATGAATAGGAGCTTGCATGAATTCCCATGTCTTAGTAAACTTACCCATGAGATTTTGGAATTTGAATTTTGAACATGGTATTGCTTTGTCTTGGTGCAAGATGCTGCCTAAAATGAAAATTGCCTCAAGGGCCACAAGAGAGCAAGTTGCACCAAATAATCCTATGAAACCACCATGAGTGTCCATGTTAATATGCCATGGTAGAAGTAGAGCAGTTAAACATGCTTGAGATGCAGATCCCAGTTATGTTCTGACCAGTGATGGGAATGTGGGAGCTGAGGAGGACTACCTTACAGGAGAAGGTGTCACCTTAGAAGATTTGGCAGTCGGACTGCAAAGTTTGGCTAATGAATTCATTGATTTTCATAATTGAGGACTAGCAGAGTCTGAGGAATGGGTTAACTCTAGTTCACAAAATCTGAATTATATGCCTTAGTGTGAACATCTGAAAGGGGTTATTGAGGTTTCCTTGGCAAATTTTATGAAGTTAAAGCCCTCGTCTTTTACTATTTCAGATGCAGAGGAAGATTTGTAAAAATTTTTTAAAGACATGGAATGTATTTGTTCTACTTTAGGATGCTCCACACATCGATCAATAGAATTGGGGTTTAGATTAAAAGATGTGACCAGAATATGGTTTGTGTCACTTAAGAGAGGTAGACCATCAAGGTTAGCCCCATTGTCATGGGAAGAATTTATCCAAGGTTTGCTAGA
>NW_018397255.1:13732026-13765745 GCF_002168275.2 Theobroma umbraticum | reverse complement strand
AACAAAATTTCATTCATAGGAAAAAGAATCAAGAATATGTATGTTATATTTCTTTAAGATCTTGAGCTTAATTGTGAAACATGTCTTATGAAAAATCATGGAAATGATAGCTAGTTATGGCATAGGAGACTTGGACATGTGAGCATGCATACCATCTCAACATTGATAAAAAAAAATCTAGTTATTGGATTTGAGAATGATCAGATTTGTGATGTTTGCCAACTAGGAAACAAGTTAGAACATCTTTCAAAACTAAGAAAACTATTCCAACCTCTAGACCTCTTGAACTACTACATATTGATTTAGTGGATCCAATTAACACAACTAGCTTAGGAGGCAAATCATATGGCTTTGTGATAGTTGATGACTACTGCTAGCGTACTACTTGGGTTTACTTTTTTGCTCATAGAAATGATGCTTTACCTACATTTGTAAATCATTGTAAGAGGGTTCAAAATGAAAAAAGGACTTGTCATAGTCAGCAGTAGAAGTGATCATGGAGCTGAATTCGAAGGAGATGAGTTCGAAAACTTTTGTAATGGAAAGGGATTAGATCATAATTTTTCTGCACTTAGAACACCTTAACAAAATGGGATTGTAGAAAGAAAAAATTGAACCTTAAAAGAAATGGTTCGAATTATGCTTTGTGAAAACAATCTACCAAAATACTTTTGGGTAAAAGCTGTCAACACAGTAGGCTACATTCTTAATAGAGTCTCAATAAGGGCCATTATATCAAAAACCCATATGAGCTGAACAAAGGTAGAAAACCAAATATCTCTCACCTCATAACTTTTGACTACAAATGCTTTATATTGAACAACGAAAAACATGCTTTAGGAAAGTTTGATGCTAAGAATGATAAGGTAATATTTCTAGGATGTGCATTGAACTTAAAAGCTTGTAGCGTTATTAACAAAAGAACTTTAACAATTGAAGAATCTATCCATGTAGTTTTTGATGAATTTAATACCTTGCAAAAGGAAGTTCTTGTTGATGAAAATGATACAGATGACTTTAAAAGACAAATGGAAGAAATGAGCCTAGAAAACAAGAAAAATAGTAAAGAAAAAGCTCTCAGCGCCAAGCGTTTCCTCTTTCCCTACCCTTCATGGGTTGGCCACTGGCCGACTACCGGACTTTCCCAACCACTCACCGTCGGCTACCCCACTTCTCCCAAGGTCGTTGATATCAAACCCAAACGCCGTTGGGGAGAAAACCCATTAGTCGTAAGGTTTGCATGGCTTCCTACAAGCCATACAAGTAAAAAACTAGCCGCCACTCTCACCTCGGCCCTTAAAAAGTCATCCCTCTCAATCGCTATAGGAGAAAAGCCATCTGTGATCCCGTCGTCACGAGATCCAATCATTTACAAGGATCATCCGGTTGCGACGTTCTTTGAAGATGAGATCCAGAAGCTTGCCCAGCCTTTCTCTCACTCCATCATCGAAAAATTTAGCCGCATGCCAAAGCTGTAGGAGATTCATCAAGCATTCAAGGGCATCGGCGTCACAGGTGCTTATGAAATACGCTGGTTAGATTATAACCGCGTATTGATTCATTTGTCAAACGAACAAGATTTTAATAGGATTTGGGTTAAGCAACAATGGTTCATTGCCAATAAGAAAATACGGGTTTTCAAGTGGTCTCTTAATTTTGAGGCAGAAAAAGAATCGACGATTGTTCTAGTTTGGATATCTTTTCCCAACCTAAAAGCCCATTTTTATGAAAAATCGACATTGTTGTTAATCACAAAAACTATTGGAAAACCTTTGTTTATTGATAAGGCCACAGCCAATGGCTCTAGACCGAGTATGGCTCAAGTTTGTGTAGAATATGATTACAGGAAGGAACCGGTTGATTAGGTTTGGATCCTAGTAAAAGACCGAACCACCGAGGCTGTTATTGGAGGTTTGTTCAGCGAGTTGAATTTTCCAAAATGCCAGAATATTGTGATGACTGATGTCATGTAAGGCATGGGGTTTCTAATTGTATGGTGTTGGGAAATCAACTAGAAAAGCAAGGGAAGCCTCCGGGGAACAAGTCTTCGAGAGAAGATGGAAAAAAAATGCAGATAGGGGATGCAACTCTGCTGCATAATGGAGAAAAAAAGAAAAGATCTAATATCGATGAATAAACTGAAACAGAGCATGAAATGATAGCCAGTTGGAAAGTTGTGAAAAAGTGGTATGAAGGATGCCACGGGTCAAGAAATTGATGGAGATATTCTTAGGAGTGAACCGATGATGCTATCGAATAGATTTGCAGCCATCGATTTGGATGGGGATAGAGAGCTGGTGAAACACGAAGAACAGGGGTGAATAGAGCACACGAATAGTGATCCAGCAGGGAAAAACATTTCACTCAGTTCGCTGCATAGGGATGACATGAAGCAAGAAATTGAAGCAGTCAAGGTTAATATGATGGATGATGATCTGAGGAAGAGCAGTGAGGGCCTACATGATAATAGAGAATAATAGGATGCAATCGAGAAGGCGGTTACACCTGCAACTAGAGCGGGAGAAGGGTCACTTGCACCAGTAGGGGGTTATTCTATACAAAAATCTTTTCATGCAAGAACCGATGACAATAAGAGGTCAGATGGTGAATTTGTGGAAAGTATGAAGTGTGCCCATAATGCCTCAGGTTGTAATCAGCAAAAAAAAGGAAGTCGATGGTGAGACCACTAGAATCGGCTAAAAATGGTGATGACCCATCTCAGATGCTAAAACATAGAATGGTGGTAGCTACGGTAGCCCAGGGTAATGATTTAGTGAAAGGAACTTAGGAGAATACACCTTTGATAAGTAAGGGACTGAGTCAACTCGACAGTGGTAAGGCATTGAGTCATCGTGGCTTTCTCCAACTCGGTATTGTTTATGGTGATGCTGTCCACAAACATAGGAATCACTTGGAAACTGGAAACCAGTCGGTTGGCAATTTACTAGTTGCTCCAACAACTGCATGCACATGTGAAAGCATGGTCGTCAGTAAGGAAAATCATCCAAACATGGACTCGACATTGGGTATGTGTCTATTTAGTAAAGATCTGAGTGACATTCCCTCACATGCAGGAATCGAATATGGGGAGTTGGAGGCTCATCCACTAGTAAGGCATAGGAGATATTCAAACAGTGCAGTTTCCCTTAGGTGAATGATTAGCTTTGCCCCTGAGGATGCAGTGGATATGGGGGAGAAAGATGGTGATCTGGATAATGATTCCATCTCAGTATTCTTTCCTGCATTTGAACAGGGACGATTCCGACCACTGTCCTCTTTTAATATCGTGTTCAAGATCCTAGTCAAAAGTTCCTTCTTCTTTTCAGTTTTTGCATGCATGGGTACTTCCCCACGGCTTTAAAAAATTTGCAGAGATGATTTGGAATCAACCTATCCGGGGCACGGGTTTGATAGCTTTTTGGAGGAAACAACTTTGACTCAAAAAGCAGCTAAAATGGTGGAACAAGGTAGAGTTTGAAGACATTTTCCAAAACTTGAAGCTAGCGGAAAAAAGAGCTGCAGATAGTGATGTGGTTTCCCAGCAAGAGCAGTTGGAAGAGAACAGGGCTTCCATGAATAAAGCTTATGTGCAGCTGAACTGAATTCTCAATACGGAAGAATCATTTTGGAAACAAAAAGCTGGGGTCAAATGGTTAGTGGAAGGGGAGAGAAATACCAAGTTTTTTCATATGAGAGTCAAGAAAAAAAGAATAAAAAGTCACATATTCAGAATACAAAATCCGGATAGTAGTTGGATGGAGAACCCTGAACTAGTGAAAACTTCTGCAGTAGAATTTTTTTCTTCTCTTATGAAGTCAGTACCGCATAATATGGCCAAGTTTCAAGACTCTTTAACTCCCCCCATAATCTCTGAGATTGACAATGCTTATTTATGTGCAGTTCCTTCCATAGTTGGGCTTAAAGAGGGGGTGTTTAATATTGACAAAGATAGTATTGCTGGTCCTAATGGATTTTCTTCATACTTTTATTAACAATGTTGGGATATAGTCGCAAATGATCTACTGGATGTAGTGGTTGATTTCTTTCAAGGTGTAGCTCTCCCAAGAGGAATAACATCCACCACACTTGTTCTTTTGCCCAAAAATAATAATGCTACTAGATGGAGTGAATATAGGCCAATAAGTCTATGTAATGTTTTAAACAAAATCATTACCAATATATTAGCTACTAGGCTTGCAAAAGTGCTACTGCTATTATCACAGAAAACCAGAGTGGTTTTGTTGGGGCAAGATTGATCAGTGACAATATATTACTAGCTCAAGAATTAATAGGGAAGATTGACCAGAAGGCTAGAGGGGGCAATGTGGTTTTTAAGCTAGACATGATGAAGGCCTATGATCGGCTTGAGTGAAATTTTCTTTCCCATATGCTGCAACAATTTGGTTTCAATTCCAAATGGATTAGTATTATCGAATGATGCATCTCCAATTGCTGGTTTTCCTTATTGATCAATGGTAGTTCAGTGGGATACTTTAAATCGGAATAAGGCTTATGGCAAGGGGACTCCATTTCCCCTTAATTATTTATTTTAGTAGCAGAATATTTATCTCGAGGCCTAAATGCTTTGTTTGCCCAGTATCCTTCCATCCATTATTTGTCTGGTTGCTTAATGCAAGTAAGTCACCTAGCATTTGCAGATGATATTATTATATTTACTAATGGTGTGAAGTCGTCCTTGCAAAAGATTTTATCATTTTTGCAGGAATATGAGGAGGTCTCAAGGCAGAAAATAAATTACCAAAAAAGTTGTTTCATCGCTTACAAAAATGTGGCAAACTCAAGAAGACAGATTATTTCTCAAGTTACTGAGTTCTCTCATAAATGCCTGCCGGTAACATATTTAGGGGCTCCTCTCTACAAAGGACCAAAAAAGGTAGTACTGTTTGATGATCTTGTGGCTAAGATACAGGCTTGTATAGCAAGATAGGAGAATAAAATATTATCCCCTGGGGGTCAGATTACCTTATTACGTAGTGTATTATCTTCTATGCCGATTTACTTGCTTTAAGTCCTAAAGCCTCCTATTTATGTAATTGAGAAAATTGCAAGATTATTCAATAATTTTCTATGGGGAGGTTTGACAGGTACTCGAAAAATACACTAGGCAGCATGGCATAAAATAACTCTGCCAATATCGGAAGGTGGCCTAGATATCCGAGGTTTGGGTGATGTGTTTGAAGCCGTTAGCATGAAACTTTAGTGGAGATTTCAAACCTGCAATCGTACTTGGACAAAATTCATGAAGGCTAAATATTGTGTTGGTCGTATTCCAAGGCATACTTAGCCGAAACTCCAAGATTTGCAAACTTGGAAAAGGATGATAGCCTACTAACCGGTCACAGAATAATACATGAGTTGGAGGATTGGGAGAGGTGAGTTGTTATTTTGGCATGACTGCTGGATGGGTGATGAACCATTGATTAATCGATTTCCCTCCTTTGCATTAACTATGGCAAAAGTTAGTGACTTCTTTTCTCATGATGAATGGGATGTGGACAAGTTACTCAATGTTCTATCGGAGGAAAATGTGGACGATATCCGGAATATCCCTATCGATGTCACTAGTGTGGATAAGGCATATTGGGTCCTTACTCTGAATGGACAATTTTCTACTAAGTTTGCTTAGGAACTAATCTGAAATCAGCATCTGATAATTCCTGTTTTTAATTTTGTATGGCATAAAAGTATTCCACTGACCATCTCTTTTTTTCTGTGGAGACTTTTTCATGATTGGATTCCAGTGGATGTGAGGTTGCCAGCCAAGGGGTTCCATCTAGCTTCTAAATGTCAATCTTGCTACTAAGAAGAATCACTTCTTCATATCTTTTTGAATTGCCCTTTAGCTACACAAGTTTGGTCTTATTTCGTACAATTCTTCTAAATTTATATTACTAACCCACAGAATGTCTTTTAGATCTTTTGGACATGGGTATACTCGGGTGATTATACCAAACTAGGGCAAATTTGTACGTTACTATCCCTATTCGTTTTTTGGTTCCTGTGGGTTGAACGGAATGATGCTAAACATAGAAACCTAGGCATGTACTCAAATAGAGTGGTATGGAGGATTATGAAACTTATTCACTGGCTATTTCAAGGGCGACAATTTCAGAGATGGCAATGGAGAGGTGGTTTATAGATTGCTTGGATGTGGGGATTGGAATTTCCTAAAGGTTATACAACTTCTCCAAAGATATTCTCTTGGCAAAAACCATTAATAGGTGAGTTTAAGTTAAATGTTGATGGTAGCTCTAAACATAATTTTCAGAATGCTGCAGGTGGAGGTCTCCTACGGGATCACACAGGGTCATTGATTTTCGGGTTTTCTGAAAAATTTGGAGCAAAAAATTCCATTCTTGCTTAATTACTTGCCTTACAAAGAGGAGTCCTTTTATGCTGAGATTACGGTATTTCATGGATTTGGATTGAGATGGATGTTATGGTAGTAATTTAGATGTTGAAAGAGGGTCATCATGGATCGCATGATAGCAGGTATGAACTGGCCTTTATTAACAAACTACTCAGACAATTTTCTTATCGGTTATCCCATATCCCACGTGAGGGTAATTAGGTAGCAGATTTGTTAGCAAATTTGGGCATGGTTGTAAGAATCTCCATGTATTTGACGAGGCATTCGGGACATTACGAGGTATCTTAAGATTAAATGAACTTGGATTACCATATGTTAGGTTTAAATAAATGTAAAAGAGGAGTCCTCCTAAATTACTTTTGCTATTTTTACTTTGTTTATTATTTAGAATCTTGTAATGGGAAAGTGGTTCAATTTTATGATTGCATTTGTAAATTTGCATGTAAAACGGAACACTCCTCTTTAGGTACTATTCTAAACTTTTCTTGGACTCATGTAATTCTGGAGGTATGGTTTATGTCCCCTTCCTTGTTGCACTTTTATTTCTCTATTATTAATAAAATGATTACAAGGTCGTTGGGCCCTGCGAGAATTTCTAGCATAAAAAAAAAAAAACTCCCTTGGAAGAGAAGCAGAACCTTCACCCTTAAAAACTCTACAAACGATTGAAAGTCAACACATTGATCTTCCAAAGGGCTAGAAGTATATCAAAGATCATCCACAAGAGCAGATCATTAGTGATATTTCATAAAGAGTTAAAACCAGAGAAGGAATTAGAGAAACATTTGAATTCTCAACTTTCATCTCACAAATTGAGCCTAAAAGCTTTGAAGAGGCAGAAAAAGAAGAAAGTTGGATATTAGTCATGCAAGAAGAGTTTGAAAATTTGAAAGAAACCGAGTATGGACACTAGTTTCTAGGCCATTAAATCACCCAATTGTTGACACAAAGTGGGTGTTCAGAAATAAGGTAGATGATCAAGGTAATGTTATTAGAAACAAAGCTAGGCTAGTGGCTCAAGGATATAACCAAGAAGAAGGCATTGACTATGATGAAACATTTGCTCATGTTGCGAGGATAAAAGCCATAAGATTATTGCTTGCATTTTCGTGTTTCATGAACTTCAAATTATTTTAAATGGATGTGAAAAGTGCATTTTTAAACAGTCTTATTCAAGAAAAAGTTATGTCAAACAACCCCTCTGATTTAAGGACTTTCAAAAACTTGATTATGTTTTCAAACTACATAAGGCTTTATATGGACTAAAACAAGCTCTAAGAGCTTGGTATGAAAGACTCTCAAAGTTTGTAGTGGAAAAAGGGTATATTAGAGGAAGTATTGATACAACATTGTTTATTAAGAAATGCTTGAATGATTTAATTGTAGTTCAAATTTATGTGGATGATGTTGTATTTGGTGATAGTAATGAGGCTTTGTGCAAAAACTTTGCTGAAAAAATGCAGGGTTAATTTGAAATGAGTATGATGGGTGAACTGAAATTCTTTCTTGGCTTTAAATCAAACAAAGTAAGGAGGGCATCTTCATTAGTCAAGAAAGATACATTGAAGACATGCCGAAAAAGTTTGATATGTTGAAGCTGAAATCAATCAGCACACTAAGGAGTCACTCTACCAAGCTTGATGCAGATAAGAAAGGAAAAAGTGTTGATCAAAAGCTTTATAGAGGTATAATTGGATCATTACTTTACTTAACTGCTAGCAAACCTGATATTCAATTCAGTGTATGCTTGTGTGCATGTTTTCAATCACAACCTAAAGAGTCACATCTAACTGTTGTAAAAAGAATCTTTAGGTACTTTTTAGACGCACAAAATTTAGGATTATGGTATCCTAAAGGAACATCTTTCAATCTCATTGGGTATTCAGATGCAGATTTTGGTAGAAGTAAAATAGATAAAGAGCACTAGTGGTACATGTTAGTTTCTAGGAGATATGCTTGTGTCTTAGTTAAGTAAGAAACAAAACTCCGTTGTACTCTCCACAATTGAAACTGAATATATTTTCTTAGGTAGTTGCTGTACTCAGATTTTACTGTACCAATATTTTGTGATAACATGAGTGTCATAAACATCTCAAAGAATTCGGTTCAGCACTCTAAGACTAAACATATTGAAATTCGACATCACTTTATTAGAGACCATGTGATTAAAGGAGACATTAAGATAGATTTTGTTAATACCTTACATCAATTAGTTGATATATTTACTAAACCCTTAAAAGAGGAAAGATTTTGTGAAATTAAGAGAAAGCTAGGAATGATTAGTGTACAAGAGCTTTAGGTAAATTCTGAGCCTTTCTCTCATGAGATAGTAGAAAATTAGTTGGTTAAGAGAATCACTTAACCGACTAAAAGCATTCTGTTTCTTTTAATGATAGACTTAGTCAGATAAGGATAAAACTTAGTCAAGTTAAGTAACCAAAATAAAAATAATAATATTTAAGGAAAAAAGAGAAGCATAAAGGGTGAAGAAGAAAAAGAAAAACCGCTTAACTGAAAACCAAAATGGGAGGCAAATTTTTGAATTTTGAAAAAGGAAGAAATTGACCACATTTAAGGGGGAGTCTGACGTTTTTCTTTTTAACCTTTCTTAACTCCTCACTTTTCCCCTTCATTCTCTCTCATTAGAAATCGCTCCTCTCAAAATCAAAACCCCTTTCTTCTCAAACTCTCAAAACCCTAAGTCTAAAACTGCCCAAAACTGATGGCCAAATCCTTACTTCCTAGCGATATCTTGGAGAAAAGAGAAGGAAAGCATCCCATGGAAGAAAGTCCACCATTTGACGTTCAGAAGGAAAGGAAGAAGAATGAGTCAACTTTACTGACTGAGAAAACAGGGAAAAATAAAAAGAAAAAGAACAAAAATTAGAGAAAAAAAGGAAAAGGAAAAATCCACCAAAAATGGTAATCCTCCATCCTCGAAATTTAGAAATAAGATTCATGAGGATAAATTTGGGAAGATCAATAATGCACTCATCTTTTGTGGGAAATACATTGATTGGGATAGCTTCAATGAAGTTCCAGAGATTAAAGAAGGATTGTCAGAATATTTTAAAGAAATAAAAATGAAGAAATTGAGTGTTTTTGAAAATAGGACTTATAGTGTCAGCCTAGTTAGAGAATTCTACTATAGTATTGCATTAAATGAAAATGAGCTTGATGATATAGATGATTTTGTTGAAGAAGGTATTAATGTATTTTTAAATGGAAAGGAGTTTGTGGTTATTGCCTCTAAATGGGAAAATTACTGGCCATTGAGTGTAATGTAGGAAATTATGAGATCCCAGAAGATTATGATCCCTCATTCTTGTGGGAAGTAATAGCTAGGAAAAAGGAAAGATATTTCTCTAAAAGCTATGCAAGTTTTATCAAAAGTCCACAAACTAAGATCCTGCATTACTTTATAGTTTCAGCAATTCATGGAAGAGGTAGCAACTTCAGCTATGTGAGCCCTCAAGATATGTGGTTGATGGAGTATGCTTTTAGTGCTACTCCCTTCAATTTAGGAAGATTCATGATGGAAAGAATGAAAGGAACATGTCGAGTTGACATGATGAATCTGACTTATGGAAATTTAATCACTTGTCTGGTAAGAAAAAGGGGATTTGAAACAACAAATATGAGATGGACCAAGTTAAGAACAGAGATCAGACTATCTATTTGGGAAGTTTGCCAAAAATGGGATACAAACTAAAAAAAGAAAAATTCATCAAGACCCCTAAAGATACTCCAAGGGATGAGCATCCCACCTTTCCTCCGACAAAGGCAACTTCCTTTCATATTTTAAATGAGATGATACTAAATTTATTGATGAGAATTGATGGGAAGTTTACTGATCAGTCTGCAAGAATCTAGAAAATTGAAGAAAATTTGCAAGAATTCAGAAATTTAATGAAAGAAAAAGGAAAAGCATCATTTAGTCCTACAATTGAAGGTACATCAATACCACTAAGTTTAGCACTAGTAAGACAAACTACTAAAAATCTTGCATTTCAAGCTGAAGGTGATGAACTAGAATTTGGTCCACTAAGAAAACTACCCACCCCTAAACCTAAAATTGAGAAAAAAAAAACAATGCTAACACAGAAGTGATAGGATCTTTTAATGACAACTCTCCACCACATGATGAACCACAGGTAGAGAAACCATTTCCCAATAACTTTAAGGAAGTTTTAATAATAGATGTCTTTCATCAGATGGTGAGAAAAGAACAAGTAGAAAGAGCAACAGCAAAACGCAAAGCACAAAAACTAGCATCTGTAAGAGCATCCCTTGAATCTGTCCATATTATAAGAAAAAGTTACCAAACTGGGAAAGAAAAAGGGGAGGTTACTGTATTTGCACAAGATAAAAATAAACCTACTGGTAAAGGTAGAAAGGCTATGGCAACAAAAACTGAGTTCCTCAAGAGGAAAATGTCTTTCAGATTAGCTAAAAAAGCCAAACCTTCAATCAAATCTTCTATTCAAAATCCACTCCAAGTTTCAGACACATCTTCTTCTAATTCCCCGTCATAAAATCCTCACCTGTGCCATCTCTTGAACCCCTCAATGTCCATTTGGAATAGATAAATCAACCCCTTCAGACTCTTCTTAGATCTATCCCTATTTTGCTGATGACAAAAAAGGGGAGATAGGTTAGGGTAAAAGTAGTTTTAGGAGAGAAGGTAAAAGTAATTTAAGAGTAATTTAGGAATTGACTTTGATGATGCTGGGTTGTTTATGACAACATATTATTTAATTGATGATGGATTGTTAATAATATCTGAATGCTAAGAACTTATTTCTGTTATGCTTTTGTGTTTAATGGATTGTTAATGATTGTTGATTTTGGAATGGATGTGGTTCGTTGATAATATATTGGTGACAGTTAGTTACAATGTGGATGATATTTTGTCACCTATTTCTTATGTTTTGTAAACGTGCATGAAGATACTCTGTTAAAATGTCTGAATCTATGTCTGCTACTTTCTCTCAGAGATACATAAAAACTTGCTGATTTGTTAAGTTGGATAGTAAAATAACTTGAAAAGATCATGCATACACTAAGGGGGAGCACACACTCAGGGGAAAAAATCCTCATCCTGTGTAGAACAAATAGAACAAATAGAAACTGTGCCTTTAATCAAGGAATGTTTTGTCATCATCAAAAAGGAGGAGATTGTTGGCTCCATTAGTTTTAGATGATAATAAAACATTCTCACTCATTTATGTCTAACTTTACTACTTGAGTATGTAGGACAAAAATGTATGTCATTATAAATTAATCATTCAAAAGTAAATATCAAAACTCAAAAGAATAAGGAGCTTCAATTTAGTAATAAAACAGAAGCTTCTTAGTTGGATAATCAAAGGAGTTCGATAAAATTCAAAAGTGAAGTTGGCAAGTTCAAGCAGATTGTGAGACAGAGAACACTTAGTTGACCAAGAGACATTGTTAGTTAACTAAGAGCTTATTGCTAGAAATTGGGTTTAGAGACAAAGACGACTTAATCGACTAAGAAGCATTATTAGTCGACTAAGAGGTCATTGCTAAAAGCTGAGATCAGAAAACAAAAATGACTTAATCGACTAAGAAGCATGTTAGTCGACTAAGAGCATTTTGTCTGAAAATTTGAATTTGAATGACATAAGACAGATTGATGGCTAAAACTATCTTCAAATTGTTTTCAACAGTCTAAATCTATCTAACATCCATCAAAGTTGATTTTTCAAGTATATAAGGCACTCCCAACGATTATGAATCAGATTTGAAAGCTTCCAAGATAAAACAAAAAGAGCTAAAAAATAGCAAAAACTCTTTTCATTCTTTCTGCACTTCATCCTAATCCTTGTAATAGAATTAAGCACTTCACTTTGTACCATTCACATCAGGGTAGTGATCATAGGTCCTTGATTGGTTGTATAGGTTCTAACTTAGTTTAGGAAAAGTTAGTTTTAAGTTTTGTTTGATCTTAGGAAAAACTATTGTTAAAAGTTGTGATTGAGCCTGCGAAAAGCCATTGTAAAAGCTTGGTGGAAGCTTGAGAATTCCACTGTTTATAGTGATTTGGTTTGAAAATTCTTTGGTTGAACAATCAAGGTAATGGATGTAGGTCTTTCACTGAACCACTATAAATCTTTGTGTATTGTTTGTTCTGTTTTATCTTTCATTTTCATTCTTTCTTAAATAATTTCTTTATCTTGCATCAAACTTCTCATCATAAACCTTCTACTTGCTCTCAATTTGAAATCAAGTTTAGTGAGAGCTAAAAAGTACTATTCATCCCCCTTTAGCACATTTATTTGGGACCAATAAGTGGTATCAGAGCCAATCTCTCATTTTTAAGGCTTAACATCCTAAGCAAGATCCAAATGACTCTTTAAAAATCTATAATTGTTGAAGGACAATCCACAAACAAATCACCTTTGTTTGATGGATCGAACTACGCCTATTGAAGCACTAGAATGTCAATCTATATAAAGGCAATAGATTATGAAATGTGGGATGCCATCTTTGATGGACTCTTTATCCCTTCGACCATAAATGTAGTGACAAATGAAATAATTCCTAAGCCAAGGGCCAGATGGACTAAAGTTGAAACCAAAAAGGTTCAGACAAACTTCAAAGCAATAAATACTATATATTGTGCCTGAACTTCCACTGAGTTTAACAAAGTGTCAAGTTGTACCACGGCTAAACAAATGTGAGATAAACTTAGGATTATTCATGAAGGGACTTCTCAAGTTAAGGAGTCCAAATTAGCTCTCATAACTCACAACTATGAGATGTTTAAGATGGAACCTAGTGAAGATATCACCAGTATGCTTGATAGGTTCACTAACATCACCAATAAACTTAGTCAGCTAGGCAAACCAATTCTTGAGCATGAAATTATCAAAAAACTTCTTAGAAGACTACCCATGGTTTGAGGTTTTGATTTGTATTAGATGTACATGTAAATTGGATTTTATGAATGATTTAAGGTTGTGGAAAAGATTTAGATTGAGTTTAGACTTTAAAAGGAACAATTTTTATGAATCTAGACTAAAAAAGTCGATCCTAGTGCATAGAGGGTCAATCTTGTGAAGTAAAAAGTAGGGGAAGTAAATCTTCTAGCCAAAGATCGACTATAAGCCCTTTATAGTTGATCCTAAGAAGGAAAAATGGAAGAAATATGAACATTTTAGTCCAAGATTGACTATGGACCCTCCATAGTTGATCTTATGAAGTGAAATCAGCTAAAAATAGACATTCTAGTCCAAGATCGACTATGGAGCCTCCATAGTTGATCTTGTGAAAGGGAAATTGGTGGAACATAAGTCTTCTAGTCCACGATTAACTACAAGTCCACTATAGTTGATCTTAGATTGCCAGATCAGCCAAAATCTAGCTTAAAAGCCCTAAACCCGATTTTTCCTTTCATTTTCTCCTTTTCCTTTATTCTCCTACCAATGTCTCTTAAATCTCACACCCTTCAAACCTATCAATCTTTTGCAACAAATCAAGGATTTTAATTGTTGAAAGTAAGGGTTTTACTCCCAAAGAGGTTGTTTGTGGTTTTCACTTTCTTTTTTTAAAACTTAAAACCCTAACTTCCAAAAAGGACTTTTTAAAGACCTTGGAGTTATTTGGAGTAAATTTGGAGCTTGGGGAACACTTCTTGGGTTAAGATTAAGCATTTTTGCCAATTGAATTTCAATATAATCAATTAATAACTTAGATTTGATTTGGTATAGCTTTGAAGAAATTTGCCTTTTTGAGCTAAGGATTTAGGATAAATAATTGTATAGTCTAGTTCCTAACTCATTATTGAAGGATTTGAGCTTATATGATAGATTGTTAAGGATTTGGTTATTTTTAGAAAATTCAGCATTTTTTGAAAGACAAGATTTAATTAGTTTTGTAATATTTTGATATGCTTAAGGGAAGATTGAGCCATTAGGCACATTTGTGAGCTAAAATACGATTGGAGGCTAAGGATTGAAACTTGGCTATGGAGCACTTCCAATTTGTCACTATGATTGAGTTAATTAAATGCATGTGATGCATAACGCAGGGAAAATAAGCTGCACGGGTATTATACTACGAATGTAGGCCTAGTTGAACATGCCTAGGCTAGAGAACTATGTATGTATGTATGTGAATGTGGTTTCCTAGATAGGCGTGCCTAGGCTAATATATTGTTAATGTACATATTGGCATATGGGTTTGCTAGTGAATGCCGTTGGGAAGCATGAGCTATTAGACATTTAGTTGATGTATGATTTTAATGGCTACTAGATATCTTGTGACTAAATCAGTGTGATGGTGATACTACGATATGGGATTAGATGCCCCATTTGTTGACAGAATGTTGGTGCATGATCTGATGTGATATTATTCATGCATAAATGGCTATTAGGCCATGATTAAATTAAAATGAGATTGTTGATGTATATGTAGTTAGTGAGCCATGATTATTAAGGCACCTATTGTTGGAATATGCCCTGGAGTCAATTGGATTGATCAAGGAATATAGATTGTCATTTAATACATACTTAATCACATAATTATATGTGATAGAGGTTTTCTTTCATGTTAGTGCAATAATAAGGAGTTATTAAGTACTAATTGGATGAAGTCTATGGCACATAAAGGCTTTGCAAAAGAATTGTAAAGTTGTTACAAGTATGAGATCACTATACATCAAAGACATGTTCCTAAAATTGTTCCTAGTTGGTGTATTGTTCAGACAGGACATTTACAATGCTTAAAGATTAATACATGTTAAGGCTCCTTACTTGAGAAGTAAGCAATCGATCTAATAGATTGAAGTATTTGGGATACTTGAGGATAACATGTAGGTGCTCGTTAAAGAACAAGTTCACTGAAAATGACCTGCTAGGAGAGCTCCATTTGGTATTTCACTCAAGTGTCTATGGAATATGTTCTCATGTTATAGTCATGCAATTAGTCCTCAAACTTGAAACACCATATCATCTTGTATGGGAATGACATACTTTGATTTCATCTCTACAGGTCTAAAGGCGACTAGATGCTTAAATAGAGTATTTTTGGGTATGCCATGGAACATTCAAAGGTGAATGAGTGGTCAAGGGAGGATTCATCACCCCAAGTGATATGAGGGGATGTATCTCACTTGTTCTCAATTCTTGATTAACTTGTATAAAGTCTTTGGCCAAAGCATGATGAATTTAAGAAAAGTTAACTCCTTAAATTCATAAGGTTAGTCATGTATTATGAGAACTAATATGGAATGTTATAAGTAGACATTGAGCCATGCTTTTTGACATATTTGGGATATTTGATAAAAGGATCATATTGTATTGAGATTCAAATTCTTTAATTGACTCTCTAACATTTAGGTGGTCATGATGTATTGCTAGATGCCGCTCATGATCTATAAATATAAATCAATTATCAAATTGATATTTGATTAGGATTTATATTTATTGCCAACATGTTATAAGCCTAATGGGTCACACACATTGAGTGACATGATTAGGATTTAATAAAGATAATTAATTAAGTTTGACTTAATTGAACATACCAAAATATAGTGAGAAATTAATTAAGTTCACAAAGACTTAATTGAATTAAAATACAACTATTGTATCTAAGGTTACAACTTAGTTTGTCTATATAAATATGTTATGTTAGCCAACTAAAACTCTAAACCTTAACCACTTCTTAGTCATTTCATAAAAATAAGAAAAGAAAAATAGTTTTCTTTGTCTTACAAAAAAAATAAGATTCGACACGGATTTTTAGTCTTTTTGTATCAGTAATAATATTTGCTAGCACAAGTAATATTCTACCTTTGAAAAGGTCTTATTCGGTCATTGTGTGAATTACTGTTAGAGGCCAAACACTTAGATGGTGGAAGATTTGACAAATCTTAAAGGTAAAGAAGTAAAGATTTCAATTGTAGGAATTTAGATTGTCTTATTCTCTTTTTAGGTTTCTTATTTCATCATAAGCCTTTTGGATTTAATTGGCTCTTTAAAGCGATATCTAGAGTAAGCTATGCAAATCTTAAACTTATGAATGTTTATAATTAATTTGAAAATTAAATGAAAACAAAAACATTAATCCTATAGGATTTGACTGTTTTTCTAATTCAATGCTAGTTTATTTTTTCACTATGTTATATTTTAAATTTCTTGATTAATTTTATGTTTGAGCATGAGGTCGAATCCTATCACTAAGAACTTAATGAGCTTATTGACAAATGAAGCTCGATAAATGTGATTGTTACTATGTTGTGGACATATGGAAGAATAGAGACATGATGGTCTCATTATGGAATTATGTTCCATCCAAGGAATGAATTTCAAAAATTGATTTGACTTAAGGTTGAGTGGGTCCCGTTACATTGTGACTATGTGTGTGTGCATGCAGGGGTGGTAGTAAACATGAGGCTATGGTTTAGTCTCGCCTGTGATTCCCACCTATAGTGCCGTGATGCTGCCCGTCGAGAGATTTCTCTAGGCAATGATATCAACGGGAGATTTCTCTAGTTGATGACATGTTTTGTTGCCAAATGCTTCGGTGCTGGGTGTGATTTGATTCTCCACTAGTTGCTTTGGCACTTGTGGGACTTGTGTTTCGTTAGTGGCTTTGCCTTGTCCATGATTTGTTTCTTGGATGGTTGGTTATCGTTCTTAATTTGACTTTATCCAAGCGAGGACCACTTGCTAATATGACGTAATGTGAATTGATTTGCATATGATGGGTGATAGCTTTGGAGAGGCCTAGATAAACATGATATGAATCAATACGATACTTTGACAACTAGAGTGGGTCATGGAGAAAGATGTGACTGACTTTGATTTGGCTTAGAGAGTAAGTTTATCGATATGAGTGATGATCTTTGGGAATCTTGAGGATGATGATATGCCCACATATTAGGAACCTAGGATAATGATATGCCTTATATTTGGAGATGTTTGTTAGATCATATAGATGCACTGAAAGTGCAATGTTTATTATGTGTTTAATGTACGTATATAATCCTGATTAGTGCACCACTCACTGAGTATTATAGTACTCTTCCATTTTTGTACCATGTGCAGATAAATAAGTCGCTGGACAGAGCGTGGTAAGGGTCGCTTATTAAAAGATCGATTTTGGCATTTGGTAGGTTCCCTATTTTGGTCACTATGCTAGGTTAGGTCCATATTAGCTTCTACACTTGAAATTTTAAGTTTAGAAAGTAATGTATTCTAGATATTATAGGCATAGAGTGCCATGGAATGTTGTGTACTAAGGGTTGTTATGTACAAACTCTCCTTGAATGGTCAATGTGTGACCTTATGATGATTGTATGAATTAGGTGCCAGGGATGGTGTACTATGTTGAACTTGAATTGTATTTATGAATATGACATGAAATCCCCTAGCTATGTTTTATTTGATTTTGAACTCTAAAGCTTGCTCGGGTCTAGTGGGCTTGCCTACTGGGCTTTTGTGTCTATCACAAACCCTTGGGTTTGGGTCGTGACACTATGCCAATCTATTATTTAGGAAGTTCATAATGGAGGATTAGTTGGACATTTTGGGAGAAACAAACATTAACTCTTGTGAAGGAAAAATTTTATTAGCCTAAGTTGAAACAAGATATCATCTGATATATTCAAAGGTGTCGTACTTGCCACATTGCCAAGCTTAGAAATCAAAACACTGGTACGTATAAATAGTTACCAATTCTTGAAGCAAATTGAGTAGATGTGAGTATGAATTTTGTTTTTATTTTACCAAGAACTAAAAGGTAAAAGGACTCTGTAATGGTGGCCGTTGATAAATTTTCCAAAATGGCTCATTTTGTGCCATGCCATAAATCAGATGATGCTTCTTACATGGCTGGTTTGTATTTTTGAAGAAATTGTGTCTCCATGGAATTCCAAAAACCATTACTTTAGATCGAGATGTGAAGTTCATGAGTCATTTTTGGTGAACTCTCTGAAGGAAAATGGGGACTCATTTGTAATTTAGTTCAGTAAGTCAATCTCAAACGTATGGTCAAACAGAAGTAGTTAACAAAAGTTTGGGAAATGTATTATGAAGCTTTGTGGGTAAACATATTCGAAAATGAGATCTTGTGTTAGCACAAGCGAAATTCTCTTATAATAATTCTGTGAGCCAAACCATTGGAAGATGTCCATTTGAAGTAGTGTATAGAAAATGTCCTTTCAGTCTTTTGGACATTCTTGTGTTACCAACTACTTTTAAATTTAGTGTTGATGCTGAAGAATGTGCTAAGCAAATCAAGAAGCTTCATGAATAAGTTCGAGAGAAGATTATTCATCAAATTGCTAGATACCAAAAGCAAGCCAACAAGCATAAAAGGCTAGCTTGTTTCAAAAAAGGAGACTTAGTGTGGATTTACTTAAGGAAAGAACATTTTTCTAAGTCTCATGCAAAATTATCTCCTCGAGTTAATGGACTATTTCGAGTATTGGAACATATTAATGAGAATGCTTACAAGATTGAGCTTCCTAGAGATTATGAAGATTCTTCAACCTTTAACATAGTTGATCTTTCTCCTTCTTATGGAAAAGATGAAGAAAACATGAATCTTGAAGGCAATTTTTCTCCAATCTATGGAGAATGATAAAAGAGTATATTATTTAGGTTACTTGCACATTATGTTAGGTTAGGTTAAGTTACTTTTTACTTTACTTGTACTCCAAGGAAGTTTAGGTTAGGTTACTTTCTTATTTATTTTATTTAAGAATTGTAATAGTCCCACATAAGAAAAGTAAGAAGGCTCTTTTTTCTTACGAATAGTTATATAAAGCCTTTTTAGGTTAACTGTTAAGCACATTCAACTTGAGAATTAATAAAGAATATTTTCTTTAATAAAAAAAAGTGCTTATTTTCGTTAGATTTTTTTCAAAAAAGCAAGAGATTTTAGTATATTTGGTTTGGCCAACCAAAGTGGGAGTTTGGCTACTGTTCACCTTAATGGGGTTTTCTTACATTGCCAAGATTGGTGTTCACCTTAATGGGATTTCTAGCCTCTCCATGATTGGTGTTTTCATAATGCCTCAATGTCAACTCAAGAAAGACATTGTTATGCTAAGCCACTTTAAGTTCCACGACGTCATTTCTAAATCATTTTTATTTGGAGTAAGAAAAATTTAACACTTTAATTCATGTACCTAACTCAGGTTTCAAGCATTGAAATTTTGAGTTTTCAAGTTGAAGCAAACAAAAAATCATGCGAATGTGCATATATATGAAATTCATTTTCCTTAACCAAGCTATATAAAAATAATAATAAATCATTTTCAATTATGTTGACCAATGAAAATTTTGCAACGAAATCATTTGATAAATCATTAATTTCTCTTTTCAAAGCTTTGCACTTGAAACATACAAGATTTCTATTGGACATGCTTTGTATGAGATCATGAGCTCAAAGTCACTCGATTTTGTTCAATTATGGTCTAAATGATTTATGAAATGTGAGATGAGCATAATGAATCATGCTTATGCATGTCAAGGGTTATTTTCTAATATCTTACAATCATGTACCAATAATGCCCTTATGATTATTCAAGCTTGCAAGTAAACATGCACATTCAATAAGAATAAGTTAAAATTATTTTTATCGTGAAGCAAATTTATTCAATTCATAAATTACTATAAGCTCTAGGATGGCAAGTATTTTTCTCATGTAAGATACCAATTGAAGTAGTTAATTTTTATCATGCTCAAATTTAAGCAACTTGAGCTATTCAAGTAAGTTCTAAATTGCAAGCAAATATTGTTTAAATGGTTAAATTATCATAAATACAAGTAAAAAAGCAAACTCTTTATACTCAATTTTCCTTGTTTAGACTGCTAGTAATAAGTAAAAATGCTAATCAAACATGTAAGCCCATATTGTTAGCATATCATCTACGTCACATGCCATCAACTTCCAACCTTTTATGCCAATCAAGATTGCTTAAAAATCATTTTTCCTTAAAGAGCTAGTATGAGAACAAATTCACACAGCAGAAGGAAATTTTATCAAAACAATTTCCACAATCAAGCAAGATAAAAAATGATATATTCAAGATCAAATACAAGTACATACTAGATCTTTAGATTCACACTCCCTTCATGATATGCAATTGATAACATTTATCACATTTAAACTTACTTTACATAATCAAGATTTATCAATAAAGCTCAAAAGAAAGTAAGGAAATAATTATAAACTTGATAATTAAGCAAGAGTAGGCAATAAAATCTTAATTAAGAAAAACAACTATTTTGAGAAACCAAGCTAAATCAATGCAATCCAACAAGACAAGAACAAACAACCCAAAATTCTCAATTAAACAAATAAATAACTTTTGGTATAGAAATCACACATTTTTCACTATGCGTTTAGAGAGCATTTAATCTCCAAAAGCTTGTTCTTTCTTGCTCTAGCACACCTACGAGAGACATTTTTCATTTGACCTTTGGTATCCAAATTGCTTTGGATCCTTGAAAGTTAGTCTCATCATACAAAGTTCCTTTTGGAATCCACACTTGTTTAATCCTATAAGATACATGTAACACCTCGTAACCTTGTATAGGGGCCAATAAGATCTTATCAATGAGACGAAGGGTCAATGGATGTAACTTTAAGTGCGAAAGAGTGGTAACAGATGAAAGGAATAGTTCGAAATAAAATATTTCACATGGAAGAAAATAGTAATTAAATAATAATATTTTTATCGAAGATGAATTAACAAGTTAAAAGGTGATTCGAAAGTGAACCGAGACAAAGTGAGACATTTAGGTTCTGGAGGAGACAAGTGAAAAATTTTAGAATAAAATAATATTTTGTTAATAAAAGAATATTAAAATATTAATATTTTAACTACTCTCGAAATTAGTTATGAAGAAGGATTATATAACTAATCTAAGTGGGGGAGAAAAAATAAAGAAGAAATTTGAAGAAAAACGATGTTAGTGTGGCCTGCATGTCTTTATTATATGGAGCTAGTGTTAGGAAGTATATATTTAAATATTATGGTGGCATTTGGATGAAGTGCAAATTGTATATTTTAATTGTACACGTGTAAAGGAAGGAAAATATAAGGAAATTAGAGTTTAAGAACTGTTGGTAGGACCAAATTGTAAAGGATAAAAGTTTAGAGGGTCACACGATAAATAAAAAAAAGTTTGAGGACTTGTGTGCAATTGCAATATTTGAAGTTAAATGGAAATTAATTAACCAAGGGAAGTTAGATTATATGGGATGATGAAATGTACATGTGAAATTTACTATTACATATAAATTATTGCATGCAAAAAGAAAGAAGTTAGTGGAAAACATGTGGGATCCCACCATGCAAAAGTTGAGAAAGAGAAAAAGAACAAAGAGTATTTAAATGAAAGAAAGCCATGGTTAGGCAAAGATAGCACATGGTAAACAAAGTAAGGATGGTAATGTGATTTGAATGGTGTAACAAATGGCCAATTAAAATATATAGAAAATCTTGTGCATGAAATATGATTGGAAAAAATAGGTGGTAAATGAAATAAATAAAAAAAAAGGAAATAAGGTGGTGGATGGAAGGCAATTAGGATAGGTTTTGGACCAATGAGCAAAAGAGACAATTTGTGCATGAAATATGAGTGGGGAGTGAGTTGGTCCAATGGGAATGAGGAATAAATAAAGAAATAAAAGAAAAAGAGTGGAAAATGAAAGTGACGGGTGGAAAGGTTTCAAAATGCCTTTGTCTTGTGATTTAAGCCACATAAAAGGTACAAGAAATATGCCAAAGGTCACCAAGCTTTGGGCAATTCGCCCATGAAAGAAAAAGGAAAGGAAAAAAAAACTTTCACAAGGCCATTTTAAGTTCACCCTTGTGATATCCACCCACACCAAAGAAATAGCCAACAAAATGGCATTGTCTTGAAAAATCAAACCTTGGAAAAAGAAAAAGCGAGATTCGGCTTGGAAGCAAAGAAAGAAAGGAAGAAAGGAGGAAGAAGAAAAAGGAAAGGAAGGTTCGGCCTAGTGAACCTGAGACAAGGAAGGTAAAATGATTTGTCATTTTGATTGAAATGCATGCTTTTGTAAATCAATTGTAATGTGAGATTTTGTTAGTGGTAGCAAGAATTTACAAAGATTCAAAGGACCTAAGGCATGCATGTAGGTAGATCTTGGAATGCATGGTGATTTTAGAGCTAAATAAGCAATGGGTAAGTGTTTTAGTCTTGAAATCGTAAGTAGAATGAAAAATGAGATGTATATTGATTGACCATGTTTGTAGTAGCAAAGGTGACCATAGATTTAAGGAAGTTGTGAATCATATTCGGAAATTCAAGCTTGAACCAAAAGGTAACCATGCAAGTGACTATAATAAGCTTTGGTTGGTTGAAGTGTATGGATTGTATGATAAATGCTTATCTGTAATGTTGATAAAAACTATGAGATTTAGTTAAGCATTATTGGTAGGTATGCTACCATTTATGAGTATAATTAAATGTATTGGGTTTGAATGGTTGCTAAGAAGAGCAAAAGCAAGAAAAGTTTATCGTAGTGGTGTGCTGGATGAGGTAACAAGTGACTGGTAAGAAGAGTTAGCTAGATATGCACTTGAATCAATAGCGACATAACATCCCACTATTGTAAGGTGAGTAGGGGGTGTCGATTTCAAATTTCCATATTATAGATGTATATATATATATATATATATATTGCTAAACGATACTTGATGTGTCAATTTACTTTAAATGCGAATTGCGTACAACACGAACTGCTAGATATCCTAGGCAATTGTGGATGCTAAAGTGTTTGAAATTGTTTTAATTATATGTATATGAGTTATATGCATAAAGGATTTTGAAAATCAAGAAATAAGCTTTTCAGTACAATTTATGTCAAAATATGCCTATTGATTGTGTGATGTGCATTCATGAATCAATTTCATACTCACCATACTTATTTAACATCTAAACCTCATGCAAAAGGTTTTACGTTGCAAAGTGTTACACAAAAAGGGTTTTAGTACGCTACTAGGATTGGTATTTTGAAAATGATTTGAAATAATCGTTTGAAAATCTGATTTGGCTTTTAAGTCACTTTACTAAGTCGAGATATTCGAGAGTAGGTCAAATGTCACATTGGGATAGTGTGATCATTGTGCACAAGTGAGCTTTAGCCAGAGAACCTTTAGGTTGCCGACGGGCTGTTAGACATGGCTGGGGGGATGGTCTATGATACACGTGGCAAGGCCAGGGGTTGTTATATGTGGCTAGGCTACAAGTGATATTTACGGTTGCGATCGCTTGATTTCTCTGACGTCAGCCAACATCATCGAGACTGCCATGGCATGTGGGAATCCGTTGGAGCAGTGTTCCTGGATTGTTATTACATGGAGGTGGGTCCACGGGTTGATATTTACCATTACTTACTTGAGAGTGATATCTTTTTGGGTTTTCAAACATGACTTCTTTCGCATGGTGAGAAATACTAGTTTTCCCATAACTCCCTTATTTGATCAAAACCTTTTAGTGCTTTATTTATTGATTATGAATTAATGACATTGTGTTTAATGCATCGGAATGTGATGATTTATGAGCTCGAGTAAAAGCTTTAATAATGTTTGATTTCATGGGAGCGTGCGTGCTTATGGTAGTCCGATTTTAAGTAAAGGATATTAAATGATTTCGACGATAGAAAATCTTTTACTGACACTGGTTTTGAGATAATGGTGGTTAAATGATTTCTTGCATAAAAATCCTTGACTTTATACGTAAAGCAAAAATGTCTTATTTGCTTTTAAATGGTTTATACGTTCTTATGTTTTTATATATTCAAATCTTCTGCCTTGGCTTGTTTCCCATCTATGCCCTACTCATGGAGTTGATGATCACTGAGTCTGTGAGACTCAACCCCCTTATCTTCCTTTTGTAGATAAGTAATAAGCTCAAGTGCATTGCTTAGTTCCTCGAGACTTGTTGTAACATAGGTAATGGCATCTCATAGCACTTTATTCTGAGTCGTTCCACTGCTAAAGGTCAAGTCATTCTTTGCTTAATGTATTTATAAATAGTGTCAATGTAAATCAATGTAAATGTGCAGCTAGATACTATAGACTTTAATTTATTATTATGATTATGGTGAATAAAGGATAAGATGGCTTAGTATGATGTATGTTCAATTCTTATTACAAAGAAGTACATGGTTCAAAGTAATTTTCATGGATTGATGGCATAATGACTAAGGTTTCAATTAAGGCTTATACGGGGACTTGGAGGGTTCTCTCGCGAGACTTGGACTCTAGTAGCGATCAAGGAGCTATCATTACAGACGTGGTATCAAAGCCTTAGGTTTAGTCGAGTCCTAGGAATTCTTGTGTTAGTCAGCGAAGTTGTCGTAGTTAGTGTAGAGTCTTGTTTATGGTTGTGATTGCAGCATAAGTCATAGACAGGAGGCTATATAAATTCTTATTCCTAGTAACCTACCTTTTTGTTAATGTCATATAAAGGTCATAAGTAGCACCGTCGTTCGGGTTTGAGATTCCACTCGAGACACGAGTCGTTGGTGGAAAGACCTTAAAGCAAAATGCTCCTAATAAAAGATTAATGTAATGGCATATCCCTTCGACTAAGGATGGAGAAAGGTAGAGGAGGACTAATAGGTCTGTAATAACTTATTCATTTGGTGAAGCTAAAACTTGAGCCTAGGATTGTCAATGGGAAGAAATTGGATGACATTGGATTGTTATTGAGGTCAATATAAAGGAGCATGTACAATGATGGTAATAAAAAGTGCACTTTGACTGGAATGAATAATGATTGTTGCGATTCACTTAAGGTTTATAAATCTAAGTATTGAGTGAGGTGTAACCTAATATCCATGTGCATGGAGGTAAGTGCACTATGTTAATTGTGCTTGTCTAGTTATTGTTTCTGCATGGTAATAGATTAGTGAGCTTGCTATACACATATATAAATGGTGTTGGCTTCTGAGATATATTATACCTATGTATGTGTTGAACATGTGTAGAGCAGCTTAGATAGAGCTGGATTTGATTTTAAATAAGTGACCGTGAAATCCCAAGATTTGATGGGAACTAATATGGTTTATGGTCATAAGCATATGAATTAGCCTAAGGGCGAAAAATAGTGATTGTCATAATTGATGTGTGGACATCAAATACAAGGCTAGTAAACAAATCTACTCTAAGGATGAGCTTGAATTTTGCTATGCTTAGTATGAAGCCAAAGGATTAAAGGATTAGTTGTGGATTTGGTAGCTTAAAGTCAAATGACTTAGAAATGTTGATTTTAGTCTAAAAGCTATATGGAGTTCTATATTTAAGCTTGACTTACAATTGCTTTAAAGATCAATTTAAAAATCTATTTGGATCAGTATGCAACCTATGATATAAATGATTGGTCTTAAATGTGATTTCTCCAAAGGTAAGGGGCTTAGAAAAATGCTGATTTTTGGGATAAACTCTAAGAGAGAGCTTTTGTATCCTAAGTATAAGAGACATTGATCTTATGACTGCAAAGGCAAGATGCAATAATTAAGTGAATTGTCCACCTAATAAATGTAGTTGGTTAAGGATTGATGAGTAAGTCAAGATCTCAACACTAAGTGGTGTACAATTTGATATGCATGTACCTAAGCGTGATTTGGAGACCATCGCTTAATCAAGTTTGCACTATATGTTATAATAAAGGGATATGATTACTAGTAGTGAAATATGCCTAAAGGATGACCTTGTCATACCACAAAATGTGGAATAGATATGATGAGATTAATGTTCTGATTATGTACTTGTGATAAAAAGTTAGTTGTGTAAATTATGGTTGTATGATCATGAAACGTATAGAGTTTATCAATATGTAGGCATGCAGTTGAAGTTGTACACTTTGTGATTGACATGCATCGTATGGAAGGAGATGTTCCATAGAAGGATTTAGTCTAATTGGTGGTTATATGACTATAGGCGTGGCATAAGATTGAGAATGCCTTAACATATATTAATGGAAGTAATTATGGAAACAAAGAAAGATGAATTCTTGAATTAGTTGTAATGCAAGCATAAAGTGTTGACCAAGGTGGACTACTTTCATGGCAATTTTAAGTTGAAAATTCAGCAAACTATTTGAGTTGCAAGACAAGAAAGACAACTAGTTGTGAATAAATATGTAAGTGGTGTTTTGTACGTTGTAAGTTTATTGCATAACATGGAAAAAATTATACTAAAGTGGGATTATTTGATTGATGATAAGTATTAAAAGATAACACGAGTTGGAAATATTGACTTGGCCTAGTGCACATGGTGAATAAGGTGGAAGAAGTGCTTGATAAGGGAGTTTTTCACAAGCCACAGCACCACACGCTAACTCCTAAGCACTGCAGCCCTGAAACCACCAATTCCTAGCAACTGCAACACTGCAGCGCTGACACCACCTCTTTTCTTGTAAACCTATGGTCGGGAAGAAAAGGTGAGTGGCTTAATAATGTGGCATGATGATGAACTTACAAGCCAAATTATGGTTATTGGCATTGATGTTAGGCTTTCTTAATTAGAGTTTTAAGTGTTGAAGATTGTTTATATGAATGAATTGGAAAGCTCCTTATTGTCATGTATATTGACATGCAAGTAAAAGAGGAATTAAAAGTTTTTGAGATGGCCACAATGAAATAAGCTATAATGTGAAGTATTAAGATGAGCACCATGTTAACTAAAGTTAAATCCTAAGGAATAAAGGAGACAAGAGATTATGCCTTGTTAAGGGCCAAGAAAAGAGTGAGTGAAAAGTTAGCTGAATGTATGAGACATTGATAAAGTAATTGTGAATGAAGGATTATGAGATTGGCATAGCAAATGAGCTGATATAAAGTAATGCCATGAGGATTTGCAAATCTTATCTTGACATAGTTGAAGGAAAAAGGTTAGTAACAAAACAAGGCCAATTATGTGGTGTATTATAACCTTATGAATATAAATTAAGGTATGAATAGATGAGTATACATTCAAACATCTTGGGGAATAAGTGCAAGCCTTGGAATGAGTGTGTTTGAAAGTTTAATGAAAAAATAAGTAATTTATTATTTCAAGAATCCATCAAAGTTTTGAAAGGATGTATCAAACTATATGTGGTCACATGTTGTGAGACATGAACTTAAGGTGCTATCTACAAGGAAATACTTAAGAGGAATCCTGCTTTGAATCTTACGAAAGCAAGCATTAATTGGTTTAGTGCAAAAAGAAGCTACAAGTGGAGAGTGGATACTTGTAATGACATTGAGATGTATTTAGTGGAATCCTATTTCAAGTATTGCAATTGTAAGCATTGACTGTGTAGATGCAAAAGGGAAATAATAACATATTGGTGTAAAGGAATAGTATGAAAGATGATTGAAGATAACCCTGATAATGAAGTCAGTTAATGAAAACCTCTCAATGTATTGTGGAAACTAAAGTTCGAAAGTGCATAAGGTACACATGACTCAATGAATCTAAGTCCTGAGTGACTAGATAACATCAAAATGCAAAAGATATAATATATGTTGGAAGTATGAAAGATAATTGAGAAATAATAATGACTTTTAGGAATTGTGGTATTGCAAAAGATGCAACGATCAAGTAAGGATGAATCTTGAAGGATCAATCAGAATGTAAGGCATACACGGATACCATATGGTAATTTGATGAAAATGATATGTGGTAATTGAAATGTGATTAATGACATTGTGATGTAAAGATACATTGTATAATGGAACTTGTGCTTATGATTGGAAATGATAAGAAAATAAGCTTGTAAATTATGTGAAGTTGTGCATAGACATAAGATGAATCTGTATGACTTATATGGAGATAAAGTATGGTAAGATGTAAATTAAATGGTAACTTAAATAGCCAAAGGGTAATCTAGAATTAATTATATCCTAATGTATGTGGATTAAACTTGATTTATAGAAATGAAATGGAAAGGTAAATTAGAAATGTCAAAATGGGAGAAAAGTAAAAGGGGAAGATGAACTTTGAGAATATGACATTGAATCTTGGTTATGGACGGGAACGTATAAAGTGAAATTTAGTCTAAAAGCGTTTGATGCGAGGATCCCTATACATAATGATGAATGTTGAAATTAAATATATGTGTGCATATGTATAAGTGGAGATGACTATGTGACTAACTAAAGCAAAGATTATTATTTTTAGCGATTTGAGGTTTGAACTCAATATGTTTGATGAGTTGTGTAGATGAAACAGTGACTAGAGACACCATTAGAAATTGACTTGTGTTGATGTAAGGCAATTTTGAAGTAATAGCCCAAGGAAGGAAATCAAGAAATGGAATCTATAAGGTGGCTAAGTCATACTAGTTGGATTAATATGATTGAGATGTAAGAATTAATGAAGTGCTATGTCATAGTTATATTAGACTCTCCATAAGGCAATAATGCAATGAATGGAGAATAAATGGTGATAATGCTATAAGGTGGGTATTTGGATGAATCGATCGAGAGGGATAAAATTTAATATTGTTAATGATGATCAAAAAGTTTTAAGTCATAATAATGACATTATATTTCGAGACATGAAGAATTAGAACTAATGAAAAGAATTTTATGGTGGATGAAAGAAAAATAATTAAAGTTAAAGATTGGCAAGTGAGTTGCCTTTCCGCATGATGTAAATCTCATTGGTTTTGAGAATGACGTAGCAATGTGAACATTTGAATGTGTAATTTATGGAGAAATTAAGACGATCGGAATTGCATAAATGCAAGATAAGAATGAAGTATGAGGGAACGAATGAAAGATTCAACTTTCCCTAATGTTGAAAATATGTATAGGAATGAATGCAGCATGTTTATAATGCTATAAGTTATGTAATAATGTATGGGGATATGATGAATGAATGTTGAGAAGCTTGACAAGAAAGGAAGTAATAAGATGGTGATTACGTATACAGAAGTAAGGGTGAATTGTGATTGAAATTGATATGATTGAGATTAAGATATGTTGGTCCCACATTGATATGCTAGAGGGGGTGAATAGCACTTTTCGACTCTCACTAAACTTGATTGCAAATTGGGAGCAAGTAGAAAGTCTATGATGAAAAGTTTGATGCATGATGAAGGAATGATTTAACAAGAAATGAAAATGGAAGATAAAACAGAACAGACAATTTACAAAGATTTATAGTTATACGGTCAAAGATCTACATCCACTACCTTGATTGTTCAACCAGGGATTTTCCAAACCAAATCACTATCAATGGTGAAATTCCCAAGCTTCCACCAAGCTTTTACAATAGCTATTCACAAGAACAATGGTTTTTCCTGGAATCAACCAAAACTCAAAACTAACTTTTCTTAGGCTGAGTTAGAACTTATACACTCAATCAAGCTAAACCAAGCTTGATCAATCCCCTTAGAGTAGCTCACACACTCTAAGTAATCAAGGAGAATAGAAATAAAGAAGTACCTATGATCACTAACCTGATCTAAATGGTACAAAGTTAAGTGCTTAATTCTATTATAAGGATTGGAGTGAAATGTAAAAAGAATGGAGAGAGTTTTTGCTATTTTTGAGCTCTTTTTGATCTTGGAAGCCTTCAAATTACTTTGTTCATAGCTGTTGGGAGTGCCTTATATACTTGAAAAATCAACTCTGATAGGTGTTAGACAGATTCTGATTGTTGAAAATAGTTTGGAGACAGTTTTAGTCATTAATCTGTCTTCTAGCATTCAAATTCAAATTTTTAGACAGAATGCTCTTAGTCGACTAATATGCTTCTTAGTTGATTAAGTCGTTTTTGTCTTCTAATCCTAGCATTTGGCAATGAGCTCTTAGTCAACTAACAATGCTTCTTACTGGATTAAGTTGTTTCTATCTCTTAACCCAATTTCTGGCAGTAAGCTCTTAATGTCTCTCAGACAACTAAGTGTTCTCTGTCTCACAGTATGCTTGAACCCACCAACTTCTCTTTTGAATTTTATCGAACTAAATCCCTTGATTATCTGATTAAGAGGCTTCTGTTTTATTGCTCAATTATAGCTTTTTATCCTTACCAGTTTTGATATTTACTTTTGAATGATTAATTTATTATTTAACATACATTTTGTCCTATCCCTCAAGTAGAAGAGTTAGATATAAATAAATGGGAATGTTTTATTATCATCAAAAACTAATGGAGCGAACAATCTCCCTTTTTTTGATGATGACAAAACATTCCTTGATTAAAAGCAAAGTGTCTATTAGTTTTGTTTGTTCTGCACAGGATGAGGATTTCTCCCCCTGAGTGTGTGCTCCCTTTTAGTGTATGCATGATCTTTTCAAGTTTTTGTCTATCTCTTTGAGAAAGTAGTAGCTATAGATTCAAACATTTTAACAGAGTATCTTCATGCAAGCTTACAAGACATCAGTAATAGGTGACAAAATATCATCCACATTTTAACAAATTGTCACAAACATATTATCAACAATCCACATCCATTCCAAAAATCCTTTAAACACAAAAGCATAACAGAAATAAGTTCTTAGCATTCAAATATCATCAACAATCCATCAACAATTAAAGTAACATATTGTGATAAACACAAATAGCCCAGCAGTAACAGAGTTAAGTTTCTAAATTACCCTTAAATTACTTCTACCTTTTCTCCTAAAATTACTTCTACCTTAACCTATCTCCCCTTTTTTGTCATCAGCAAAATGGGGATAGATTTAAGAAGAGTTTGAGGGAGTTGATTTATCTGTTCCAAAATGGACATTGAGAGGTTCAAGAGATGGCATAGGTGATGATTTTTATGATGGGGAATAAAAAAAAGATATGTCTAAAACTTAGAGTGGATTTTGAATAAAAGACTTAATTGAAGGTTTGGCTTTTTCAGCTAATCTGGAGGACTTTCTCCTTTTGATGAACTTTGCTTTAGTGGCCGTGGTTTTTCTGCCTTTACCAGTTGGTTGGGGTTTAGCTTTGGCGGATGCAAAATGTTTGTCCTTGTTCTTTATCAGCAGGTTTTCTTTCTTTAGTGGTGTGAACCGATTCAAGGGAATCCTTTGTTGATGCTAACTTCTGAGCTTTGTTCTTTACTCCTTCTCTTTTTGATTATTTTTCTTTGACCATTTGGTGGAAGACATTTATGACTAAAATTTCTTCAGAGTTAGAAAGGGATGGTTTTTTTGCTTGTGGTTCATCATGTGGTGGAGAGTTGTCATTAAAGGATCCAATTACTTCAGTCCCTTCATTGGATTCTTTTTCATATTTAGGTTCAAACGTGGGTGATTTTCTCACAAGACCAAGTTTTGGTACATCACCTTCAGCTTGGAAATCAAAATTTTCACTGGCTTGACTTGCTGAAGCTAGACTTGGTGCTAGAGGAGTATGTTCAGGTGCAAGACCAGAAGGTGATTTCCTTTTGTCTTTCATTAAATTTCTTAGCTCTTCTAGATTTTCTTCAATTTTCTCAATTCTTGTATACTAGTCAATGAGTTTACCATCAATTCTCATTAGTATGTTCAGAATCATTTCATTTGAAATTTGTGAAGGAGTTGTTGTCTGAACAGGGGTGGCTTGCACATCCTTTTGAGTTACCTTGGAAGTCTTGAAAAACTTTTCTGCATACAATTTGTATCCCATCCTTGGTAGGCTTTCCAGATAAATGGCTTGAGCTCTACTCTTTACCTGATCCATGTTATATCTGTTGGCCCAAATCCCCTTCTTCTTCACAAGAGATGTGCTCAAATTTCCATAGGCTAAATTTACTTTGTCAACCCAGCAAATTCCTTTCATTTTCTCTATCATGAATCTTCCTAAATTGAGAGGAGTCCTATTAAAAGCATGCTCCATAAGCCACATATCTTGAAGGGTTACGTAGCTAAAGTAACTGCTTCTTCCATGGATTGATGCAGCTATAAAATAGTGCAGAATTCTAATTTATGGACTTTTAATAAGGCTTGCATAGCTTTTAAAAGAGTATCTCCCTTTTTTTTTTGTGATTTCTCCTACAGAGATGAGGGATCATAATCCTTAAGAATTTCAAACTCTCTCTCATTGTACCCTATTTGGAGCAGATTTCCCAAATCAGTGGCTATGACTACAAGTTCTTTTTCATTTAGAAAACCATTCAGACCATCTTCCATAAAATCTTCAAGATAATCAAGTTCATTCTCATCTAGTGCAATACTAGCATAGAATTCCTTTACAAAGCTAGCACTATAGATTCTGTTCTTGAACACACTAAATTTCTTCAATTTTAATTTTTTAAAATAGTCTTACAAACCCTCCTTAATTTTAGGAACATCATTAAAACTATCCTAGTCTATGTATTTCTCACACGAAATAGGAGCATTTTCAATTTTCCTATATCTATTCTCATGAATCTTATTTCTAAATTTCAAGGATGGAAGATTACCTTATGTGGAGAATTTTCCTTTTTCATTCTTTTTTTTCTGATTTCTGTTCCTTTTCTTTCTGTTTCTTCTTAATCTTTTCAGTCATCAAAGCTGACTCATGTTTCTTCTTTTTCTTCTGAATTTCAGAGGGTGGACTTTCTTCCATAGGCTGTTTACCTTTATTCTTTTTCGAGATGTCTTAAGGTAGAAAGGATTTAGCCATTGGTTTTGTTCTGTTTAGTTTTAGGGTTTTGAGAGTTTGAGAAAGGGAGGTTTTAGTTTTAGGGAATCGATTTCATATGAGAGAGAATGAATGGAGAATGAGTTGAGAGAGGTTAATTTTCTTTAAAACCATTAGACTCCCTTTTTTTAAATGTCGTCAATTTCTCTCTTTTTCAAAATTAAAAAATTTACCTTCTAATTTTTTGGTTAAGCAGTTTTTCTTTTTCTTCTTCACCTAATAAACTACCTTCATTTTCTTTAAATTTTATTATTTTGTTTTGACTTCTTAATTGACCAAGTTTTACCCTTGTCTGATTGGGTCTTTTATTAAAAGAAACACAATACTTTTAGTTGGTTAAGTGATGCTCTTAATGAACTAAGTGTACATTGTCTTATGAGAGAAATGCTCATAAATTTACATAAAGCTCTTGAATACTAGCCATTTCTAGATTTCTCCTAATCTCACAGAATCTCCAATGAGATTGAAGGATGTTCCTCTAAGATACCATAATCCAAGATTTTTTGTGTCTAAAAGGTACCTAAAGATTCTTTTTACAGCAATTAAGTGTGACTCTTTTAGTTGAGATTTAAACCGAGCACATAAGCATACATTAAATTGAATATCAGGTTTGCTGGTAGCTAAATAAAGCAAAGATCCAATCATATCTCTATAGAGCTTTTGAACAACACTTTTTCCTCTCTAATCAGTATCAAGTTTGGTAGAAGGACTTATTGGTGT
>NW_018397255.1:13731475-13731857 GCF_002168275.2 Theobroma umbraticum | reverse complement strand
GAGAATTCACATGTTCTCTAATTCCTCTTCTGGTTTTGACTCTTTATGAAATATCACCAATGATATGCTCTTGTGGATGATGTTTGATATACTTTTAGCTCTTTGGAAGATCAATGTGTTGACTTTCAATTCTTTGTAGAGTTTCTAAGGGTAGAGGTTCTACTTTTCTTCCAAGGGAGTTTTCTTCACTGTTTTTCTTGTTTTCTAGGGTCATTTCTTCCATTTGTCTTTCAAAGTCCTCTGCATCATTTTCATCAAAAAAAGTTTCCTTTTGCAAGGCATTAGATTCATCAAAAAGTACATGGATAGATTCTTCAATTGTTAAAGATCTTTTGTTAAAAACTCTATAAGCTTTTGAGTTCAATGCATATCTTAGAAATAT
>NW_018397255.1:13731288-13731422 GCF_002168275.2 Theobroma umbraticum | reverse complement strand
TTTTCATTGTTCCATACAAAGCATTTGCAGCCAAAACTCCTAAAGTGAGAAATATTTAGTTTTCTACCATTGTACTATTAATATAGGGTTTTTGATATCATGGCCCTTATTGATACTTTATTAAGAATGTAGGC
>NW_018397255.1:13707117-13730882 GCF_002168275.2 Theobroma umbraticum | reverse complement strand
TTAAAGTTTGTCTGAACCTTTTTGGTTTCAGCTTCAATCCATTCACCCCTTGATTTAAGAATCATTTCATTTGTCACTACATTTATGATCGAGGGAATGAAGAATCCATCAGTGATGACATCCCACATTTCATAGTCTATTGCCCTTATATAGATTGACAATCTGGTACTCCAATAGGGGTAGTTCGATCCATCAAACAAAGGTGGTCTATTTGTGGACTGTCCCTCAACAACTACAGATTTTTGAAAAGCCATTTGGATCTCCTTTAGGATGCTAAGCCTTAATAATAAGGGATCTGACTTTGATACCACTTGTTGGTCCCAAATAAATGTGCTAGATGGGGGTGAATAGCACTTTTCGGCCTCACTAACTTGATTTCAAATTGAAAGCAAGTAGAAAGTTTATTATGAGAAGTTCGATGCAAGATGAAGGAATGATTTAACAAGAAATGAAAATGAAAGATAAAAAAATGTAGACAATACACAAAGATTTATAGTGATTCAGTTAAAAACCTACATCTATTGCCTAGATTGTTCAACCAAGGATTTTTCAAACCAAATCACTATAAATGGTGAAATTCCCAAGCTTCCACCAAGCTTTTACAATGGCTTTTCACAGGCTCAGCCACAACCTTTAACAATGGTTTTTCCCGAGATCAACCAAAACCCAAAACTAACTTTTCCTAGGCTAAGTTAGAACTCATACACTTAATCAAGCGAACCCAAGCTTGATCAATTCCTTTAAAGTGACTCACACACTTTAAGTAATCAAAGAGAATAGAAATAAAGAAGTACGTATCATCACTAACTTGATCTGAATGGTACAAAGTAAAGTGCTTAATTTTGTTACAAGGATTAGAGAGAAGTACAAAAATTATGGAGAGAGTTTTTGCTATTTTTGAGCTCTTTTTGATCTTGGAAGCCTTCATAAAACTTTATTCATAGCCATTAGGAGTGCCTTATATACTTGAAAAATCAACTCTAATAGGTGTTAGGCATATTCTGATCGTTAAAAATAGTTTGGAGATAGTTCTAGCTGTTAATCTGTCTTCTAGCATTCAAATTCAAATTTTCAGACAGAATGCTCTTAATCGACTAACATGCTTCTTAGTCGATTAAATCATTTTTGTCTTTTCATCTCAGCTTCTGGCAGGGAGCTCTTAGTCGACTAACAATGCTTCTTAGTTGATTAAGTTGTTTAGTCTCTGAACCCAATTTTTGGTAGTAAACTCTAGTTGACTAATAATGTCTCTTGGTCAATTAAATGTTCTCTGTCTCACAATTTGCTTAAACCCACTAACTTCTCTTTTGAATTTTATCCAACTAACTCTTTTGATTATCCGACTAAGAGGCTTCTGTTTTACTGCTCAATTGCAGCTTCTTATCTTTATGAGTTTTGATATTTGCACTTGAATGATTAATTTATTATTTAACATAAATTTTTATCATGCACACTCAAGTAGGAGAGTTAGACATAAATAAATGAGAATATTTTATTATCATCAAAAACTAATGGAGCCAACTAGATACGTTTGAGGTTAGTAATAGAGTTGAAACATACTCAAGATCTTAGTGATAAAAGAGAATAATGGTTGAAGGGTACTGTTGTTTTGATTCAAAGATAGTAATAGATATAAATTACGTACCCTAATCTTGTAAAGTGTTCCAGTCGAGCTGAAAGTAAACGAGGTGGATAAATCAAAATTCCCTATGAAGAAGGAAACAAAATGTGATCATAGAATGGGATTTTTAACCCGATACTTATATGAATTTGGGGACGAATTCTTTTTAAGTGGGAGAGATTGTAACACCCTGTACCCTTGTATAGGAGCCAACACGATCTTATCGACAAGATAGAGGGTCGATGGATATAACTTTAAGTGCGAAAGAGTAGTAATAGATGGAAGGAATAGTTTAGAATAAAATATTTCACAAGCGAGAAAATAGTAATTAAATAATAATAATTTTTGTCGAGGATGAATTAGGAAGTTAAAAAGTGATTCAGAAGTGAACTGGGACAAAGTGAGACATTTAGGGTCCAGAGGAGACAAGTGAAAATTTTGAAATAAAATATATTTTTATATTAAATATATTAAATATTAATATTTTAACTATTGTCGAAATTAGTCATGAAGAAGGATTATATGACTAATCTAAGTGGGGGAGAAGTAAAAAAGAAATTCAAAGAAAAATGACATTAGTGGGGTTTGCGTGGGTAGTATATATATTAAATATTCATGGTGACATTTCGGTGCAGTGCAAATTGTATATTTTAATTGTACACACGTAAAGGAAGGAAGATAGAAGGAAATTGGAGTTTAAGAACTATTGGAAGGACCAAATTGTAAAGGAAGAAAGTTTGGAGGGTCACACGGTAAATAAAGCAAAATTTAAGGACTTATGTGCAATTACAATATTTAAAGTTAAATGGAAATTAATTAACTAAGGGAAGTTAGATTAAATGGGATGATGACATGTACATGTGAAATTTACTATTACATGCAAAAAGAAGAAAGTTAGTGGAAAACATGTAAAACCCCACCATGTGAAAGTTGATAAAGAGAAAAAGAACAAAGAGTATTTAAATGAAAGAAAACCATAGTTAGGCAAAGATAGCCCATGGTAAACAAAGTAAGGATGGTAATGTGATTTGCATGGTGTAACAAATGGCCAATGAAAATATAAAGAAAAGTTTGTGCTTGAAATATGATTGGAAGAAATGGGTGGCAAATGAAATAAATAAAAAAAATGGGGAAATGAGGTGGCAGATTGAAGACAATTAGGATAGGTTTTGGACCAATGAGCAAAAGAGACAATTTGTGCATGAAATGTGAGTGGGGAGTGAGTTGGTCCAAGGGGAATGAGGAATAAATAAAGAAACGAAAAGAAAAAGACTGGAAAATGAAAGTGACAGGTGGAAAGGTTTCAAAATGCCTTTGTCTTGTGATTTTAACCACATAAAAGATAAAAGAAATATGCCAAAGGTCACCAAGCTTTGGGCAATCCGTCCATGAAAGAAAATTGAAAGGAAAAGAAAACTTTCACAAGGCCATTTTAAGTTCACCCTTGTGATATCCACCCACAACAAATAAATAGCCAACGAAATGGCATTGTCTTGAGAAAAACCAAACCTTTGAGAAAGAAAAAGAGAGATTCGGCTAGGAAGCAAAGAAAGAAAGGAAGAAGAAGAAAAGAGAAAGGAAGGTTCGACCTAGTGAACCAGAGACAAGGAAGGTAAAAAGATTTGTCATTTTGCTTGAAATGCATGCTTTGGTAAATCAATTGTAATGTGAGATTTTGCTAGTGGTAGCAAGAATCTACAAAGATTCAAAGGACCCAAGGCATGCATGTAGGTAAATCTTGGAATGAATGGTGATTTTGGAGCTAAATAAGTAATAGGTAAGTGTTTTAGTCTTGAAATTGTAAGTAGAATGAAAAATGAGATGTATATTGATTGACTATGTTTATGGCGGCAAAAGTGACCATCATTCTAGCCTTTGTTTTCCTTAAGAAAACTCTTATAAACTAATTTTACTAGCTGGGAAAAATAGTTTCAAATATCTTGCAATGGCAACTCCAAAAAATTTATGCTTTACCCATTGTGTTACTTTTTTTTTGGCCTAAGCACTCATATATCTTCATTTTCTATGATACTCCATGCCTGAATACATATGTTGCCATAAATAAAAAAAATAGAGATTACAATAAAAAATTATAACAGTTTAAGCAATGACCTGTCAAGTGAACCATCCTATCATCACTAATTCTACAAGAATCTAAGTTCAAGCTCTCCAATTTTGTCAAACTTGGATTAAAGTAAAAAATAAAAAATTAAGGATTATAACCACCATTAATACAAATTATGTAAGAAATTTCAAAAAGCAAATATATTTGACAAGATCCTTTAATATGTTTCACAAAGAATAATCTCCCATTATTTAGATAAATAATTTCTTTTATATAAATAGCCTCTTCATTATCAGATCTCTACGGTAAAGGAGACCACATATATAAAGCAAAGACAAATAGTTTAGTATTTTATCAAACACATGAAAAAAGAGAGAGTACCTTTTAGGTGTACCAAACAAGCATCACTGATGTCATTGAGATGCAAATTTACTACCTTCAGATTACCAAGCTTTGTTAAAATGAAAAAATTCAACAAATTTAAGGCCAAAATTTTTTAACTCTATGCAATGGGGGAAAGTGTGAAACCAACTTACGGGAGAACTGCTCACATCCATCATCAAATAAATTACATTTGCTAAGATTTAAATATAACAGAGATGCACTGTGCAATAAATGGCCAAGTCAATATCATGTTCAATCTAAATGTAACCAAAAGAACATGTACTTAAGGCTGATATGATCAATATATTTTGAATATTTCTCACAATGGCATGATAAACATTAAAACTGAAAATAAATCACAAATGAAAACACTATCAGGAGATTACCATACCAATTTCTAAAACCAAAATGTATGAGTTACTGTCATCAGCACCAAAATACTAATATGAGAAAAGGGAAGGGCATGGACGATTTAAATAAAACATCAACTTTTAACAGCAAGTGCACAAATGCAAATTACAGTTCCTGATGGAATTATCAAATAAAGAAAATAAGTAGCATCATGGATGCTAAGAATATAAACCTCAAAGTGAGTCCAAACATGAAGCTATAACAAGGTAGCCCTCCAAGTTCAAAGTAGAAAATCAGTGTTGGTATATGCGCTTGAGCCAATTGGATTTGTCAAGGAATATATATTATCATTTAATGCATACATAATTGCATAACTATATATGATAGAGGTTTTCTTTTATGTTAATGCAATTATAAGGAGTTATTAAGTACTAATTGGATAAACCCATGGAACATAAAGTCCTCATAAGTGAATTGTAAAGTTGTTACAATTATGAGATTGACATGCATTAAAGCCATGTTCCTAAAATTGTTCCTATCCATTGTATTGTCCAGACAAGACACTGACAATGCTGAAAGACTGGTATATGTTAAGCTTCCTTACTTGGGAAGTAAGCAATCGATCTCATAGATTGAAGCATATGGCATACTTGAGGATAATATGTAGGTGCTTGTTAAAGAACAAGTTCACTGAACATGACTTGCTATGAGAACTCCAATTGGTATTTCACGCAAGTGTCTATGGAATATGTTCTCATGTGATAGTCATGCAACTAGTCCTCAGACTTGGACACTAGGTCATCTTGTATAGGGAATGACATATTTTGATTTCACCCTTACGGGTTTAGAGGTAACCAGATGCTTAAACATGGTGTTTTTGGATATGCCATGAAGCATGCGAAGGTGAATGAGTAGTCAAGAAAAGATTCATCACCCCAAGTGATATGAAGAGATGTATTTCACTTGTTCTCAATTCTTGATTAACTTGTATAAAGTCTTTGGCCAAAGCATGATGAATTCGAGGAAAGTTAGTTTCTTAAATTCATAAGATTAGTCATGAATCAAGAGAACTAATATGGAATGTTATAAGTAGACACTGAGCCATGATTATGACATATCCGAGATATTGGATGAAAAGACCATATTGCATTGAGAGGCTTATCACTGAAGGGCTTTGTCAAATTCTTTAATTGACTCTCCAGCATTTGGGTGGTCATGATGTATTGTTAGATGCCGCTCGCGATCTATAAATATAAATCAATTATCAAATTGATATTTGATTAGGATTTATATTTATTGCCAACATGTTAGAAGCCTAATGGGTCACACACATTAAGTGGCATGATTGGGATTAAATAAGGATAATTAATTAAATTGGACTTAATTGAAAAAGATCAAAATAAAGTGAGAAATTAATTTAAGTTCATAGAAACTTAATTAAATTAAAATACAATCATTTTATTTAGGGTTACAACTTAGTTTAGCTATATAAATATATTATATTAACAAACTAAAACTCTAAGCCTTCAACTACTTCTCATCTGTTTCACAAAATAAGAAAAGAAAAATAGTTTTCTTTGTCTAACAAGAATAAGATTCGGCAATAATTTTTTGTCTTTTTGTTTTAGAAACAAAACTTGCTAGCACAAGTTAAAAAAAATCCTACCTTTGATAAGGTTTTATTCGGTCATTGTGTGGATTACTGTTAGAGGCCAAACACTTGGATGGTTGAAGATTTAACAAATCCTAAAGGTGAAGAAGCAAAGATTTTGGATTTAATTGGCTTTTGATTACGATCTCTAGAGTGAGGTATGTAACTCTTAAAGTTATGAATGTTCATAATTAATTTCAAAGTTGCATGAAAAACACAAAAACATTGATTTTGTAAGATTCGATTGTTTTTTAATTAGATACTAGTTTATTTTTCCTTTGTGTTATATTTTTAATTTCTTGATTATTTTCATGTTTGAGTATGAGGTCGAATCCTAGCAATTAGAGCATAGATTGCAGGGATTAGAGATTACAACTTTGCTTGAATCGAAGAGAAAAATCCTGAATCGAAGCAAAACTTATACTTTAGAGTTTTGAAGAGAAAAGAAAAAGAAAATCAAAAGTGACAGAAATCCAAGCAATGTGCAGAAAAATGTAAAGCTAGAGAGAAATTATCATAAGGGAGTCGTTGAAGAAAAAGAGGTCATCAAAGTCATCAGAGTTGTCAAAAAGGTCGTTGGAGTTGTATAAAAGCTGAATAGAAATTGCAAAAAGTGAACTTCAAATCTTCAAAAAAAATCCAAAAATATAGAGTAAATAAAGGGAAATCACCACTAATCTGAACAGAAAAAAAGTAAACGAAAATGAAAAGAGAAACTAGTGAAATTTTGAATTGAAAAATAGAAAAACCACCTTCAAAGTCAGAAAAGAAAAAAGAGAAAAACAAATCTTCAAAAACCCTAAAAAAAATAAAAACAAAAATGAAAAAGTCTTCAAAATAATCTTGGAAAATTAAGTAAAAAATGAAGTAGCTTAAACGCTCAATGGCAGTAAATAAGACCCATTTTTCTTGAAACAATAGCAAAGTGGTTGTGAGTCGCTCCTAATTTTTTCAAAGAGGAGTAAAGGGGTCAAAGAGATCCCCTTGTGTGGTTTACACATTGACCCTCGTGGGGATGCCCATTTGGGCCATTAATCCCCTTTTATTTCTTTCATAATTTTCTTCACTATAAGCACTTTCTTTGTCTTTGGAGTTTATATATATATAGATATGTATGTATGCATGTATATATTTGGCCTAACTTTGAATTGATAGGTTACTAGTCGAAAATTTATTGATTTCATGCCAAATTTTGCTTCCGTAATTTACATCGAATATACTTATATATATATAACCATTATATATATAATCTTTTGACTTTATTCAAAATATTACTTTATTTTTATTTAACTTTTTATGTTGTTTACCCTTTCAATTCTCTTTGCCTAGTTTTATGTGCACAAATCAATTAGTTTATTATCAATATAATCTTGTTATCCAATTAAATGAACTAATTAATGTACTAAATTTGTATTTTTTTCCATGAAATATATGCTAAATTTTGTATTAATGAATTTTGAACTACTATTATTCTTTGACTAGTTTGCTTATAACATGTTACTTGGTTACTTAACTGTATTATAATGTGTTATTTCTTCCGCTCCTTTCAACCTCCTTTCTTTTTACACAACCATAAAACCCAAAATCCATTGAAAATTTCTTCAACCCAAGACCCAAAATCCATAAAACTCAAACCCAAAGTCTATTTTGGTTGTTTCTATAAAGATGACATGAAATTGATGCCCCAGTATGTTGGTTGTAAGATTGAAATTGAATTTCTTATAAGGAGTACTAGCAATTCGTTTGCTTCCTTCAATGATTTGAAATCTCAACAATGCACACATAACTTTAACGTCGACAATTATTTTGTCAAAGGACAAAAACAAGGTAATTTTATGGACTTGATATTAGTCCTGAGTGTCACTTTTTTTTTTTCATTCATTTCCTTTGTTTCTTTAGTAAAGTATATAAATATTGCTATTTGTTCTAATAATAGCCACCTTTTTGACCTTAAAAGTAATTGGAAGGGATTCTTAAGCAACTTAAACTTTCCTTTTTGAAGGAGATTGTAGTTTCATGAAGAAATTAGATACAAAGTACATTAATATCATACCTTAATATTAACAAATAATTTATATCATTTAAAAAATATAATTACATTCAATTTCATATTAATTACTACAAGTCAATGTGCATATGTTACCAATTTTAAATACTTATAAAAACTCAAATATCTACTATATACAAAAAACTAAAATATAATATTGTTATTTTACTCAAATGAAAGTATTTAATTTTTTGTTTAGTTATACCAATAAAGTTGAAAATAACCCTTGTGATAGATTTTTAGTGAAAAACTTGTGACAATCAAATTTATTTTTAATTTATAAAGGCATCTTTTTTCTCTCAAAATTTTTTGTCACAAATCCGTCACTATTTTTGTCATAAATGGATAATATTAAATTAAACTAATCCTTGTGACAGATTATTCCATCACAATAATCTATAACTATACTTAAATTGGTTCAAGACTTTTACTCGGGCTGTCTGAATTAAATTTTGGTCACAATTTCGTCATTAATTTTGTCACCAAACAAGGAATTCAAATATTGTAACGGTTCACGTCACAAGGTTTTGTCACTAATTTTGGCACAAAGAAAAAATTTTCTCACCCTAATTAATTGTAATGGATTTAGTGATAGATTTAAAATGCCATCACAATTTTGTCACAAATCTATCACAAATTCTCAAAAACAAATTATCATTAATTCTATCACAAAATCATCACAATTCCATCACAATAACTCATTATCTATAACAATAAAATAGTGACAGAAAATTTCCATCATAGTTGCTTGATTTTCTAGTAATGGTTCCACATTTCTAGCATGTCTAGTGGCTCCACTTCTGCCACAGCTTCTTGACATGGACAATTGTGGTTGTTCTATAGGCTCATATGAGGCATTTTGCTTTCATGTAGCTCTTAAGGTGGCTTTCATTTTAAATGACATCCCATACCAAGATGAAGCAACACCTTGTTCAAAATTCTAGAATTTATGGTTCAAAAGGGTTAACTTACTAAAAAACTTGGGAGTTTGTGCAGCTTCCCGCTCATGACTTGTGCTACAATCACAAACCATGAACAAAACTCTACAGTAATTCTGACACTCTTCACTAACAGGCATCGAATGACCTAAGACACTCTAGAACCTAGGCTTTGATATTAACTTTGTCACAAACCAAATCAGAGAGCCATGACAGGTGCACGAGTCCAACAAGCAAGGCCCATGAAACTCAAGCAAGCCTCAAAACTTCGAATCAAATTACACAACATATAGCCAAAGGTTTCCTCATCAAATATATTCATAATATAATTTAAATTCAAATACATAAAATTACCCGTGGCACATCATTTATACACAACACTTAACACAATATCCATAAAGCCATACATTGGCCATCAAAAAAGGTTCGTACCTTACAACCCTTAGACAATTTTTAAATGGCAACATCATGCCTTTATCCATCAAACAATAAACTAGGAATCTAAAAGTGGAAGGCTTGAGACAGACTTAGTGGAATGGGCATATCAGACGAAGGGTGCTTACCAGATGCCAAACTTTGTTAGTTAATGGATGACGTTAGCCACGTAATCCTATTGCCTATTTATCTGCACATGGTAAAACAAATGGGAAAGTCATCTAATACACAGCAAGGGATGTAGATAAATCAAATATGTAGAGCTGACAAATATATACATATATATATTGCACTATCAATGCAACCAAGTGTTCTAATAAACATCTGCCATTTTAGGGGCATATCAGTCATCTCAAAGATAGTTCAAAAATCTCACAAATCATACATATGCCACTATGTCTCCATAAATAGTGCATATCAAATTAGGCTTGTCCTTAAAGCCATTTCGAAGTTAATCGCTATAAGCACACTTTGGTGGCCAAAGTATTGTATCAAATTCGAACTTATCTCTACCTATTCGAGGCTATGTCATATTGCTTGTAATTTAAATCATACTTATAGAGTGATCCTCCCTAGACATAATTAAATCAATTAAGGTGGCCAGCCATCGGAGTTAAATCACGCTCAGGGCTAAACCTCTGGCAAAGAATCAAATTAGATGCGTGTCGAAGCAATGGGTGAGGGGAGGTAAGATCACGTTTAGATTTGAAACATCTGATGAAGAACAAATCACACTCAGTGCTGAAGCAACTAGTGGAGAATCAAAGTCATCATTCGGAGATAGTTGACCGATGGCATCAAAGTATTGCAAGCCGGACTAATATTGCCGTCCCTACTTACCACCATCCTTGCAGGCACTTAGCATAGTCACAGGGGATAGGACTCCACCCATCCTCAAATCAAATCAACGTTCAAAATTCTCATTATTAGATGGAATACGAATCCATAAATAAGGCCATTATGCCTTAGGTATCATATATATACCATTCACATCATAGACCACACTCAATGGGCTGCAAACATTAATAATCTTAATATAGTTCCAAGTGCCCTTAACTCTCCAAGGCATTAAATATTCATGATCCTCTAAGAAGTTCGTGATCTTGAGTAAGTTAGTCTTAGACATTTATCATATTCACTAAACCTTCTAGTCTAGCCTCAAACATTCACTACCATATGGCTTGCATTAAGACACCCACATACATAGCACATATAGCACATTTGTATAAATATATATTTATATAAATAGCCTAGGCATATTCATCTAGGCATTTATACACATACATATTATTCTAGTACCACGATAGTGCATTATTCAATGCGTGATGCATTACATGCATTTTATTTGCAAATAAACCCATTCACGGTGACAATCAAAGGCATGCCATAACCAAGCTTGACTTCTTACCTTCCAAATGTACTCTAGCTCGCCAACGAGTCCATCAGTTTGATCTCCCCTTAAACAAATCAAAACCAAATTTATTTTTTAGCTTTCAAAAATTTCTAACTTTTTAAGCTAGGTTTTATTTCCAATTCTCTTAAATATAAAACCTAGGTTTCAAATCTTAAGTTCAAGGACTAAATTTTTCCCTTAAGAGTTGGGTTGCCTAAATCTCAACTCCAAATCCCCAACAAACTTATGCGAGAAAATTCACTAAAGCTAAAGCAAATCGATTTTTAAGTTATTAACCGATTAAATTAAAAATTAATTAGTAAAAACACTAAATTTTACCTCTAGAATAGTTTCCCAAGCTTCAATTCATTTTAATCAACCCCAAAAATCCATTTAAGGGCTAAAGTTTTTGAAAGGTAAAGAGAGAAAGAGAGTTTTCCCCTTTTTCTAAATAGGTGGATGGCTCGAAATCCCTTTCTATTTTTACGAATACCTAGGGATGTATTGATACATTTTCACAAATTTCATTCAAATCCATCGATACATGGGGCAATGTATTGACAGAAAATAAGCAAAATGTTCACTGTCCTAAATGATATACATGGGGAAATCTATCAATACTTTTCGCACAGAATGTCCCTTACTTCAAATCTATCGATATATTTGGGCAATGTATCGATAGATGTCTATCCCAATTCTAAATCTATCAATACATACTTGAATGTATCGATAAAACACCCTTAGAATGCCTCGTATTATTCTTCTTGCCAAGAATGTATTGATACATTAATGAATGTATTAATAAATTTTCCCCAATATGCATAATTCAACCCTCTAAACTTTCAAGAATTCAAACATTGACACCCCAAATCATCCCCTATTTAAATCATACCTCAAATTTTTCATATAACTTAAATTCTTGTATATATATTCTCAAATATAAAATCAAACTTCAATCTAAGCCCTAACTTTAAGATCCATCAGATATTTTCATAAAAAATTGCCTCAGTGACATAATATAGGCTTCATAATTTACTTAGTTCATCCACGTAGTTCATATTGAAAATTGGAGGTGTTACATTTAGAGTTGTTAAACATAAGTTTGAATTAGATCTAATCATTACTTAAGCTTAAGGGTCGATTATAATGCTTTTAGGGTTGACTATGTTTTTCAAATTTCTCAAATTAAGGCTCCATAGTTGTGTATAACTTTCCTTTACTCGATTTAATTTATGAGAGCATGATTTTTGCAAGTATGAGCTGCTATAATTGACTATGTCTATGTAAAGTCTACATTTTCATGCTTTTGACTTTTTAACATCAACTATACTCAACCCAAGGTCAACTATGTCTGTTAAATTCTTCATTTCCTTAAGCTTCCTGGAACAAGGTCAACTATAGGCATTCTAGGGTCAATTATGGCTTTATATTCTTCAAGTTTTGCACTCTTTTTGCCTTTGGATTGACTTGAGCTTCTCTAGGGTTGACTCTTGTCTTGTATCTTAAGGTTTTCTTAGCTTTTTAATGCCTTTCTTCAACTATTTCTTCATTGCCTTATTCCTACAATCAAATATTAATTCAAAGCATGTTTGCTCATTGTTTTCTTAGCTAAATGTGCATTTTTTTAAAACTTATTATGATATTTCCTAATGATGCATGGCCTTTTAAACAAGTGTGTGACCTTAGGGGATTAAAAACATATTTTAGACAATTTCAAATGTTTGACATTAACTTCAAGGTAATATATAATTTTTGTCAAATTAAAACATGATGTAACTCAAGGCCAACAACAACAAATGCATGTAGTGTTTGCACCATATTTCTCATGTTCTTTTACAAATGAGTTTTTAAAATAAGTTTTTTTTTATGTGCCATCATATCCTAAACCTCCCTTATCAAAGAATGCTCTTTGAGTTTCTAACATGCCATTTAGCTTTTGTTTGCTCATATGAAAATTTGAAGATGAATCATGCAAGTTCTCATTCTTTTCTTCAAAGTACATATCACATCTTCTAAGCTAGATACTTTGCTTTTTCGCTCAATTTTAATCTTAGTTAGAAACTTATTCTCACTTTTTAGCATAGAGATCATGTTTTTATGCTTCAATTTCATGCAATGCATCTTGTAATTCTTCAAATGTATATGGATCATCATTTAGCTCATATAAAGATGAAGCATATAAGTTAGAATGTACCTTGGGCTCTTTAAAAGCCATAAGGCATATGTTGGCAACCTCCTCATCCTTTTCACTTTAGGACTTATCCTCATCACTCCAAGTGGCTACCATTGCTTTCTTCTTTTGATTTCTTGTGTACCCCTTTTTGACATTTGGACATTCGTATTTGGTGTATCACAATTTTGTTGCTCTTATAGCGAATGATGTGGTTTTTACTTGACTCTCCTTTTAGTGGCTCTCTTATTAAGTCTCCTCTTGGTGTATTTCTTCGAAATGGTTTTCTACCTTTATCTCTTTGTTTATTCCTTTAAAAAAAAATCTTATTTAACTTCCTAGTCAATAAAGTTATCTCCTCATTTTCCTTGTCATCCTTATGTGCTACTTTCTTTTCTTCCTCTTCTTGGGTAACTTTAAGAGCAATACTTTTCTTTTGAGTATCTTCTCTTAATGCATCATCTCTTTTATTCTCATGCTTAAGGGACATCTCTTAAGTGATTATGGATCCTACTAGTTTATCTAACTTAAGGTCATTTAAGTTATTAACTTCTTCCACGACTGTCACTTTAGGGTTCCAAGATTTAGGCAAGCAATATAACAACTTTTTCACCAATTGTGCATTTAGGAAGTGTTTCCCAAGTGCTTTTAACCCTACAATGATGCTTGCAAATCTATTGTACATTGGGTTATAGTTTCTCCATCCGTCATCCTAAATAGTTCATAATCTCGAATGAATAGTCCTACTTTTTACATTTTACTTCGTTTGTACCTTCATGTAGAGTCTCTAAGGTATCCCACACCTCTTTAGCATTTTCACACATGAAAACTCTATTGAATTCTTTTCGTTTTAAGGCACAATAAAGGGTATTTATAGCTTTGGCATTAAGTTGCACAAGCTTCTTGCCTTTGCATCCCACTCTCTCCTAGCCTTAACAACTATCCTACTTTCTACGGTATTACTAAAGACCTGAAGGATGTCACAACCTAAACCCAAGGGCCATGACCAATGCACGAACCTAGCAAGTAAGCCCATTAGACACGAGCAAGCCTCAATATTCAAGGCCATATAATGCATAGCCAAGGGATGCTATTCATCATATACATCAATAAAATTTAAATTCAACACATCACATCATCCCTAGCACAATTCATACATTCATCATACGGTCGTATATTGACCATTTAAGGTAGGTTTGTACATCACAACTTTTAATATATAATATCACATGGCACTCAGTGCCCATAATATTCAAAGTACGTTATTTTCTAAACTTAAAATGTCAAATGTGGAAACTAATACGCCCTGGACTCAATGACGTGACAAAAATGGGGAACCTACTAGATGCCAATATTTGTTCGTCACTAGATGGCCCTTATTGTGCTCTGTCCAATGGCCTATTTGTCTGTACATGGTACAAAATGGATGAGTACTATAATACTCAATGAGTGGTGCACGTAACTAGAATATTATATACATACAATGAACTTATAGTAATGTTGTACTCATAATACATCAACAGAATCTAACAAACATATCCAAATATAAGGCATATCATTATCCCTAAGGTTTCCCATATTTAATTCACATATAAATCAGCTTATCCTCAAAGCCACTTACATCATTTTCCATGGCACACTCTAGTTGCCTGTGTATCATATCAAATTTTGCTTAGCCTAATCGAGGCTATATCATCTCACACGAATCATAACATAATCTTTGAGTGGTTTTTCCCTAGACACCAACAAATCACGCATGATGGCTAGCCGACAGAGAAACAAATCACATCTAGTGCCAAAGCAGCTAGCAGAATATCAAAGTCATCATTCAAAGCAATCTCCATGACAGCATCATAATCTTCATCTGGGGTAATGTCCCAACAGACAGCATCACCCGAGGTATTCTCCACAGGTGGCATCACAACATCATCCGGAGTAATCTCTTGATGGATGGCATTGTACACAACAGGCAGGAATTACATGCGGGATTTCAACCATTGCCTCTATTTACCATCGTCCTTGAGGCACGAACATAGTCACAAAGATATCGAACTCCACTCATCCTCAAGTCAAATCAACGTTCGAAACTCATTCCTCGGATGGAACACGTTTTCACAATGAGACTATCACGTCTCTACATATCCATATGTCCCCAACTTAGTGATAATCGCATCTATCAGTCCTCATTATCAATATACTCAGTAAAGTTCTACATATCTCAATAATCAAGGTTCACTAGCTATGTATACATCAACCATTTCCTTTTTAAGGTAACCATGGCCTCCTAGCAGTATATACATGAGTAATGACACATTAATTCATGCATCAATATCCTATCAACCAATGGGCAATCAATTCCCCAATTCGTAGTATCATTATCTCATTGATTTGATCACACCATATCCAATAACCAACATAATCACACATCACCTAGATGTCTAACAGCTCATTCTTCTCAATGGCATTCATAAGCAAATATATATATTTACATATATATATATACCATATTTTAGACTAGGTACATCCATCTAGGCAATCACATTCACATACATAAATACATAGTTCTCTAGCCTAGGCATGCGCATCTGGGCCTACATTCATAATATTGTACCAGTGCAACACATATTCTAAGCGTTATGCATCACATGCATTTAATGAATTCCACTCACAATGACAAATTGGACGTGTTCTTCAACCAAGCTCCAATCTTTAGCCTCCACTCATGTTTCGATCCATAAATTTGCTAAAATAACTCAATATTCCCTTAAGCGCATCAAAACATTACAAAACCCATTAAATCCTAGCTTTCAAAAAATCCCAGCTTGTTTGAAAATAATAAAATCTTTGGCAAATTGACATATTAGCTTAAATCCTTCAAGAATGAATGAAACCCATACCTAGAAGTTGGGTTGTGCTATTGTTTAGCTCAAATCTCCAATCAATTCAAGAGGATAATTTTTCCACCAAAGTTGCATTAATTAAATCTAAATTATCAACCATTTAAATTGGAAATCAATGAAAATGCTTGATCTTACCTCTAGAATCATTTCTCAAACTCTAAATTTACTCAAAATAACTCCAAGTTCTTCAAAAAATCATTTCTAAAAGTTTGGGTTTGGTTAGAGAGAGAAAAAGCGAGAATCATCAAACTAGCTTTTTAGAGGTGGAGTCTTCCTCCTTAGTGCTTACAATTCATGATCTATCATTGGGATTGAGTGGGTTTGAGGTGTAAAATTTGGGAGAAAATGGGTGGAGAATGAAGGTGTAGAGAAAAAATTAGGTTTTTTCACGTTTCGAGGCTTTTAAGCTTGAATTTAACTTATCTGACGGTCTAAGATCGATTATAAGAGCTTGGTACTCAATCTTGGACCAGATTGTTTACCCCTACTCCTATTTTCAGCCCTAGGATTGACTACAAAGGGTCGGTGCTTGATCTAGGGCCAATGCATTCACTCCTCCAACGCTTTGCTTCCCAGATTCGATCCTCTATGTGCTAGGATAGACTTTTGAGGTCCAAATTCATAAAAATTGGTTTTTTGAAGTCTAAAGTCATTCTGGATCTTCCCTATAACCTCCAAACATTCATATTTCACTTAAATCAACACACAAGTCCATCATACACACCAATCTCTCATTCATGCTTTATGTCACATAGCATATCAATTAATATGGCATAATTTACGTAAATATCATACTCAATTTAGTGCCAAACATATGCACTATATCATTTATGTGCCAAGCGTATGCACAACATCGTTTTAACTTTTACACACTCATGTATTTCATGACCATCTTTCTATGGACATAGGCATTCCTTGAATTCATAAACATACACATCAAGGTCACATCAACCCATAAGCTATTCGAACATTATACATGGTTAATGTTAAGGAAAAAATCAAGGGTGTTACAAAGGACTTCTAAAATGATGTTTCATACATTTATGTCATGTGCTTGGATGATCATTTCCATCGTCCTTTTCCAATAAGAATAATTGTCACCATTAAATAAATGGGTATTACCATAGATTGTCCATCTACAAAGGGAGTGGCTGTAAGTTGCAAGGCCATGGCTTTTGAGCTTCAAATGAATCTTTGCTCAAGGTGTTTAAACTTGAAAATTTGAGACCGTGACTCTAATACCAATTTTTAGAACATTAACTCAAAAGAATAAACTTAAGAGGTGGGTGAATTGAGTATTTTAAAAATTCTTTTGAAATCTTTGAAGAATGATTTTTAAACTAAGTTAAAACAAATAGCTTCTTGAACACAATGAATTAAAATGGTAGAAAACCTTTTCCAAGTGTTTTAAAAATGAATTGAAGAAATTAATAAAAATAAATAACAATTTTAAAGAAATAGTAAAAAACACAAAGATTTATGGAGGTTCGACCTTGATACCTATGTCCACTCCCTTGGCTTACCAAGGAGTTTAGAATCCACTATGAAAATACTTTTTCAAGGTTCAAGCATAACCTTTACAAACCAATCTTTATGAGGTTTAGACATAACCTTTACAATAGTCTTTACAAGGATAAAACTTAAGCCCTCTACCTTTTCACTAGGTTAGGTAAAACCACTAACAATAATACTACCTTTTTAGGTTAAGGTATAACCTTTACAATAGAGAATAAAGATTATAATGAGTGATCTTTAATGCCTCCAAAAAGGCTAAATGAAACAGTGATTATAAAGAGAGAATGAAGACTTAACAAATAAGTACAAGAACTTAAGGATCAAAGAAGCTTAAATGAGGAACACTTGATTTTTATGAGGAATTTACTATTTAATCTTTCACTCTAGCTTGTAAATTCTTCTGTAGGTGTTCTCTCTTGAAAGTCATGCCATAGACCTCTAGTTATACTTAAGTGTACAAAAATAGCCAATTGGGGATTTGTGCTTGAAAAGTAGTCATTATGCATGTTTTCTTCTCGTTTTTTCTTATATGAGGTATTGATACCTTCAATATAAGTGTTGATACTTTAAACACTAGATTCAACTAAGGTCTCAATAACTCTATTGCATGTCCCGATGCTTGTATATCTTGGCATTTATCAAACTGAAGCATGTCTTGATACAATGCAGCTTGGTCTCAACACGTGGACACTTGTTTTCTAAAAATTGAACTCTAAAGATGATGTCTTGATACTTTGCAAGAAAGTCTCAAAATTTGGACTCTTACATTATGGAATTTGAAGTTTTGAAGACGAGGTCTTGATATATTGCATGGGAGTCTCAATACTTTGGCAAAGCTCTCTAGAAGTAGAAGTTTTGAGGTGAAGTTTAGATACCCTAAAGCATGGTCTTGATACATTGGCACTTGTCTTTTGGAATTTTACACTTTTGAAATGATGTCTTAATACTTCAAGCCTTAGTCTTGATACATCAACACTTGTATTCTAGAATTTTGAATTTCTGAGGAGACGTCTCGATACTTTCATGGAATGTCACGATACTTCTTCTTCCTTAGGCTGTTTCTGAGGCATTTTAAGCTTGAGGTCTTGATACTTACCTAAAAAGTCACAATACTTTAAGCATTCTAAGGCTTTTGAGCTTCAAAGACTTAGTTTTTTTTCATATAAATGCTTAAGGGATTTTGTGATGTTCCAACGCACTTAAACAATTATATTTTGATCATTTCATTTTGGCTTTTCAAAACAAGGATCAATTGTAAAGCAAACACTTTGTAGACTAGCAAACCTTGTACTAAGGTTGCCAAAGTCCATATTAGATATTTACATTTTCAATAAACTATTTAATTTCATAAATCAATTTGAAGACTACCTTTGGGTGACTCAACATAATTTATCACGAAATTTAATTTAAAATTTAAACCTTTAAAGTGCTTGTTTCTTGTGCAACAAACCTACATACATACTATTCATACTCACATATAGTACTCTTGTTAGAAACTCATATTTAAAACATAATATAGCATTCATAAATTCCTTTCAAACATATACTTTCAAAAAAACCAACAATTCATGGAACTTAGCAAACATGCTTACAAATATGCGTATTAAATTAATTTGAAAACTCCATGCCCACTCACTAGTTTGAAAACTTCATAAATTCCTTTAATTCTTTTGAATAACACCAATTGGTTCACAATTGACTATCAAGTCCTTGACAATGCCTACAACGATTCAACCGATATCTATAACCTCAAATCTTCTATAAATTTCATAATACCAATGTTCTTCCATCCAAACCTTAATCAACCTTCCTCTAATCTTAGTTTCAACATCTAATATTTATTTTAATCATGATTTTATAGTATAAACAACCTAGCTTATACTAATTTAGCCTTGGTAAGCTTGTAATACCCAAAATCAATAAATACCCAGTGGTTTAAAGAAAGAAACATATTTTCAAAAAATATTTAGATAAAGAAAAGAAAACCAAGTGATTAGATGCTTAAAAAGTTAAAATTTTACCTCTAAAATGCTTAGAAACAGAAATTTAAATTAAAATTTGAGTTTAATTAGTGAAAAAGTGTGAGAGATGGATGAGAGAGAGTAGAGTGAGAAGAGAGGCTAAAAGAATAAAGAGAGAAGGTAAAAGACATCGTGGGAGGTTCTATAGGGGTTTTGGGTAATAAAATATTTATGAAAAGATTGTTTTACCCTTTTTTGTAATCCAAGACATAAGTATCAACACGTTGGGTATAGGTATCAATCCTTTTCTTTTCTGGGCAAAGGTATCAATACTCACGAAATTAGTATTGATACTTGTTCATCAAAAACCTTTTTGGGTTTCAAGTATTGATAGTTCATTCAAAGGTATCAATACTTCCTGAACAAAATGGTGTTTCAATTCAAAGCAAAGCCAATTAACCCTCTTAAGTCCTATCTTAGAAATAGGCTTAGTGGTTTAATAAAATAGATATTTTCTAGGCTATAAACCTTCAAAAATTTAAATGGAAAACATTTTAAACTAGATCTCAACAAGCTAAATTACATAGCTATTCTTAAATTGTAATTGGGTGTTTCACGGTGGAGAGTTAGTCAGTTAATGCCTTAAAGTTATGAACTAGAAGTTAGCCTAGACAAAGGTCAATAGACTAAGAGCTCATGTCTAAGCAATTAAATGGCTTTAGAGAGGATCATGAAATTTGAAGAATTGAGTTAATTGATTAAGCAAACAAGATTAAGTGATTGAATGTTTCTAAAGTCATATAAAGGTTTATGAAGCTTCTAAAGGACAACTTCAACAAATCAAAGAATCTTTGTGATGTGATCAACATGGAGAATGAAGTTCAAGGTTTCAACTGATTTGCCAAACTAATGAAGAATCTTAAGCTATTAACTTAGGATGTTAGATAGGTTCGCAACTCATGTGAATTTGCAATTTGTTGAAAATTTTGACACCTCAAATGAAAATTTTGGCTTAAACAACTAATTTTTTAAATCTATTATAGATAATAAAGAGTTGAAAAGAAAGACTTTTAATATGAAAGAGAGATTAATTTAGAAAGAACTAGGTTGAAATACTAAAGAACCTATCTCTTATTCATTTATTTTTATTTATGCTTAACAATTATATTTTAGAGTGAGAATTTGTGTGTTGTAAAAGATGTATTTTGATTAGTTTGTGATCAAGTGGCACATTCATAATTGTGATCAATTGACACATTTATAAGCTTTAACTATTGTGATCACTTGTTGGTTTCAAATTTTAGTGTTGAAACCACTCATTGGGTTTGTAAACCTGAAATTTGAGCTTGGGATAGCTTGCCTTGTTAGTGTTTGGTAGAAGTTCTTAATTCCACTAGTTTAGTGAAGAATCGAGTTACAAATCCTTAACAAGGGTTATGGATGTAGGTCTAGGCTGACCAAACCACTAAAAATGGATGTGTATTTGTTCCCTTTAACCCTTCCTTTTTAGGTGATATATTTCCTTACTTATTTTCTTCCACTTGTTATGTTCCTTTATTCCTTAAGCTTTTAAGTTCTTAAGGGTTGATGTCTCTATGCTAGCTCTAATGAGTATCTATTATAAGACTTCGAAATTCTAGTGCACTTAATGGTCACATAGTTCATTAACCAATATGAACTTGGCATTAGGATGATTTAAAAGAGTGATAGATGGCTTCCCGTCATTTATGAGTTAGGGATGTTGGGCTTTTGGGATAACACCCATGATGAATATCGCATTTGGATTGAACTATTATCTTGGTAATAAATTCAAGTGATCAAGATTATTTAATATGAGCATTATTTGACAAGGGGTTATCTTGATATTATCTTGATAAAAGTTATAAAGTTATCTTTAAAACATTGTAAATATGCTTGGGTGTTCCACCAAAATAATACAACAACAATTCACCACAGTGATCTAAAAATTACTTGAGCAAGAAACTCTCTCCCCTCCAAGAAAAAATATCTCTATGTATAGCCAAGCCAAAGGTTTTTGTGCCAAGAAGAGTTGTTATTATGTGATTCTATAGTATTTTTCAATCATAAATATTAGTGATTAGTTCATGAAATGTCTAGAAAAAAAATTACAAAATCACTTTGCATCAACCTCAAAAGGTAAACACCTAGCATAGGTTTGTGTAGAGTACGACTTACTCTATTTTGTAATTTGTTCCTAGACTGAAGATGGTTCTCTAGTCGTGATGTGGATCTTGTTTCAAGCTGCAAGTGCTCTGATACACATTAACACTGTTGAACCTTTAGACATGTGTTAGAGATACATTTAAAAATCAATTTTTATTATTTATTTATTTATTAGATAAATAAATTGCAACATCAATTATTGATTTCATATATATGATAAGTTACATTTTATTTATTTATAACATATATGATATGATCATAAATTATTTGGTAACATTGTAGAAAAACTATGCTAATAGTTAATTAACTATTAAGTGGGGAGTTATAGTTCTTCAGTTCCTTGTTTGTCAAAATTGTTCTCGGCTAAATGTGATAAACTATTTACAGCCTACGCTTGTTATGTCTCTGTCAAAAAGATAAAATGTTTTAACTCCAGCATTGGGATAGTAACCTTAAAGCAAATAAGTGGGTGTAGTATATGAGATACGTACATTGAATAAGATCTAATTAAAGAACATCATATAAGCCTGTCACTATCAATAATTAAAAGGAACTCCATTACAATTTATTAATTGTCCTTCAACTTGAGAGGTCAATATAATTTATTTAAAATCAATATGACTTTAATTGTATTGATTGATGATGTTGAATTTAAAGATTATATGTTGATATGTGCTAAATAAATTCTATTAGATGCTAAATAAAGGATTCACCATTCTCTATTGAAAACATATTCAAGCAATTTTCATAAGATCGTTAGACTCAGAAAATCTGATCGGTGTGTTTTCTAAAAGGTGTTTTATAATTATATTATTTATATTAATATTATATATTACTCTTTTAAAGAAAAATAATTTTTAAAGTCCAAGAAGAATGACAATCTTGAATTAGTATTACATAGGTTGAATATGACAGTATAAATTATTTATCTATAAAGCCCAAGAGAAATATAGTATGGTAAAAGGATTTATTAGTAATGATTATAATAAAATGAACCTTATTGATAATTATTAACTTTACTACGAGATCACTAAAAGAGAGAAGAAAACAAAGAAAAGCAAAACCCAAATAGTTCAATAACATCATGTATCAACAGTAATGTTTTGGGAGAGAAAATCATTTTCTGAGAAAGTCAGGAAGAAAATTAATAAATGAGAAAGAATGAGTTTTGAAACCAAGCGACTCTTAATATCATTACTAATGAGACTACTGGCATAATATTTATAAAAGGGGTAGTAAAAAGGTCATTCATTCGAGGTAGGAGGTTTTGATTCTTATAATTTAAACCTCTTTAGATGAATGGCTTTTGAGATATTTGTATTTTGACATATAATTTTGTTGGGGTAGATTATTGATTTTTATATTAAATAATAATTATCGTTATTGAATTAAAATAAATAAAAAAATTAAAATTGTGCATTTATGGTAGGGAAAAACTAACACTCCAATCATGACATCCACCGTTTCAGATAAAGCATGGATGAAGAGGTGGAAATGCAACAAATACCCATTGCTGAAAGCCGGTGCAGATGGTAGGGTTCAAGAAGTTTTATCGTTGCACCATGAAGCCTCATTTTCCAGCTTCCGCCTTGGAAGCTACCCCTGCACTAGAAATTCTGGCCTTTCAAGACTGATCAAGTGACTGAACGTACATTTGAAGCTTTGTAATACTCTCAACAGTTTTTGCGGAGCTGATGTAATTAAGCATCTGTTTCTACCAACCTAACAAATAAATAATGCTGGTCTTGCCTTTTCATAGGGGCCCTGCTTCAGATTCCATCGCGAGTGTTACTCCATCCTGATACTTTTCTTGAGCTCCACAAAATTCTAAGAACAGAGTCTTTGTTTATTTCAACCTGTGTTCCTTTGCCTTATAACTTTAGACTTATACTTTGCTTCCTCCGGATGTTGTCTTCTCTTCTTCTTTTTTTCTTTTGTTTGCCTTGATGCTTTTCTTTTACTGCTTGACTACTTGAGAATAGAAAAAGAGGTTCGGTGTGGAATGGAAATGCTTAGAAGAATGAAAGTCTTATCTTTAACATCTCCATCTTTTTTTCTGGTTTCTGTTTGCTGCCTTCTTATTGCAGTTTGTGCCTCTTCCAAGTAGGTTTCCCTTCTCTGAATGAATAAAATTGAATTTATCCAAAAAA
>NW_018397255.1:13697191-13707017 GCF_002168275.2 Theobroma umbraticum | reverse complement strand
AGTTCCACACTATGATAGGTGCAAGGACTTAATTAGACAAGCCCACTAAACTCACGTAAACCTTATACATATCATCAACATTATCCCTCATCAAGGGCATACCATATACTCATGCCACACATGCAATCCACATGATCATACAATCCCATATAAGTCACAATTACCAATCATATAGCACCTTGTCCGTGCCCATTTCCAATCATGGTCTCATAAATAGATTATGTGTATATATATGAGCCGCACACATGGGGGCCCATCATAATCATCATGTATGTATGAGCAAAATAAATAAATACTACCAATCATTGGCTACACAACCATATGTCTCAAAATGACAAAATAATAGAATATGTAAGACTCGAGATGACACTACAACGGAGCGTCACTTGAGACTAGTGGCTTCAAGGAAAGCTCTAAGCATACCTACCGAAATTGGGGACCACCCTAACTATGGCCATCTACTCTAATAAAGGATCTTGGAAAACATGACATAAATTAAAAGGTGAGTATAAAACTCAATGAGCAAATACGGGAAAAAGAATAAACAGAACAAAGGAGTATTTTAAATAAGCATACTTTGCCACAAATATGCCTTTTTTTAATCAAATATACCTTTCCATAATTTAAACGGTAAAGAGATAATCGTACTCATCTAAACACCTTTGAAGAATTACTATAAAATTACCCTAGCATTTGATTTTGAGTCACAATGTGTTTTAGTTAGTAAAATGTCTCAAAACAAGGCCTTTTTAAAGAAACAAATAGTGGGTATAACACCTAGCCTAAAGGTATAGATACCTTCAACGCTAAATAGCCCTCGACACCCTCTTGTTAACTAGTTATCAATACTTTCCTTTTACATATCGATACTTTTAAGTAGCAAGTTCTTGGGTTGATGAGTATTGATACCCAACCTTGGAGGTGTTGACACTTTTTTTCCAAAATATCTTCAGTTACCTAACCTTTCAATGACCAGTGTCTCAATGCAATTCAATCTTTTCGTCATTATCTTAGAAAGCTCAAAAGTATGGTGCAAGTATCAACTCCTAAACCTTTTATGTTAGTCATGGTACTAATTAGCTATCATGGATTATAGGGAACTCATTTCCTAAATTCTATTGTGCTCTAGCCAAAGTCTTCACATAAATTAACTTAAGCCATGAAGAATCAAGATACATCTCCTTAATTATAAAGAGTGATGAATCCCATCTTAACCACTTATTTGCCTTTATACATCTTCTGTTATACCCAAAAGCATCTTATTTAGGCATCATTGGTAGGACTTGTAAGGATAAAATCAAAGTATAGTAATCCTCATATAAGAAAACTTGGTGTTTCAAGTCTAAGGGTCATTTACACGACTATCACATGAGGATATGCTCCATTGACACTAGAGTGAAATACCATATGGAATCTTCATGTCAAGTCATGTTCAGTGAACTTGTTTCTTGAATAAACACTTACATTCTAGTTCTAAGTATCTCAATATTTCAATCTATGAGACCGGTTGCTTACTTTTGAAGTAAGGAACATATATGTAGTAGTCTTTAAGCATCATTGATGTCCAATCTCAATGATACATTAACTAGGAACAATTTAGAGATTATGCTTTGATACATAAGAATCTCATAATTATATCACTTTATAATTCCCTTACAAGGCATGTTAATCTCATGGACTTCATCCAACAAACTTATAAGCATATTTTTATTGATGAAGAAAATCCTCCAATCATTTAACATGAATGATATGATTGCATGATTGGATCAAGCCTTGAGCAATCCAATTGGCTACAAGGCTCATTCCAACAAACTATATGTATCGAGCTATTTAAGTGTAACAACACTTGTAGTGTTAACTTGGCAGTTGATATGATCCTAACCTTTGTTATTTAGCCAATGGCAAAATGCCTAAACTCATATTGTTTTTATAGTTCTTCTTAAGTTAATGCTCCACAAATTACTGACTTTGTTATTTGATATTTGGTTTGGAAAAATGAGAAATGGTTTGCCTTTGCACTTGAATCTTTGATAATTATTGAATCAATTAGTGGTTTGACGAAAACCCATTTGCATTGGAATTGTACTTTGATTTCAATACTTGAACTTCGAGAATTTGAATCAGAATGGCTATAGACTTATTTGAGGACTTAGAGCTTTGTTTTGGCTGAAAAACTAGGTTTTGTGAAAAAAGAATTTTTTCTCCAAGAGGAAGTATCAATACTTATTTTTCAAAGATTCTAGAATTATATTCTATTTGAAATGTATCGATACTTGGAAGGCAAAAGACATTTTGTTTGAATAGTATCAATGCTTATGACAAAAGTATTGAGCATTAAACCCAAAAAACCCTAAAAAACATTCTGTTTAAAAAGTATCCTTAAAGATTGTAGTAATACTTAAGGCTTACGTGGGAACTTTTCACTATTGTAAAAGGATTTGGAGATACAAATGGCTTTGGTACTAATTGTTAAACTTTGTAAAGAGTTTGCGTACAACTGAACGATTATGAAATGATTTGATTACACTTTGGTATAAAATACCATATGTTTGTTTTTTTTTTACTTGCTTGGGTTGAGTGGGACCTCAATTTGTCCCTTGCATCAGTCATGGGGCCTAAGATTAGTTCATGACAAGTCACCAACCTCAGAGTATAACATATCATTGTGCACAATCACTAACGTCTATTGTCACTAACTACAAGTTCTTAACTTAATAAGCTCCATTAAAAACATTTCCAAAATTAGATTTCATTTAAATCTTTATAACTAGAAACAAAAGGTGAAATCTTTCACAAAGAAAACCATAATGTTGAGACATAATTCCTCCAATGTCATCAACTCAATAAAACTTAACAAAATTAGAATGGCCCAGTGGTTGGGTCTTTTCAAAAATCATTTCCATCATAAATTTCCAATATCAAACATATAACCAATTCACGGATTAAATTCAAAATTTTGAGATATCAAAACATTCAAAGTGTTTGTTCCCCATGTATAAAACTAAATACATAATAGGCATATTTACATATCATATACAAGTTTATCATTAGACTCATTTAAATCCATCAATCAACATCAAATCCTTTCACATAATCCATGCCTCATCAAAATCATATTTTTATACAAAATCGTAGAAAAGGCATGCTTAATTATATCAAAATAATTAAAAACACCATATCTACTTACCTATTTGAAACATGCCTTTCCTTTAGCACCTTTCGACAATGAATTCAACCCATCCAAAATACTAACTCTTCCAACATCATCTATCCATGTTTAATCCATCATCAATACTTTATTCTTGATTCTTAACTTTCACAAATATTCATTCTTCCTTTCTCAGACTTTTTTACTTATTCTTTTACTCTAAAATCAATAATTGAATCATGGTCTATGTATTTACAACACAACTAACTAGGGAGTTTAGTAACCTTAGGTTAGTGAGCTTGAGGGAACTAAAACCAATAAATAAATGTAAGTTTCAGAGAAAGAAATGAAATTTTAGAAAACTATAATTTCTAGAAATCAAAACCCAAAAATTAGATGTTTAAAACAATGAAACCTTACCTCTAAGAGTCTTTAAAACAAAAATTAGAACTCAACTATGAGTTTAGATGATTTGAAATGCTTTAGAAAAATGAAAGAAGGTGTAGTAAGAGAGAGAGAAAATAGAGGCTGGGAGTAGTGAGAGAAAGTGTTAAACCATTTAGGGAACGTTTATGTAGGTTTAAGGTACAAAAATAATTCTAAAAGACCATTTTACCCTTATCTTTTTTAAATTCGTAACTTAAGTATCAATACTTACTCAATATGTATCAATCCTTATGTTATAGGTGTGAAACCACCAACATTTCATATAGTGAGATTTGATAAATTACAAGTATTTTTTATGAGACTTAATATAATTGTATTGTTCGATGAGCTTCCCAACAATTTTGTAATAAATTTTTCTGTCACATACTATGTTAATTGTGGAATAGTGATTGTTGAAAGAATGAGAGAGAAAAAATGCCAAAAGAGTGCATTTTTGGAAATGAAGGCATAAAAGGTCAATCCTTGAAAGTTTTTAGGCTCAAAATAGCTTCTAGAATTATGGGGGATTTACCCATGAAAGAGGAAAAGTCAATCTTTGCAACACAAAACACTTTGGACAACTTTTGGAATCACTAGGATCGACCTTTAAGCTTTAAAGGGTTGATCCCTACTAAGCAAAACACAGAATAAGCTGCTGGAAATTAAAATGATTGACCCTTAAGGTTTAAAGGGTCAAACCCTACAACCATGTAAGGAAAAAAATAGACTCAGGAATAGACCCTAGGGCTTAAAGGGTCGATCCTTGGAGTCTAGCAGAGAAAAATAAAACATGTAGCTCGAGCTTCTTTTCTCATTTCTCATTTCTTTACCTTCATTCACTTCATTTTCACTCTCCAAACCCTCCCACAGCCACCATAGTCCATATTTAACAAGGATTAAGCCTTCAAACTTGAATCCAAGGTAAGATCTAATCATTTTTTAGCTTTGAACCCATGTGTTTAGTCTAACTACCTTTCTTTATAAATTTTAACAACTCACCCACTCTTGTGCTAAGGATTTTTGTGGATTTTACCTTCCAAAGAAGTTATTGAGGTAATGATAACTCTATTTCATAGAGTTATTTTCTCATAAATTTGGGTGTATTTTGTCTAAGTTTTTAAGATTTAGTTTAAGTATTAATTATTTTTAGTAATTTATTTTATTTAAGTTAATTATATTGAGTTCAATTATTTTAAGTTATTTTATGATATTTTGCTTTAATTTTAGTTATTATTTCAGTTAGTTTGTTGCTTTTGTAGATGTGCTATGAAAAGGATGATATTTTGTGAAGAAGAATGTATTCAAGATGCAGACTTCCACTTCATATATTGTTGTATCTTAAGTATATCTTTTACTACAGAAGTCCAATTGATGTGATTCTTTAACCATTGGAAAGTTAAGAGGTAGAGCTACAACTTTTTTGTTTACCACTTTACCTAGTTCAACATCAAAGAAAGAGAAAATAATGTCACAATTCAAGGTAATGCAATAGAACTTGAAATTTCAAGACGAGTTGTAAAGCATCGCCATGGAAGCATTAGTGTTGTGGTGCCTTGACAAGGCAAGGACACTTTAGCTGAACATAGGACTTAGCACCACGACCACAAAGAGGCAACGCTACTACTCTTGAAAGGAAAATGAGAAAAAAAAATAATACCGAGGCTTCGATAGCTCAATGCCCAAGGAGAAAAAGCTGCGACGCTCGCATTCCAAAAGAGAGGTTCGGTGCATTCAAACTTCTATTTTGACATGGATTCAAGCTCTATTTAACCCCTTTTTCAGAGCACATTTTAGGGACAATTAAGAGAAGGTTTTTCTAAAGAAAAAGAGACATTCAAGCTAACAAGAAAGCAAAGAAAACAAGAAAGATTGCAGATCAAGGACTTGACAAATATAGGGGTTTTTCCTTCTTTTGTTGCCTTTATACTTTCTTTGTTTATTTTTAATGGTTAAATATCTATTTTGAATGATGTTTTTAGTGGTTATGTGGAACTAAATTTTTTAATCTAGAATTACAATTAAACCCAATGCGTAGTTTGAATTGCTTATGATTGATAGTGTTTGAGTTGTTTATTTCAATCATGTACTTAATGTGTCTGATTGCTTGATCACCAATTAAATTGATTTAGAAACCTAAATGGAACTAAAAGAGAGAGTTTAGATTAAGCCATGGATGAAATAACATATATTCAATATCAATTGCTTGAGATAATTAATTGGATTCACATGTAGGGTAAAAATATACTTACATATCATATGTAGCCACAATTAGAGCCTAAGCTTAATGAGTCTTTCCTAATTTCAATTTGTATTGGAATATAATAAGTTGGTTAAGGAAGAGACTTATAAATATCTTAGAACTCTAGGTTAACAACTTGAGCCTATCTAGTAAGTTAAAAGAGAGTAAAAGAGATTAAGATGAAACATTGAAGGGATATTATGGTTCTAGACTTTTGATTGATTCTCAATAGATTATTATTTTTGCTTTTAGTTTTAGATTTAGTTGCTTTAATTTTCAAGAACTTAAATTTAATTTTTTGGATAAAATTAAGTTGTGTTAATTATAGTACTTATAAAAAGTATTTAAGCAATTCTCCATGGGAACGAACTTTAATTTCTATTATATTGCTTGTTAATGATGCATGCACTTTTGTGGTAAATCTAGCAACAGGTAAGGATGCTCATAGCTAAAAAAATAAATGCTTTAAGTTTGAGGTTTTAAGCTCATTAGAATTAAGTTGAAGAGTATGGGTTTACTTGACTAGTTTGGAATAAATGGGTTTGATAGAAAACTAGGAAACTTATGATAGAATTTATTATGTTAGGAAATTGTAGAGATCAAAGATTGTAGATCAAGGAAGGTTGGCAAAGCAAGGCTTAGAAAAATACTCTTTTTGTCAAGGTGAATGGATACACTTCTTCAAAATATTTCAGTAAAGTCTTAAGTACAAATGTTTTCAAGAACATTTTGGAATCTATCTATGTAAGTAAATATCTCTATGATTATTAGTTTTCAACAATGAAGGATAATCCCTTTCAAATGTTTTCACTTAAAGAACCCTAGATAAGATGTGTGACATATATTAATGGGCATGATTAGGAAATTTCCTAAGTGGATGAACAAATATCCACCCATGATATATGACTGTGAAATGTTAGAAAGCCCATATTTACGTATATGCTAGTGTGGATGAATAGTCACATTTATAAGAAGGTGAGTGTGGATGATAGAAAGTCCACTTGTAGAATATGTAAGAGTGGATGAGTAAGTCTCCACCATTAAATGATATAAGTGTGGATGGATAAATGCCCGCGATTAAAATCAAGAAACGAATGAATATGACAGAGTATGATTAGTATGACATGATATGTGATTGATAATGTAAGTTATAAAGGTATAGATTCTATCTAAATATAAGGGGTTAATATGGGGGGTTGTACCATACATGTATTCGGGCCAAATGCGAGGCATTATACCACACGTCTAACATGGCCAAATGTGGGGCATCATACCACACATAAGTTTAGGACTAGATAGGGAGCATTATGCCACACACACACACACATTTATATAGCCTTGAGATGGGGTGGCAATACTAATCTCCCATGTGTAGTCATTGATATGATTTACTTCATTATTGTGTAAGAATTATAACATTATGAAATATAAAAGAGATTAATGATGTTGTCTTATTAACACAATAGTATTCAAATCAATTTTAGGTTTTGAAATGACCAAAATTCATCCAAGTTTAGGCATATCAAATTTTCAGATCCTTAAACGATATCAAATGAGAAAAACAATGAAAAGAGCTTTGAAAAAAGCATTCTGGTCTAAATCTATCGATACATGTTCTTCATGTATCGATATATTTGGGCAAGTATCGATAGATTTCAAAATCTATTGATACATGCTCTTGAAGAAAGTCAAAACTTAAAAAGTCAAACTCAATCTATCGATACATTAACAAATGTATCGATAGAATTGTAGCAGAATGTCCACTGCCTCAAAAGTATCGATAAATGGACAAATGTATCGATACATTTTAAGCAAAATGTCAAAACCCTTGTAAACAAGCTCAAATGTTTCGATACATGCACAATTGTATTGATACATCTCAGCAGGAATTCAAAAATAAAAGAAGAAATGTATCGATACATTCTCATATGTATCGATACAATATGATCGTTGGAGCCTTGAATAAAGAGAAAAAACAATTACTATCACATTAAATGCACTCTTAACTACCCTTGCGGTTTCAACAACTATAAATACAAGCTTTTTTAGTATTTATAAAGGTTGGAAGACTTCAAAACAAAATTTAAAATAGAAGAATTAGCCAAAACTCATTCAATACCCATTGTACTCTTCTTGAATCTCTAAAGTCTTCTAGTTCAACATTTATTGAGCTCTCACCTCTTCTTTAAACACTGTACCAAATTCACTATTCAACCTTTAAGAGGCACATTAGTTGCACTTATACTCCTTTCATTATACTTGTTTAAGTGGTTATACCTTAACCAATAAAAAAAGTAGAGTGGTTGTTCTTTAACTATAAAAAGGCATTGTATTAAAAGGTTATGCTTGATTCTCAAAAGGCATTGTATTGAACTTTGATCAAATAGGCCGAACCTCTACAAAATACTTATGTCGATTTTTTCACTCATACTTTTACTTAAAATTTAAATTTCTCTTGTTGATTAAGAGGGCAACTATTTTGTTTATCTTCAAATTGAGCATTTGAGTTAAAAAACGGATTTTACCTTTTTAAAAATTGAAAAAGGTTTTTCAAAATTTTAAAACAATCCAATTCACCCCCATTGTGAGTTTATTCATATTGAGCTTATTAATCTAACAATTGGTATATGAGCAAAGGCTTAATTTCGTAGGTCTAATAGCTTGAAGTGATCTAAAAAACAAAGCTCAATGCATCAAGACGGAATCCATTTTAGTTGTTCTTTGTGAAGGACACTCAACTTAAAGACCTCTATTCTTCTCAAGTACGACCTATCCTTATTGAAAGAAAAATATGGAGATGTTTATTCAATCGGTTGATCTGGGAACTCTGCTCCACCAGATCCCCACAGCCATGGCAGTCTTGACGATGTTGGCCGACATTAGAGAAATCAAGCGATCGCAACTGTGAATATCGCTTGTGGCCTAGCCACATATACAACCCATGGCCTTGCCACATGTATCACAGACTATGGCCCTAGCCATGTCTAACAGCCCGTCGGTGACTCAAAGTTTCTTTAGCTAGAGCTCACTTGTGTACAAAGGTCACACTTAATTGAAGTGACAGTCGACCTACTCTCGACACTCTCGATTTGTTAAAACCATTTTAGAAACCAAATCAAGTTTTTCAAGGCTTTTCCTTTAAATCGTTTGAAATCAAAGTTCAATAATCCTTCAAATTGCTTTTCACATTAAATGGCATGGTGAAAACGCTTTGTACAAAGATCAGGATAAAACCAGTGCTCAAACTTGCATTTTAAATCATTTGACAAATGTATTTAGCTATGCATATCACACAAAAACACAAGGCACAGATTTTGATGCAAACATCGTGAAAGGATTGTTTCTCGGTTTCTAAAACTCTTTACTTATATAGCTTATCTATAGATATATCCAAATCACTTTAAAAACACTTGCACTCACAATTTTCTATGGTTTCTACAGCTCATACTTTCCACAATAGCAATATATAAATCATTGTAAATATGTCTTAAAAATGGCCTATCTAGGCTAAAAGCTCATGCTATCCACAAATGCTATTAAGAAAAGCCAACCACATTTATTAACGTAAAACAATATATATTACGGAGATTTTAAAATCAGCACCCCTTACTCACCTCTTAATGGCAGGATATCACTTCGTCACTTATCCAGTTATGCTTCCTCCTTTAATTAATCACTACGGCAATCCTTTTCGTTTGCACACTTCCTAGCAATAAATTAAGCTTAATGTACTTAGTATTGATCATTCTCATTTTCCTTTCTTAGTCATACATTCATCATCATTTTTATAGCTTACATTATGCTAGAACACCTTTCTTTCCCACTTAATCCTTACACATTCATATACATTTTGACATACTTTTACTAATGGAATTCATATCTCTTACTTGCATAATTCTTTACGTTATGTGTATCGGCAACTTGATTATACCATTAAGTGCCTATTTCAACCTTTCTAAGCAATTTTCATCCATATACATCTTATATTTTCATAACATTAACCATATATATAT
>NW_018397255.1:13696926-13697181 GCF_002168275.2 Theobroma umbraticum | reverse complement strand
ATCATTCCCAATTTACTCAATTATTTGTAAGTTCACGTGCATCATTTTTTATCTACTTTCAATGCTTTATTTCTCAATTCACCATTCACATTATTTTTCCTTATTCTTCCGAACAACCTACCAAGCAAACTCAATACTTCTAACTAGCTCGTGCATGTTAAATTCTTTCAACAACCATATTCACTTTTAACACACCGCCACTAATCATGACATAAATTTCCATTCATCATATATCAACGTTCTCAACATTTTTAA
>NW_018397255.1:13696744-13696916 GCF_002168275.2 Theobroma umbraticum | reverse complement strand
ACAACACATATCCACCATTTTCATTCATTTCATTTTTTTTACTCTCCACCGTCATAATTGTTTCTTAATCATACTCAAAACATCTTACCACCATTTCATATTGCATGCCTTACCTTTGTGATGAATTCGACCTTGCATGCAACCTCAATGTTCTTCCAAAGTTCCACCCACC
>NW_018397255.1:13669469-13696734 GCF_002168275.2 Theobroma umbraticum | reverse complement strand
CATTTTACACAATCATTTTCTCACAATATTCAACTAACCATAGGCCTTAAAACAAAGTGTTAAGCTTACCACTTTCCTTTCACTTGGCATCTACCATGCACCCATGGTTTTGAATGGCTTGCATGTCAACAAACTTCCTCCAATCAAGCCGATCTTTGCTGCCACAAGACATCTCCCTTAGTCATCAATCCATTTGCAAAGATTAATCAAACTCTTTACATTTCCTTGCTTGAATCACAAAACCGTGCTCTACACCTCCATCCACACTCCTCAGCTTCTCTCTTGAGTGTTAGAGACTCCTTGGTTGCTAGGATAGCACATGGCTACAAAATGAAGGAGGAAACCTCACGGTTTCACTTGATCTAATGCAACCCAAGCCTTTTCTTCCTTTCTCTCTTTTTCTTCTCTTTATTTCTTCCTCTCGGGTGAATTCACTTCAAACTTTTTTCGTCTCTTTTTTTCTCTAATAACCGACCCCTTAAATCTCCCCACAATCCTCTGAACCCTTCTCTTTCACTCTTGAAACTTAACCTTTATATAGCCACCCATTGGGCCAATCATATTTCATGCACAAGTTTTCCTTTGTTTTCATTTGGCCACCCTCATAAACCAATCAAAATTCATGCATCCTTAATCCCTTTTATTTTATTTGGCCACCTTGCCATCCAATAGTGTTTTATGCACTAATTTCCTCTCTTGTCCATTGGTCCAATATCTATCCTAACTATACTCTCCCTTTTAATCGCCCATTATTATTTATTTCATTCACCACCTTATTTTTCCAATCACTTTTCATGCACAAACTTTATTTAATATTTTATTAAGTCATTCTTCAAACCATTCAAGACGCATGTATACCCCTTTCCTCATTTGGCCACTTAATACACCAATCCCTCTACATGCAAACAAGTTTAAGCCTATCATTCCTTTTTACTTCACATGATGGGGGCCTCACATGTTCCCCACTAACTTCCTCCCTTTTGCATGCCATCATTTGCATGTAATAGTGAATTTTACATGCACATCTTATTGTCTCACATAATCTAACTTTCTTTGGTTAATTAATGTCCACTTAGCCTCAAATATTATAATTACACACATGTCTCCAACTTTTCTTTATTTACCATTTGTCTCACCAACTTTTCATTCTTGCAATTTGGTCCTTCTATCATTTCTTTTAAATTCCAATTTCTTTCTATCTTTCTTCCCTTACATGTGTGCAAATAAAATATCAACTCCGCACTGTACCAAAATGTCACCACAATATTTAAATATATATTTACAAGCTCATCCTTTGTTCAATAAAGGCATGTGGGCATCGCTTACGTCGTTCTTCTTCGAAATTCATTCTTACTTCTTCTCCCCCACTTAGATTAAACATATATTCCTTCTTCCTGACTAATTGCAACCACAGATAAAATATTAATATTTTAATATTTATTTTATTAATAAAATATTATTTTATTTTAAAAATTTTCACTTATCTCCTCGGGTCCCAAAGTGTCTCACTTTATCCTGGCTCACTTCCGAATCACCCTTTTGAACTTAATAATTCATCCTCAATAAAATATTATTATTTAATTATCATTTCCTCGCTTACGAAATATTTTATTTCAAAATACTCCTTTCGCCTCTCACTGCTCTTTCGCAGTTCAATTTATGTCCATCAACCATCTGTCTCATCGAGAAGATCATAGTGGCTCTTATACGAGGGTACGGGGTGTTACACCTTATGTCTCCACCAAGGTAATAGAAGGACAAACAATTGTAAAAACTAAGAAAGAGTGGGATGACAAAGAAAAGAAGTTAATACAAATAAATTGCACGGCATTCAATACACTTTTTTGTTCTCTAAGTGCTAGTGAATTCAATAAAGTATTCATATTTGAAACCACTAAACAAATTTGGGATACCTTAAAAACAACCTGTGAGAGAACAAATCAAGTTAAGGAATCCAAAATAGGACTTCTCACATATGATTATGAGCTATTTAGGATGAAAGAAAATAAGACCATAAATCAAATGTATAAAAGATTCACAAAGATAATTAGAAGATTAAAAGCCTAAGGAAAAGACTTCCCAAATGCTCAATTTGTCAAAAGAAAACTTTATAGTCTATCGAAGTCATGGAGACCAAAAGAGACAGCCATGGAGAAAGCAGCAAACCTAAATGGTTTCAAACTAAAGAACCTTATAGGATCTTTACTTAACAATGAGATGACAATAAAATATGAAAATGCTCTAGATGAATAAAAGAAGGAGGACAATAAAAAGAAAGGAATGGCTCTAAAGTCTAAAATTGAAAATGATGAGAGAAACATAAGAGATAAGAGTGAGAAAGATAAGGACATAGCGATGCTAGCCACCAGGTTTAGTAAATTTATGAGAAAGAACTATATAGGTAGGAGATTTCCTAGAAGAGACATGCCAAATGGGGAGCATAGGAAAGACCACATAATATGCTATAAGTGTAGAAAAATGGGGACACATTAAATATGAATGCCTAAATAAGAAGAATGCCCTAAAGAACTTCAAGAAGAAAGCCATGGTTGTCACTTGGAACGATAGTGATGACTCTCAAGATGAAGAAAATGAAGTTGCTAACCTTTGCTTCTTGGTACTTGAGGATTCCAAGGTATGCTCTACTTCTCATGATTCTAATTCATGCACCTTAGATCAAGATTCATACTCATTTGATGAACTATAAGATGCAAATGATGGCTTAGTATTTGAATTTGAAGACAAGACATTGAAATAAAAGAACATCCTATCCAAGCTTAAAGTACAAAATGAGTTCTTAATCATGGCTAAACTATAACTAGAAACCATAATCAAAGACTTGGAAATTGAGAGAAATGAGTTGAAAAAGAAGAATGAGAATTTGCATGCTACCTTTTCATAGTTTAACATGAGCCAACAAAAATTAAATGATATGTTAAAAACACAAAGAGCTTTCTTTGACAAAAAAAGAATAAGCTATGATGAGACTCAAAAGGAAACTAATTTTAAAAATTTCTTCGTTAAAGAAAATGTAAAATTTGGGTTTTTCACCAAATGCATTTATTGTTATAAAGTAAGACACTCTATATACACTTATTCCGTAAGTGCTATCACCTTTAGATGTAAGAAAATAAAAAGTGTATGGGTTCTAAAAAGAACAAAACCTCCACATGGTAAGGTAGTAAAATTGGAGTGGGTTCTAAAAGGAACTAAAGACACTAACTCATATGGACCTAAAAAAATTTAGGTACCAAAGTCAAACATTTGATTTTGTCTTTATAGGAGAAATTCACTTGCTTGAAGTCAAGACCACAAGAAAAAGGAAAATGGTATCTCAATGGTGGGTGATCTCGACACATAACCAGAACCAAGGAGTTCTTCAAGGAACTAAGACCAAAGAATGAAGGTATTGGCACAATTGGTAATAATTTTCCTTCTCAAATTGGAAATGTCTTATTTGTAGATGGCCTTAAACATAATTTGTTAAGTATGAGTCAACTTTGTGAGAAAGGCCTTAAAGTCATCTTTTAATCATTAATATGCCATGTTGTTGATATTAAAGCAAATGAAACTCTATTTGTTGGCAATAGACAGGGCAATAAATATATTGTTTACTTGGATGATTTATCTTCTAACAATGCATGTTTCATGGCTAAAAAGAATGAGGATAGTTGGCTATCGCATAGAAACTCGAACAAGCTAGCATGAACACAATTTTAAAACTACTATTTCTAAATCTTGTAATAGGACTTCATCAGCTAGATTTTGAAAATGATTAACTTTATGATGCTTGTGCTAAAGGAAAATATAGGAGAAGTTCATTTAAATTTAAAAAGAATGTAACCACCATTAGAGCCTTGCAATTACTTCCCATAGATCTTTTTATACCAACGAAGACCACTAGCTTAGGAAGAAAAAGTTATGCCTTAGTAATTGTGGATGACTATACTAGATTCTCTTGGGTTTTCTTTCTTGCTCACATGGATGAAGCTTTAGAAATCTTCACTTCTTTTTGCAAAAAAGTTGAAAATGAGAAAGGGTATAAAATAACAAATGTTAGGAGTGACCATTAGATTAGGATCTTAATGGATTAATGTGATTGTGTAAAGCATGGATTTCAAAAATTTCTTTTATAAAGGAAGAAAGAAATCTAATTACATAAGCAGAAACACATATTATTATTATTACAAGTAACATAAGTACATCAGAAAAAAAAAACAATCTATTAAATAAGAAAAACCATATATTTTATTTTGAGATTCTTATTTTCAAATACCACCACACCAATGAATGATTTCTCGATCAAACAAGTTTATCACTTATTCTTCAAGATTACTTTGAACTTGAACCTTGAGTGGATAAGGTGTGAAATGCAAGACTACAAGATGGCAACGGATTTTGTCTCTCTTTTCTTTAGAAAAGCTTGGAGGAAGAAAAGAAAAGTGACAACTGAAAACTCTTAAAAGAAAAAGTGCATTCTTCATTTTTTTTTACTTTAAATCTCTTCTCTTTTTATTAAAACTCTTACTTCAAAGGTTTAATCAAAATGAAACACCTTTGAATCAATCTTGATCATCCATTCAGAGTAATGGAAGCATCAAACATGCTCTATAATTATCATAATTAAAATTAAAGAATAAATAATTTAATTCTTTAATTATCATTTAGAGTTTTTGATAAAATAAAACTCCTTATTGAATAATAACTCTTATTTTATTATTATTTATTTTTATTTAAAAAGAATTAATAAAAAATAAAAGAGTAATAGTCAAATATGGAGTCTCCTTTTATCGATATGGATGTCTAGATTCATTTTGCAAGAATCCTCTTAAAATTATCTTAATTTAAGACAACTCTCGTCTATAATTAAGACAAAAAATATTTTATTGTATCTAAATTAAGACAAATATGTTTTCTTATTTAGATTCAGACAAAAAATATTTTTCTTGTCTTAAATTAAGACAAACATATTTTCTTATCTAAATTAAGACCAAACATTTTTTTTGTCTAAATTAAGACAAACATGTTAAAGCTGTTATTTTTATACACAATTTAATTAATCAAATTAAAACATACATTCCAACTTAAACAAGTTGAATTCTGCAAAGTTAAGTGAGGAATCTATTTGGACATAGGCATTCCAAGCTCCAATAAACTTAGAATTATTCTTAATCTCATATATTCATGGTTGCACTCTTAGATTAATTATAATTATAAGAAACAATTCAATATTTGATATTAATTATTAGTTGTCCAATTGCAAACCTTATATTGTGAACCCTCATAACCATCTAAAGACAAAAGATGAAATTACCATTTTACCCTCTATATCAATTTTGTCCCTTAGTCTCAAATTTCATCCAATTAGTGATCCAATACTCTAGATATAATCTTTTGAGTATCCAGATGTGAAGAGTAGCTAATTCATCAATCCATTGGATCCAAATTGATCACCAATTTTCCTGAAATCACTAAAAGTGATGTTAATGCTATGAACTCCATTATTTGGATATATATTCCCAGATGTTCATCTTGACTATAATCCCAAAATACGGAGTCTAGATCAACGCTTTATAATGATCATGCTCATGGTAAATCAAAGATTATAAGAAGATTAAACACGAGTCCATTATCCATTAGGATTTCGATTTTACTATAAGCAAATGCATCAGTGTGAGATCAAGATTTAGGTAATGGTAAAACTTAAATTTGATTCTCATATTATTCTAGTTCATGTTATAGTGTCATTACTCGAAGTCAACCATTTTGATGAGCTGAGACTCATCATTCCCTTGAAATGAATCACATTCGTTTCGTTGGAAGTGATCTGAACATTACAGCCTTAACACAATGAAGTGACCAACTTTATTATATGGCTGTGAACAATTTTTAAATTCAATTAAAATACATGTCTCCTTTGTATGACTCTTCATACAAATGTATTTTAATATCTCAATAAAATCTTGGTACCTTAATAATTAGATAATGAATGCTTACTAAAATAAACTCTTCGTCTTATTATCAAAATATACGTTTATTACAAATAAATTTAATAAAATTAAGCACGAGAATATACTTGCTTTCCAAGGCACCATATTCTCAAAATTCCTAACAGTGACTATGGAAAAGAATATGAAAACCTAGGTTTTGAACAACTTTGTGGTGAAAATAGATATTGTCATAACTTTTCAGCTCTTAGGACACCACAACAAAATAGAGTAATGAAAAAAAAAATTAGACTTTAGAAGAAATGGCTAGAACTATGCTCTATGAAAACAACTTACCTAGATACTTTTAGGCCGAATCTATTAATACTTATTGTTATATCAAAAATAGAGTAATAGTTAAACCAATATTAAATAAGACTCTCTGTGAACATTACAAAGAAAAGAAACCTAATATTAATTACTTCAATTCATTTGTTTGCAAAAGCTATCTTTTAAACAATGAGAAAGATAATCTAGGTAAGTTTGATGCTAAAAGTGATGAAGGATTTTTTCTAGGATATTCCTTAAGCTCTAAAGCATATAAAATATTCAACAAGAGGACATTACTTGTTAAAGAATCTATTCATGTGCTGTTTGATGATTCTAACCCTTATTATAGAAAGAAACATTATGATGATGATGTGGGTATCCTTCAATAACAAGTTGAAGAGATTGATCTCAACATTGAAGGATCCAAAGTAAATGAAGAAGGATCACAAAAGAAAGAGCAAAACATTAAACCAATAATTGAAGAGGGTGAGCCTAGCTATCCAACGGTAAGAAAATAAGCTGACGAGAGTAAAATCATTAGTGATCCTAATCAAAGGGTAAGAAATAGATCTAACGTTCAAAATGTTTGTCAATATGTTGCTTTTATCTCACAAATTGAACCCAAAAACATTGATGAAGCTTTGAATGATGGTTATTGGATATTAACTATATAATAAGAATTAAATTAATTTGAAAAATGTCAAGTGTGGGATCTAGTTCCTAGGCCAAATGATTACCCAATTGTAGGTACAGAATGGGTCTTTAGAAATAAAATGGATGAGAATGGAATCATAACTAGAAACAAAGCTAGTTTAGTTGCCAAAGGATATAGTCAAGAGGAAGGGAATAGATTATGATGAAACCTATGCTCCAGTTGCTAGACTAGAGGCAATTAGAATATTATTTTCCATTGCATATTATATGGACTTTAAACTATATCAAATTGATGTTAAGAGTGCTTCTTTAGATGGGTTAATTAATGAGGAAGCATATGTTGAACAACCACTCGGCTTTGAAAGCCTAACTTTTCCAAATTTATCTTTATATTAAGAAAGCTTTGTATGGTTTAAAGCAAGCTCTTCGAGCTTGGTACGAGACACTATCCAAATTCTTGATCAAAAATGAATTTAATAGAGGAAAAGTTGATAAAACTCTCTTCATCAAAAGCAAAGGCAAAGACATATTTATTATAAAAGTTTATGGTGATGATATCATTTTTAGTGCAACTAATGAGATTCTTTGTCAAAAGTTTGCTATGACTGTGCAAGGAGAATTTGAGATAAGTATGATAAGTGAACTAAATTACTTTCTTGGATTACAAATTAAACCAAAAAAAGATGGCATATTCATAAGTTAAGCTAAATATACAAATGATATGCTCAAGAAGTTTGGTAAGGATAACATAGGAACATATCACACACTGATGAGCACTTCAACAATGCTTGACAAGGATGAAAAAGGTATGCCTGCTAACCAAAAGCTCTATTGATTTATAATTGGTTCCTTATTTTATCTGATTGCCAGTAACTGGACATAAGCTTTAGTGTAGGTCTATGTGCTAGGTTTCATTCATCTCTTAAAAAACCACACTTAAGTGCTGTCAAGAGAATTTTTAGAAATTTAAAAGACACATCTGATCTATGAATATGGTATTCGAAGAGTTCTACCTTTGATCTCCACTCATACTCGAATGTCGATTTTGGTAGGTATAAGATAGATAAAAAGAGCACATCTGGTACATGTTAATTGACTTTAACTACCTCCATAGCATTAATTTTCCATATATAAATAATCTTCGAGACTAGACTAGCTAAATTATCTGTCAATGAACCACACTTATTATGCTGACCAAATTCGAGTCTTTTACTTTAATGCAACAATGAAATTTCATGACTATGAGGATAGTGAACCCATAGATTACAATGATAGGTTATATACGTATGTTATGGGCAAGAAAATAATAGTTGCAGAGTACACCTTGCACATTGTCTTAGACCTCGAAATTTGTGAAAGTGATTTGAACTATGTTAAGGGAGCCATGTCAAATGAAGTCCTATCCATTATCTATACTTACCCTCCCACTAGTGAAAAAAATACGAATGTCAAATGTCTCTCTTTCTATGATCATATTCTTCATCTCATAATGTCCTACACTCTTCACCTTCACGGTACAAATTACTCAATCAACAAAAGTGAGGATTTTTGGTTTCTGTATCACATCAAAACTAACCAGCTTGTCAACCTATCCAAGTTTATTCTTGATGATATGTTAAAGATCATAACCAATTCTAGGAAGACCATTCTCTATGGCATGGCCATTAGTGCTATCATTGACTCTGTGGGCATCAACACTAGGTGTGGTCCTTCTAAGCAACATGCGACACACACAAAGATCAATAAGAACACCATCAATAAACTTGGCTTTGTGTATATCAATAACTCTTGGATCTAGAAAGAGATTATACATGAACTTGAGTTTGCTAGGGATGAGGTTAATGAGTACACCTTTGTTGAGCTTAGTGTTTTTCCCAATGCAACCCCTAGTTCCAGTATGAGTATTCACCCGAGTGTCAGTCCTAGCTGTCCACCCATGTCCACCACCTTTAACGATGAGCAAGCATATTCTCGATTATTATTTTTTATGGAATCTATGGATGCTCGTGTTATTACCAGGTTGGATGCTCTAGAGGCACAAAATCAAGAGTTATTTCATCGCTAACAGCTACATAAAGAGTAATTCATTGCATTCCATGCTCATTTTCCACCACTTCCTTGAGCCTCTCACATGGGACATTAACCTCTCTCTTCGCTTTCCTTGATCTTGTTGGACTAGAAGGCCATATACTCTTTCATTTTCATCATTGCTGCTTCTTAACACTTCACTATATTTTATTTTGGATTTTTTTTACTAATGTTATATGGTCTTCGACAACCAATTTTGGCTTCTAATTTGGTTTATGCTTATGGAGACATGCTTCTCTTTATATTTCGCTTAATTACATTCCTGCTCCTTTATATTTCTTTCAATGGATCTTTGTGATGCATCATTATTTTTGTCCTGATTCACTAGTCCTATTCACATTTTCTATTTTTTTCTACCTATCTCTTTATGTTCGATATCTTTTTGTGTTATCTTAAACGTTTCCCTTTAACTTTTCTACTTATGTCTGTTTCTCTTTTCGATATAACAAAAGAGGGGAGAATGGAGAACCAATTTTTAACAAATCTAATCATTTTCAAATTTTCTAATAAGACCTTAAATTAAGGGGAGGACTTAAAATTACAAACAATCCTCAGATCTTTAAAAGTCAAGAAAATTGATTTTTTAAACAAATTTTGCTCATTGTTTTTATCATATCAAAAAGGGGAAGATTGTTAACTCAATAGTATTCAAATCAATTTTACATTTTGAAAAGATTGAAATTCATCCAAGTTTTCAAATTTCAAGTTTTTAGATCCCCAAATAGTGTCAAATGAGTTTGAAAAAGAAAAACAATGAAAGAGGCTTTGAAAAACGCATTTTAGTCCAAATCTATTGATACATGTTGTTGAAAAAGTCAAAACTCGAAAAGTAAAACTCAATCTATCGATACATTAACAAATGTATTGATTGAAATGAAGCAGAATGCCCATTGCCTCAAAAGTATTGATACATGGACAAATGTATCAATACATTTTAAGCAGAATGTCAAAACCCTTGCAAGCAAGTTCAAATGTATCGATACATCTTAGCAAGAATTAAAAAATAAAAGAAGGAATGTATATATACATTCATATATGTACAATATGACTGTTGTAGCCTTGAATGAAGAGAAAAATGGCTACTTTCACATTAAATGCACTCCCAACTACCCTTGAAGCTTCAATAGCTATAAATACAAGCTTATTCAGCAGTTAAGAAGGTTGGAAGACTTCCAAACACAGCTTAAAAGAGAAGAATTAGCCAAAACTCATTCAAAATCGATTGTACTCTTCTTGAGTCTCCAAAGTCTTCTAGTTCAACATTTATTAAGCTCTCACCTCTTCATTAAACATTGTACCAAATGCACAATTCAACCTTTAAGAGGCATATTAGTTGCATTTATGTTCATCTCATTGTACTTGCTTAAGTGGTTATACCTTAACCAATAGAAAAAGTAGAGTGGTTATGCTTTAACCATAAAAAGGCATTATACTAAAAGGTTATGCCTAATCCACGAAAGGCATTGTATTGAATTTTGATCAAATAGTAAATTTTAAACTCCTTATTAAATCTAAAGGAGAGGACGTAGACAAGGAGGCTGAACCTCTATAAAATCCCTGTGTCGATTTTTTTCTCTTACTTTAGCTTGAAATTTAAATTTCTCTCATTGATTAAGAGGTCAACTATTTTGTTTATCTTAAAAATGAGTATTTGAGTTAAAAAGGGGATTTTACCTTCTTAAAAATTAAAAAAGGTACTTCAAAATTTCAAAAAAATCCAATTCACCCCTTCTTGGATTTATTCATATTGAGTTTATTAATCTAACATGTCCTAATATGAAATGATGATATAATTAGATGTTGAAATTATGTGTTCATGTGTGAATGGTCAGTTAAAGAACTAGCGAGTATGAAAGCTACAAAGAAATTTATAGACTTAAATGTGATGGAAAGTACCCATAGTCTAGGTTCATATAGAAGAATGTTACTGTTACCTAAGGTGAAGGTACTAGTACTCAAGATATGGAACTTTTTGTTCTCTCTTTGCAAAAGGTTTTGTACTCAGAGCTACAAACTTGTTTGATCTAACTACTTACATGACTTGGATTTTAATTGTATTTCATGAGAAATGATTTGGAATAATGTTAATTAAGCACTTGAAAAGAACTATAATGATGTTTATGAAATTTATGTTGCTTTTGCAAAGTATGAGTTATTACAAAAACTCTTCCCCTTCGACTTGTCCTTTTACAGTATTCACTTATGGAGTTTTTATGACTCACATGGATTTTTTTTTTTGTAAATTAGTGATTAACTATCTAGCAATCAATGTCACAAAGACATGGTCCGTTCTTTCTTAGTAGGTATTCTAGTAGCCACTTGCAACCTAAAAGGTCAAGTCATGTTTCGTTAACAAGTCGTTCTTTAAATTTCTGTTTATATGCTATTGAAGATATTTTGATTGTGGAGCCATTGATTGGCATTATACTTGTTTGGATTTATACAAATGAGAAATATGATTACTTAAGAGCCTATGCGAGCACTAGAAAGTGTGTTTACGTGTTAATATGAAATATATGTTAAACAAATGTTGTTTTATGAATGAAAGCATTTCCACACCGTATGTTAAGATGTTTCATAATTGTGTAATGGTATTCATGTATCTATGAATATATGTAATATATAAATGTATAAATGATTGTTGTGGATGACTAGCCCATACATTTTAGTTAAAAGACTTACTTAGGCTTAGTGGGCCATACCTACATAAGTCCTAGCATCAGTTACGGATCCCAAAAACGAGTCTTGATAGTATGTTTCTAGATATCGATACTTGATGAACAAGTATCGATACTTGTTCATCAAGAAGAATTTTTGAATTTCAAGTATCAATATTTAATTAATGAACATGTATCGACACTTTTGGTCCAAAATATAATTTTAAGTACAAAAACAAAGCCTTTTAATCTTCTCTAGGTCCCACCTTTCAAGTAAATTCATTTGGTTATCAAAATATGCATTTTCTAAGTTATAATTGTTCAAAGATCTCATAGGAAAATATTAAATTAATTGCTCACCAAATTAAGTTACAATTATAGAAAATAAATGATTTTGATGAAATATACAAATAGAATTACACTAAAAAAATTAACTTAAATGAATTAATAAATTGAATAATTCATCAAGAAAACGATATATATACCGGATTGCATAATTAAAGAGGTCTAGAAAAAAGAAGAAATTAAAATTTTGCTAATAGACATTCACCATCATTACGTTTTTGTTTTCCGTTACATTACAATCCCCTAGCTTTAATTGTGAACACCTATACGAAAAGAATAAAAAAGGATTTAATTCGTTTTCATAAGAAAATATTTGAAATCAAGCTAAAACTTATTATTAATTTATTTTCTAATATGTAATAGAAACAAACGATTCAACGAAAATGATAAAACTGCAAAATTAGCTAAAGAAAATAGAAAACCTATGAAACATAATTGTTGAGGGTTGAAATAATCACAGCACTAATGTGTGTTATTGTGAAAATAGAAGTGGGATTCATATTTTGATAGTTTATTACAAAATAGACTTAGACAGAGTACTTGGAGTACAAAAGGCAAAAAGCATTGTGGAAAAGCCTATGTTGACTTGAGTGATGTTGTGTTGGAAGGTTTAGAGAGTTCACTTTCAAATGAAACTAATTTCACTCAAAAATTCAATATATTTTTCAACATATGTTAAAAATAATCCAAGGTATATCAGATTTTAAAACATGTTCTATATTTCAGTCATATCTTGTGGAATACTGAGTTTATAACATACAAAAAAGAAAAAAAAACTACTTTAATACACTTTTCAACCATATAAAACTTGTATAATGAATCTTTATGAAAATTTATGAAATTTAGAACTAGACAGCCTTGTATAATTTAAGTAAAAAAATTTTAATATGCTTTCCGAAATAATTTTTCCAAAATTTCAAAGGTCCAACAATGATTTTGAGCTTTTAAAATCATTTTATTTTTATCCAAAACTATTTTCAACCCTTAATTATTAGGATGTAAAACTTGACAATTACGACATGCCATATAATTATAGAATTCATTTTTTTTTTCTGTCGATTTCACATGTGCTGAAGAGTTTTAGTTCAAGTAACTCTTGATATGTAGAGTTTTAGTTCGAGTAAGACTCTTACCGTTCAAAAAAGAAATTTTTAACTTGCTTTTTAATTATTATATTTTTTAATTTATTTGATTTATCTTTTGCTGACACAGTGGGTGCGCACAAATTCTGCTATATATAAACTGCCTTTGGGTTTTTGCTGTTTCTCTCTCTCATAAAAATTGGAATAGAATATTATTGCCGGACTGCACGCCAAAGCAAACAAATCGCAGCCTCTTCTTCAAGCCTTTTGGAGGCGATCCCCGTCAGGTTTCTCTCTCTCTCGCTCTCTCTCAATTTCTAATTCTATCTATCTATATGTTATGGTCTCTCCTTTATTACTAATCTTATTTTACCAATTCAAAGAATAGGGTTTCTCTTATTTTCTTTTTCTTTTCCTATTTCATTTCCTTCCGTCCAGCTTCTGATTCGATCAATTATAATATGACAAAGCAACTTTGGGAATTTTGTATGAATTATATCCCTCGATTTATAAATACTATTTTTCCATTTAATGCGATCGCTTCGAATTTCAGTGGGTTTCTTGATTTTTGTTTGAAAATTTGGTGTTTAACATGACAAAGCGTACTCTTTTCAAATAACAAGGATAAACTGAAAAAGCGTCATCATGACCCTTCATGTATATTATTAGTATTCTTTTTTGGCGGATATCTATAAAAATATACTAATAGGAACCTAGGAATGTTAGTATTTCATTGGAAGCTATTGAAGCAAACAAGAATCTACTGAAATATCTTGGAACCCTTTTGATTAATAGGAAATAATGTCTTACTAAAGTATTTCTTCGATTTGGTTTCATATTTAACTTTTTTGTAATTATTTTTGATTTATTTGGATTTTCTATAAAATCAGAGGCAAGGATATTACGAGTATATTAGTAAATGTTTTCATGTCTGCTTTAACTGATTAATTAAGATCTTGTTTGCTAGGATTACCCGTTACTATGTGGCACATATTTTTTTCTCTCACGCTTCTTCAGTTTATTTGATCTATATCTAAAAACTTGATTCTGATCGTGATGGATTTGTAATAACCCTTTGAAAAATTGCCAGATTAGTAACAATATTTTAGGTCATTGAAAGTTGCCTTTGTTAATACAAACAAATTAGATGTGTTGCTAGTGAAGGTATATATACAATTGTTTGATGCTTGCTTTGGCCTACATGGTGCTTGTGGTGATTACCTATGATTTTATACATGCTTGCCCTTTTCATTGGCAGTTTATTGGATGTAGATCTTTTATTTGTTTATATTCATGTTGCTATGGCCCTTTTGTTTGCTTGACTTATACTCTTGAGAAAAATTTCAGGTTTTATATGCTGTTAATGCTAGATTTGAGTACTCTCGAGTTATAGTTGGTTAATATGTTTTGGCTTTTTAGGTGATTTTGTAGCTGCTTTATTCGGCAATTATTACTTTACCTAGCAATGGCAGACGGTCACGAGACCGATAAAAACATTGAGATATGGAAGATCAAGAAGCTGATTAAAGCACTTGAAGCTGCCAGAGGCAATGGCACCAGCATGATATCTCTTATAATGCCTCCACGTGACCAAATATCTAGGGTTACCAAGATGCTGGGAGATGAATTTGGAACTGCTTCAAACATCAAAAGCAGAGTCAATCGTCAATCTGTGTTAGGTGCAATCACTTCTGCTCAGCAAAGGCTCAAACTTTATAGTAAGGTTCCTCCCAATGGGCTCGTTCTCTACACAGGAACAATTGTTACTGAGGATGGGAAGGAGAAGAAAGTCACAATTGATTTTGAGCCTTTCAGGCCTATAAATGCATCTCTCTATCTTTGTGACAACAAGTTTCACACAGAAGCACTGAATGAACTTTTGGAATCAGATGATAAGGTTGGTTTTATTGTAATGGATGGTAATGGGACTCTTTTTGGGACATTAAGTGGTAACACCAGAGAGGTTCTTCACAAGTTCAGTGTTGATCTTCCAAAGAAGCATGGAGAGGGGGACAATCAGCCTTCGTTTTGCTCGACTTCGAATGGAAAAGCGCCACAATTACGTGAGGAAGACTGCTGAACTTGCTACACAGTTTTTTATCAATCCTGCCACTAGCCAGCCTAATGTTTCTGGATTAATACTGGCTGGATCAGCTGATTTCAAAACTGAACTGAGTCAATCAGATATGTTTGATCAGCGGCTTCAGGCTAAGATTCTGAATGTGGTTGATGTCTCTTATGGAGGAGAGAATGGTTTCAACCAGGCAATTGAGCTTTCCTCAGAAATCCTGTCGAATGTCAAATTCATACAGGAGAAGCGCTTAATTGGGAAATACTTTGAGGAGATCAGTCAAGATACAGGGAAGTATGTTTTTGGTGTGGATGACACATTGAAGGCCTTGGAGATGGGAGCTGTTGAGATACTTATTGTGTGGGAAAATCTGGACATCACTAGGTATTTGCTGAAGAACAGCATTACTGGTGAAATTGTCATAAAACATTTGAACAAGGAGCAGGAAGCTAATCAGATCAACTTCCGCGATTCTGCTAGCTCTGCTGATATGGAGGTTCAGGAGAAGATGCCGCTGTTGGAGTGGTTTGCTAATGAATACAAGCGGTTTGGTTGTAGTCTCGAGTTTGTCACCAACAAATCACAGGAGGGTTCTCAGTTCTGCAGGGGGTTTGGTGGGATTGGAGGCATCCTTCGTTACCAGCTGGACATGAGATCATTTGATGAGCTTTCTGATGATGAAGTCTATGATGATTCTGAATAGCAATCAATCAACTCTACCCCATTACTGGTGCAGGCTGATGGGGTAAAAAGCAAAGCCAGCACCAGCGCACGAGCTGTCGGGCATACTACTGCTGCTCAGAATGCCCCAAAAATTTACCATATATCTAATTAAGGTTTGGGTTTTAAACGTTTTTAGTTTTACCTTTTATAAATTGTAGGTGGTAGTTGATTTGTTTTGGGGTGTGGGGTGTTTTATGTTTTAAGGCATTGTTCAGTCATTTGAATTTGTACTTGTATAACTGCTTTTCCCCTATCCCTGCCCTTTCTCCATTTTAGTTCCATACTAAATGGCAATATATGATTTGCTACAGGCTTTATGTGGTGATGTTGCAAGAACCGAGTGACAGAGCAGCTAAAATGTTTGAAGGCATAGCTGGGAAGATTCCTAAACTTGCTGGAAAGCCTTGGAGCTTCCATCTATCTTCTTGTACCAGGGCCTTGCATGTATTAAATCTGGAACTTCTGATTCATATGGCTGTGGTTTAACATTGTCTTGGTTGCAAGGCACTTGTCTGGAGCTATTATGCATGTTTCTACTTCCTAGAAATTAGGATAGTGATGCCCTCGTTGGCTTTGGTTGTAAGACTATGGCTTGTCTTATCGTATGCTAGTAATAGTTTATCTGTTGAACGTTGTATTGTGTGGTTGCTTTGATATCGAACTTATTAGAATGCTATTGTATGCGTGTTTGAATAAGAAGCCTCTTGTTGGTTGATATGAACGGCTGCATTCCAGCCTTGAGTTTTTGAGATATGCAAGAGTTTTTTTCATCTATCTACGTTGCTTTTAACCTGATTGAGTAAATAAATTTTAAGGTGGGAAACAGACGGGACGGGTTGAGTCGGCTCATATAAGGTCATTTTTTTATTCATATGGTTTCAATTTGAATAAATCGAATTCAAATGGGTTATTTAAATACTAAAATCAAATTGAATTGGATCTGATTAGATTGTTTAAATTTGAATAATTTGGTATCGGATTGTGTTGAATTTGAATTGAACGGATTTGCTTATAAATTTGTGTTTTACACTCTTAAAAAAATAAACATAAGCTTTAAATACATCCCTTATGATATGATTTTTTCTCACATGACAAAAGGGTAATCATGTTAAAATTTCAATTAGCTTTTTTGAAAACAATAATAACTTGTATTTTAATTGTTTGTATTATATTTGTTTAATTAAAAAATATTTCAACAAAGATTTTTCATTTTTTCCTTTTTTTTTTTTCTTTAGAAGATAGACCAAGTTAGCTCCTATTTTCATGAGTGGCGACAAAGTTTTTACGCATTTCAGAAATGCTTAATGCGAAGCTACTATAAAAGAACAATAACCATGTTTTGGACTATAATTATAATTTTGGTGCTTAATATACATGAGTTTTGCTTCATAGGCGGTATAAGAATGACATTGTCAAAAATGAAGAAATGATTCTTTCAAGTGCATCTCAATAATATCAAAGGTCTAAAGTTAAATATTCAAATAAGGTTTTTTTTAAAAAATATGAAAATGAGACTTTTTTTTATTGAAATTAAGGAAGAAAGAGAAAATAAAGAAAGAAGAATTCATAGATGGATATTATAAATTGGAAAAAAAATTAATTTTATATATAGAAAAAAATAGCTATTTGACATCATTAAATATATATTATTGTTAGTTGATTGAGAATAAAAGAAATAGTTGAGAATTAATAATACTGTGGAAATTGGGAAGTAATAAAAAATTGAGATTTATTAGGTACATAATTAGGAAATGAGAGAATATGTCATTTTATTAATTATCTTGACTTTTACATATTTTTAATGAAAAATGACATAAATAGTTGAGAATTATTAGGGATATGGGAAGGGAGAGAAAATAGATATATATTTGGCATGAGAAGATATCTTAATTAATTATATTAATTTTTATATGTTTTTAATATAATTAATTATATTATTATAAAATTATGAGGTATATGAAAATTTGGGGCTTAGAGCAAGGGCTTTGCTAGCTTTACCATCAAGTAGGCCTTGATTTCCATACAGGGGCGTAGCTAACCAACTTTTGTTGGTTAAAGACAAAGAAATAAAGGTTAAAAAATTTAAAAACTAATATACGTAATTTAACCAATAATAAAAAGATTCATAACAAATAATAATTTTATATAGCATGTAAATCAAGAAAAGAAAAACTTATAATAGTTTTTTAATAAAGTTGTGTTCGACGAAGTTTCTTATATTCAAATTTATCAATTATTGACTTTATATTAAAAAGCATCCATTTTTTCAGAATTGAGATTGAAACGTTTAATTCATATTACTCTTATTTATAAGTTGAAGTATTAAGGTTATGTGGCTCAAGTGTAGGAAAGTCATTTGGACGATTTGCATCTTTTCTTTTAAAAAATTTGTTAATTGTTTTCAACTTATGCTTTAATCAAACTTGAAAAAAAATAATATAGGCAACATTCAGCATTCTTATTTTATTTCTATTTAAACTTATAACATTAAATATAAAACTATAATATATAAAATATAAATAGTTAAATATGAGACATAAGATTGATAATTTCCTCTGTATAATCAGGATTAATAAAAAATGATACATTTATGAAATTTTAAGTAAAAATGCAACACTACACTTTATATTCGAGAATTACATAATAATTTTTATTGTTTAAAAACTAAAATTATTAAAAATAAAATTCACATAACAGAAAAAAGAAGAACATAATAAGTAAAAGATAGAATCCAAATATGACAAAACAAAAAAGAAAGAGAAAGAACATGGTTGATGGCTCATAAAAATTTAGAGAAAAAAATCTATAAAAGCTTTAAACATATGAGCAAATAGAATAAAAATAAAAAAATATAAATAATAATAATATAAATAAAAAAAGCTAAAAGAAAACTTTACCTCTTTTTAATTTCATATAATGGTGTTGAGAGATACTCATTCATCGTTGTTCAAGTTGGGAAGCTCATAAATTCCTCTTGAACAATGAAGTGTGCTTCGGTGGTAAATTATATAGAAGAGAGTAAAATAAAAATGAAAAGGACAAAAGAAACGAGAAAGATATGCTGATAAACTTAAAAGTTAAAAGGGTAAAGCTGAGTAAGGCATGTGGAGTCATTTTATTATTATTTATTTGTATTAATTATTAAATACAAAAATTATTTTGAGGGGGCCATCAAGAAAATATATAAAAGATTTTAAAAATTTTATATGATATATAAAAATTTTTAAAATTTTTTTGGTGCAAAAAGATCTGCCTTTGCTATATTAGGAGGAATTTCTTTTCCTATCCCTTTACATATATTTATAGGTTCTTACATAATCATACAGGATTATTTTTTCAAAAAAAAAAAAAAACAAATTATTTAGGTAAGATTGATTAAGGATTTTAAAAGAGAGCATGTGCATTTGGATCCTCTTTTATGAATTTTGAATACAAAGTTTAAGAACTCAATACTAATAGTGATCTAAATACAAATAAAATCAATACAATTCTAAAATGAACGGATCAATCAAAATTCTCTTAATGAAAGTAACAATAGAAGCAATCATTGCATTTATTCAAATTCAATATTCAAAGAAATGATATTTTTATAAAAATGAATTAAATGAATAGAAAAAATGAGAGAGGAAAATTTGTAAACAAAAACAAGGATCAAATGTTTTGAACTAATTTTTGTTTAGACTTAGAAGAGTGAACAATCGAGTGAGGAATCTCGATTACTTCAGGTTGATCAAGGAATTGGAATTGTTAGTGTAGTAAGCGTGATGTAATAAAGACCAAGAAGGGGTGAATTGAGCTTTTGAAAATTTCTTTGAAACTTTAGTGAAAAATCAAGCCTTCTTTAAAGATAAATTTTTTAGTTGTGTTGAAAACAAAGCAAATGATTTTCTTAAGTAAATTTTAAGCAATAAATCATAAAGCTAAAATAAAAATCAAGATAGAAGCTTTTTTAATAGAGGTTTGGCTTTCTCAAATGCCTATGTCTTCTCCAATGGTGCCTAAAGAATTTCAAATCCACTAAATGAAAGTCCTTTTTAACAAGATCAAACAAAACCTTCACAAATGCTTATTAACAAGATCAAGCATAAACCTTTACAATCGCATTTTACTAGGCTTAAGTGCAAACCACAATTGCTTTTTCATAGAAGAAAGCATAACCCACACAAATGCCTTTTTACGAGAGCTAGCACAACCTATACTAACTTTTCAAGGATAAGTTAGAACCTTTAAAAGAATGTGTACAAAGGAGAAATAACAATAAATACCTGTCAAAGTTTAGTAAGCTAAGTGTTTAAGATTTGAGTACAAGAAACTGAATAATCTCTTAATATCAACTCAAGAACAATAGCAAATGGCTTCGAATGCTTGAAGGAAAACTTAGAAGTTGAGTGCTAGAGTGGAATAAAGATCTTGAAACCTTTTTTTAGGGTTTGAATGTTTTTCTCTATGCACTCATTTATTCAAATGAGTGTAAAACTTCTTTTCATAGCCACATATGATGATAAACCTATTAGACACATGATTGAGTCATTTCAAGTTGTTGCTGAGCCTTTGTAGTCGACTTTAGAGCTTTTATAGTCAACTATGTTTCTTTAAAATCTCCAATTAGGGTTCTTTTAGTTGAGTATAAGTGTGCTCTAGTTGATTCTTGACCTGAGAGCTCATCTTTTTTAGTTTTTCTCTTTTATAGTTGAATGGGCCCCTTCCTATAATTGACTAGTGTAAAGTTTCTTCAAGAATGTTGTGCATTCTGCTTTAAGATCGACTACCCTTAATGATGTAGCAGGTTGGTGCTTGGACTCTTTTAGTTTTCTCATGTATTCTACCAGAAGGTCACCTAGTGAGGCTTTGTAGTTGACTAGCGCTTACAATACATCAAAATTTCCATGCATTCTGCCATAGCATCAAATGGCCTTGCTTTGTAATCGATTGGAACTTTGTTTTCTTCAAGTTTCTAGACATTTCAACATGTGTAGTTGGCTATATCTTCCTTGTAGTTGAATATTGAGTTGTGAAATGTTTGCTTTTTGTTTCCTCAAGTTGAAAACTTAGTGTTTGAAAGCTTTTTGATGTTTTCTAAATATGAACGGCTTTTCAAATGTTTTCTAAGACTTTTAGAGAATGAAACCATGTCAAATGCATTCAAATCAAGTTTCAAACATTAAGCAATTTTGTCAAAACAAAACATGAATCAAGTTCAAGTCTAACAATCTCCCCCATTTTGATATGATAAAATCATGAGCATAATTGCATTTGAAATTTCTTTTGAAAACTTCCCTTAACTCCATTAGTCTTTAAGCCCTTGTTTGAAAACATTTAAGTTCAAGTGAGAATGATTTTGAAATATATTTGAAATGTAGTTTCTCCCCCTCAACACATGCATCAAGTTTCAAAAAGCTTTCAAAAGTTTTAGCTAAACTTGAGTATAAGATTATTTCAATTGTGCTCATAAATCTTCTCCCCTTTTTTGTTATATAAAAGGGGTTAAAAAGTGGTAACGTTAAACACTTAACCTTATGAGATAATGGTTAGTGAAAATCATCAAATATATATAAGCATTAAGATTAATATATATATCCAACCAAGTAATCAAGAAATATGGCCATGCAACACATTCAAGTATTAGTCATCAAGATAATTATCATCAAGAATGTCATAATATATATATATATATATATATAAGCCAAATTTGTGCATTGCATCATTTAGTTCAAGTAGGCATATAGATAACCATAGATAGTAATAAGCATCCAAAGTACATAAACATTATTAACTAGGAATATAAATACGCATCTAAGTATTTGGCTTATTGGTTAGTGCATTATCCCCTTGCCTAAAGAGCAAGATTCTAATTTCCCTTCCCCCAATTATAGAAAAAAACTAGGAATATAAATACGCATCTAAGTATTTGGCTTATTGGTTAGTGCATTATCCCCTTGCCTAAAGAGCAAGATTCTAATTTCCCTTCCCCCAATTATAGAAAAAAACTAGGAATATAAATACGAACATGATATGCATGAGTGAAACAAGTGCAGGTCATCCAAGAACTAATGTCTTCCTTTGGAAAAGAGTTGTGTAATATGAGATTTTAAGGGCTTTTGATGCTCGAGCATGCACTAGATATACTGATCAATACTGTCAAAGAGAGAGCTCATGGCATGATCAAGGGTTGCAAATTTTGCCATAAAGCTATCTTGAAGACGATTGAGGTGGCTAGCATTCTTACCAACTATAGCCATGATAACATCAAGTTTTGCATTAACACTTGGATCACCAGAAGAACTAGAAGGCATAGCACTTGAAAATGGTTTAGTTGGAGCTTGTTAAGGAACATCCTCATCATTTTGATCATCACCATCACCTCCCTTAGCTTGGGGTGTTCTCTTGTGAACCCAAGTACTAGTTTCAACATTCTCAGCATATCTCATCTTACCTATAGTTACCTTGTTAAGGTCCTTGATCTTAAGCTGAGAAATTGCATCATCCAAAGATTTATCAATCCAAAAATGACCTAGAATACAGGTGATCACTTGCTTATACATGAGGCTTGATCTAGTCCCTACCAAAATTTTCTTCATGTTCAAAAAGATGAATGAGCTAGATCAATGGAAGTTTGGAGCTTAATATGATGTATAAGCCATAAGTCTTCCTCAGAGACAGATGAATGCTTGCTTGGTACTAGCCTTAATGTCCAACTAATGATTAGATGCAAAATCCTATCCATCATGGATAATCTAAAGCATGAATTAGTAGCACCAATATTGTTAACATATAGCTTTTTCTCCAATTCTTCACTATTAGATCATCACTAATGAAAGTGATTGCATCGAGTGCACATTGTAATCCAAATACCTCCCTAATCAACTGGGGAGTAATCTTAAACATTTTACCCATGATATATGTAGTCAAAGCATAATTGTAAGTTGCAAGTTGATTGTTTTCTTCTCTATAATGCATGGTAGCATTACTATAGAAGACTCTAACCAATCTTTCAAAAATTGAAGTATGCAGACTTAAATATTTATACCATCTCAAAGCTTTAAAATTCTCAATATAAAGAAATCCAAACTCTTCAAGAAAGTGAAGATCAATTACTCGGCCATGGTAGACTCTGCTTATAGGAAAGGTTTTCTTGTACCTCTTATCCTCTTCCTTATCTTCCTCATTGTCACCAATGCTTAGACAATCAAGTAAAGTAGGAAAGTTGTTCATATCCATCCTCATGTAGTTTACATAAGCTTGGAACATCTGCTCCATGGCTTGATTGCAATCCACTTACTATGACATTTATTGTGTTTACTAAAGCTTAAGTCATTCCATTCTTTGAGGCAATGTTAAGTTCTGGGCTCACGGTTAAGTACCTCTAGGTTGAGGTGTAGAGGAAGAACTACCACCAACAATAGAGGGATCATATTATCTCTAAATAAGTTTGACATCAATAAGAGCTTTTAGATGTAAGAACTCTTCACTATTTGTCCCAATGGACACCAACTCTCCCACATAAAGTGGTTATCAAAGAAAGGAACCATAAACCATCTCTTCTTGAATGGGCTGTTTGTAGTATGGCATTGAAGATCACCTAACCAATGTTGATGGATTTTCCTATAACAATGGCATAAATGAGGATTGCTCGCTCTTCTGTAACATCTTTAATATGTGTAGATGGAAACATCTTTATGGCTATAAAGTATAGCCACACATTTATATCCCTTTTCATTGCACTAGCTTTGAAGGATATCAACTAACCCTTTGACATCTTCCATTGTGCACCCTCCTCACAAGGCATTAAGATAACTTTGTTCAAGTTTTGATGATCTCCAAGATATTGCCCCCAAGCATCGTTCTCAATATTAGGAACTTTGTTCACGTTTTGATGATCACCAAGATATTGCCCGTAAGCATCGTTCTCAATATCAAGAGCCTCATAGAAAAAATTAATGGCTTGTCTATGAAAGGCCACCTGTTTACCTTTCATGAAAGCAACACCATTATCATGTTCAAAAGCATTAGCGTAAAATTCTCCTACCACTAGTATGATGGTAACGTTCGACCGAGCACAGAATTTCTACCTATGCCTTTCTTCAATACGAGCTTGAATCCCAAGGTAGTGCATCAAAGCATTATGAAAACCTCTTTGTTGAATTGGAACTTTGTTGACAAGGGAGCTAGAATTTCTTGTGACAACATCCAAAAACACAAATTTTGTTCAATCAAAAGAACTATTCGAACTAGCTCATGCTCTCTTTAGTGCCATTATCAAATTTTCTACAATAAATCTCAAGAAACAATAAAGCAAAACCCAAGCAAATATTTACAAGAACTATTTAATAGCCGCAATCACAATAATGAATTTCTCTAACTCTCAATCCTTCAACCAAATTGCAAGAATAATATCTCTCAAGTATTTTAATAATCCAGACTATTAATCAACCCACAACTCCAGCCACAATTTACTCTAATATCAAGTCAACCAAATCAAAATACTCAACTTTTGCAAGAACCTAATAATATCTAAGCACAATTTACTCAAAAATCATGAACTTCCATCAAAAACTATAAACAAACTATTATAATCTTCAAGAAACCAAAAATTCCAAAAAATTACATAAAATCTTCCAAGAAAGAGAAAGAGAACTTACTTGAGAAATTTGCAACACTTGTTTGTTGATGGTTTGGTAGAGTGTGGATGGGCTTTTGATGTGTTTGGAGACAAGAAATTGAAAATTTTTTAGTGGTGTGTGAGATTTTTAGAGAGAATGAGTGTTTTTGGTGGAGTAGGAGAGTTTTTGAAGGTTAGGGTTTGAAATTTGGAGAGAAAAGGAGTTTAAATAGAAAGGAAAAGGGGTTGGGTTAGATGGGCACCGCGACACCAAAGACATTGATCTACAGCTATATTTTCACGTTTAGGCATTGTAGCGCCCGTTGACCTTTTTATTTATAAGGGGTGTCCACTTCGGGTTTGGGCATCGCAGCATTGGCTTTTTTTTTTGGTGACTACAAAATAAGCAAAAAATTTTATTAGCAACAAAAAAAATTAAAAATGAAGAAAAATAAATTGACTATGAAAATTTAAGTGTAGAAAGCTTAGATTGCCTCTCAAGAAGCACTTGATTTATAGTCGTTAACTTAACTTTCTCAAGCTCATTTGGTGTTGAGAACAGTGATTGAGGATTTTCGGCGATTGATTTCACCTCCCTAATAATATTTAAAATGTTACCCATTCACCTTGAATTTATCTTTTGAGCTTTCATTAGCAATTTCCACTGCTCCATGAGTGAATACTTTTGTAGCAATGGAAAGTCCTCACTTTCTAGACTTGAGCTTACCAGGAAATAATCTCAATCGAGAATTATAAAGGAGAACATGTTGGCTTGGTTCAAAGTAATGTTCGATGATCCTTTTGTCAAGCCATTTCTTTATCTTCTCCTTGTATATTTGCATTGTCATAAGCTTGAAGACACAACTCTTCCATCTCATTGAGTTGCAAGAGACGTTTCTCACCAATTGCTTCGAGATCAAAATTCAATTTTTTGATAACCCAATATGCATAATGGTCAAGTTCAATCAAAAGATGGCAAACTTTGCCAAAAACCAATCTAAATGGAGACATCCTAATCAGAGTTTTGTAGGCAATCTTATAAGCCCATAATGCATCCCCTAATCTCTTGGACCAATCTTTTATAGATGGACAAATAGTTTTCTCCAAAATTCTTTTGATTTCTCTGTTAGATATTTTAGCTTGGCTACTCATTTGCAGATGGTATGTTGTAGCAATCTTATGTTTACCTCCATATTTAGCAAGAAGTGCCTTAAAAAACTTGTTGCAAAAGTGATAATCTTTACCACTAACAATAGTTCTAGAGGTGCCAAAACGAGTGAAGATATTCTTTTTCATGAAGTACATCACCAACTTAGAGTCATTAGTTGGGAGTGCTATAGCTTTAACCCATTTAATCATGTAATTAATAGCAACCAAGATATATTGATTATTATATGAAGGTATAAGCAAACCCCTGAAGTCAATTCCCTAAACATAAAAAACTCCACCTCGAGGATGTTGTAGAAATGCATCTCATGTCTCCATGATATGTTACCAACTCATTGACATCTATCACACATTTTAATAAAATAATGAGCATCTTGAAAAAATGTAGGGCAATAAAAACCTAATTGAAAAACTTTTGCAGTAGTTCTTTAACCTTTATAATGTACTTCATAATTTGAAGAGTGACAATGGTGAAGTATATTCTCAATTTCATCCTTTGGAACACACCTTTTAAGAATTTGATCCAAACGTTGCTTAAATAAGAAAGGCTCATCCCAAACATAATATTTGACATCATGCAGGAATTTCTTCTTTTGTTGAGAATTCAAATTGAGAGGAAAAAGATTGCTTACAATGTAGTTCATAAAATCAGCATATCATGGTAAATTTTTCTGCTTGTTCTCATGAAACAACTGCTCATTTGGAAAATTCTCATTGATCACAGTTGAATTACCAACTTGGGCTCAATTCCCCAATCTTGAAAGATGGTCTATCACTTGGATTTTTTATACCTTTTCTATCTCGAATTTCTAAGTCAAATTCTTGTAGTAGAAACACTCATGTTATCAATCTTTCTTTAAATAAGATATTTAATTGTAGAATGATCAATATAAATAGTGACTTCTGTGTCAATAAGGTAAAAGCTAAATTTATCAAATGCACACACTACAACAAGTACCTCTTTTTCAGTAGTGGTGTAATTCATCTGAGCTTCAGTTAATGTTTTGCTGGCATAATAAACAGAATGGAGTATCTTCATCTTCCGTTGCCTTAAGATTGCACCAACCGCATAATCACTTGCATTACACATAAGCTCTAATGGAAGACTTCAATTTGGGACTATGATAATAGAAGTAGAAATTAATCTCTTCTTTAGCTCCATAAATGCATCAAGGCATGCATCGTCATAGTGGAAAGGTGTGTCTTTCTCTAAAAGGTTGCACAGTGGCTTAGAGATTTTAGAAAATTTTTTGATGAAGTGCCTATAAAAACCAATATGACTAAGAAAACTTTGAATAACTTTCACTGATGCTAGAGGTGGAAGGTTTTCAATTGTCTCAATCTTTGCCTTATCTACATTTAAACCATTTCTAGAAACTCTATGTCTAGGAGTTACACCTTTTTACACCATGAAGTGACATTTTTCCTGTAACATCTCGTACTCTCGAATAGAAGTCAATAAGACCCAATCGACAAGACGAAGGGTCAATTGATGAAAACTTAATTGCCAAAGGGCAGTAATGTCTAAAAAGAATATTTTAGAATAAAATAATATTTTATTAATAAAAAAAATTAAAATATTAATATTTTAATTAATCTTGAGATTAGTCATGGAGGAGGAT
>NW_018397255.1:13669228-13669459 GCF_002168275.2 Theobroma umbraticum | reverse complement strand
ATCTAAGTGGGGGAGAAGAAGTAAGCAAGAAATTCGAAAGAAAAACAACATTAGTGAAACTCGCGTGCCTTTATTAAATAAAGCATAAACGCGTAAGTATATATTTAAATATTATGGCAACACGTCGATGGTGTGCAAACTTATATTATATTTGTACATTTGTAAAGGTAGAAAATAGAAGGAAATTGGAATATAAGAAGTGTTGGAAGGACTAAATTATTAAGCATGAAA
>NW_018397255.1:13637570-13669218 GCF_002168275.2 Theobroma umbraticum | reverse complement strand
TCGCACGGTAAATAAGAAAAAGTTAGAGGACTTATGTGAAATTCTCAACATTTGAAGTTAAATGGGAATTTATTAATCAAGGAAATTTAGATTGTGTGGAATATGAGGTATACATGTGATTTGAATGGTGTAACAAATGGCCAATTAAACTATAAAGAAAGTTGTGTATGAAGTGTAATTGGTAGAAAAAGGTGGCAAAGGAAATAAAAGTGAAAAAGTAAGAAAATGAGGTGGTGGATGGAAAGCAATTGGGATAGATTTTGGACCAATGAGCAAAAAAGGTAATGTGTGCATGAAATGTGAGTGGGGATTGAGTTGGTCCAATGAGAATAAGGAACAAATAAAGAAATAAGAAAATAAAAATGGAAAAAGGTATCGAAAATGGGTGTGACGGGTGGAAAAATTTTCAAGGCTTTTGCCTTGTGCTTTTGTCACATAAAAGAGAAAAGAAACATGCCAATAAGACATGCAACCTTGGGCAATCCACCCATGAGAGAGAATAAAGAGAAAATGAAGGAAAGTAAAGTAAAAAGCATGAAGTCTTGGGCAATCTACCCATGTAAGCACAAAATGGGGAAAACCAAAGGCATTTTCAAGACTCGGCCTTGAGAGATCCATCCACTACCAAGGAGAAAAGAGGAAAGGAGAGGAAAGGAAGAAAGAGGAAGGAAAAGAGAGAAAGAAGAAAAAGAAAGGAAAGGTTGGGTTAGTAAACCCGAGACAAGGTAAGTAAAGAGATTTTCATTTTTCATGAAATGCATGCTTTGTAAATAAATTTTAAAGTGTGATTTTGTTTGTGGTAGCAAGAACCCACAAGGATTCAAAGGACCCGAGGCATGCATGTAAGTAGATTTTAGAGTCCATGGTGATTTTGGAGCTAAATGAGCAATGGGTAAGTGTTTTAGTTTTGAAATCATAAGTAAAAAGGAGAAATAAGATGTATATTGATTGATTATGTTTGTAGCAGCAAAGGTAATCTTAGAAGTGAAGAAGTTGTGAATCAAATTTGGGAAATTCAATCTTAAACCAAGAGGTAAGCATGCAAAATGCCTATATTGTATTGTATAAACTTTGGTTGGTTAAAGTGTATGAATTGTGTGATAAATGTTTGTGAGTATTGTTGATAAAACAATGAGATTTAGTTAAGGATTGTTGGTTGATATGCTACCGTTTATGAGTATAATTAAATAAATTGGGTTTGAATGGATGCTAGGAAGAGTATAGTAAGCAAAGTTGTTGTGATGGAGTGCCGGAGGACGTAACGAGAGATTAGCAAGTAGAAATTAGCTAGATATGTGCTTAAGTTAATAGCAACATAGTGTCCCATTATTATGAGGTGAGTAGGGGGTGTCCATTTAAAAATAATCCCATAATTATATATATATATATTTATAGATATGAATTGATTTACTTTAAATACAAGTTTGTGGAAATCATGAGCTGGTAGATATTCTAGGAGTTTGTGAATTTTAAAGTATTTGAACTTTTTCTGAGTATATATATACGAGTTATATATATAAAGGATTTTAAAAACCGAGAAACAAGCTTTTCAATATAATTTATGTCAAAAAAATGTGTCTTATAGATTGTATGATGAGCATTCATGTTTGAATTTAGTATTCACCATGCTAATTTGATATCTAAACCTCAAGAAAAAGGTTTTGCATTGCAAATAGATACAAAAAGAGTTTTAGTACACTACCATGCTTGGTATTTTGAAAATGATTTGAAATGATCATTTGAAAACTTGATTTGACTTTTAAATGGTTTTATTAAACCGGGAGATTCGAGAGTAAGCCCATTGCTCTAGCTAGAGAACCTTTGGGTCGCTGATGGGCTATTAGACATGCCTGGGGCCATGGTCTGTGATTGTTTATGGCTAGGCCACCAGTGATATATGTAGTTGCGACCGCCTGAGTTCTCCGATGTTAGCCAACATCATTGAGACTGCCATGGCTATGGGGATCCGGTGGAGTGGAGCTCCCAGATGTTATTATGTGGAAGCAGATCCACAAGTTATACTATTCTATTCCTACTTGAGAGTGATATCTCTTTGGGTTTTCACGTATGTAGTTTTTTGCAGAGTTCCCTTACTTATACGATGGCATTGGATTTAACTTCTTGAGCACGAGATGACTTATGGATTTGCATATAAGTTTGTTAATGTTGTATTTCACGGGAACATGCGTGTTTATGACAGACTAGTTTGAGAAAAGTTTCTGAATGAATTTAAAAATGGAAAATCTTGCACCTATACTGATTTGCAGCTAAATGGTTTCAACGACGAGGATATTTTCTTGTATGGGTTTGATATCTGATTTAAATGACTATCATGCATTAACTTACTTGATTTACGTATAAGGCATAAACAACCTTTTTGAGTTAAGAGGTTTGCATACACATTCTCATATTGTTATTATTCAAATTTTTTGCCTTGCGCTTGTTTCCCATCTACACCCTATTCACAAGGTTGATGATCACTGAGTCTGTGAGACTCACCCCATTCATTTCCTTTTGTAGATAAGTAATTAGCTCAGGTGTATTGCTCAGCACATCGAGACTTGTTGCAACGTAGGTAATGGCATCTTTTAGCCTTCCACTCTAAGTTGCTCTACTGCCTAGAGGTCATGTTATGTTGGATAGTCAAGCTTATGATGTGTAATAGTTTATGGAAATGTATTTGTCAAAACTTGAGGTTGTGTAATGATTATTGCATATTACATTGAACATGCTGTGGAGTTATCAAACTTAATTATTGGTATCTAAATGTCATGATTCAAATATTGTGTTTATTTGGTTTGAGCGAACTGTGGCATTAAAAATTATGAGTGGAGTTCAAATTATTCGAAAGTTTACTTAAGGCTTGTTCGGGATTTGACAGGTTTACTCGCAAGTCTTGAACACTGGTAACGATCGAGGGAAGAGGTCGTTACATTTCCCAATTCAACATGAAGTTAGTTTTTTTGCATCTTTTAAGCACTCTAATAAGATTTTGTAAACAACCATCAAAAAATTCTCCAATGACTAAAAATCATCCATAAATGCCTCTAAACACTATTCGATCATATCAACGAAAGTAACCATCACGCATATTTGAAAAGTAGTTGGAGCATTGCAAAGTCCAAATGGCATTCTTTAGAAAGAAAAAGTTCCACAAGGACAAATGAAGGTGGTTTCCTCTTAATCTTTTGGTGCAATAGCAATTTGGTTTTACCTAGAATAACCATTCAAAAAGCAGTAGAAAGACTCACCAACGAGTCTATTAAGCATCTTACCAATAAATGGAAGAAGAAAGTAATCCTTTTTAGTAACATTTTTGAGTTTTCAATAGTCCATGCAAACCATCCATGAAGTCACAATTTTTGTAGGAATGAGCTTATTGTTGGCATTGGAAATTACAGTCATCCTTTTTTCTTTAGTACACATTAGACTAGACTTACCGATGTATTATTTGAGATAAGATAAACAACATCAGCATCCAACCACTTAATAATTTCCTTTTTAATAATTTCTTTCATGATTAGATTTAACCAACGTTAATGCTCCATGGTTTCTTTATGGTTGTCTTCAAGAAAGATCTTATGCATGCAGATAGATAGAGTAATTCCTTTGATCTCTGTAATGGTCCACCCTATTGCCATTTTATATTCTCTTAGCACACAAAGGAGCTTGTTTTCCTAGATGCTAGAAAGAGAGGAACAAATAATGATTGGTAAAGTAGATAAATTTCCTTAAAAAATGCACCTTAAATGATTAGGCAATGACTTAAGATCAAGTGTGGCTGGCTTTTCAATGGAACGCTTGGCTGGTAATGATGAAGAAGTTGGTAATTCCAAGGACTCAAATTAAGGTTTTATAAGGTGTGATAGGGCATCCAATAATTTTGTACATTCAATAACTCTATCATCATCACTTTCACAAGTAGATATTAAGGAAGTCTCAAGTGGATCATTAGAATAATTTTTCATAAATACCTCATTGGTGACACTATTCACCACATTAATTGCAAAACACCCATAAGAATCTTTTGAAAATTTTAATGCTTTAAAAGTTTTAAAAGTTACTTGTTGGTCTTGATCCTTTAAGGTAAGTTCATTTTTCAACATTGATTAGAGCTCTACTAGTAGCTAAGAAAGGTCACTCAAGAATGATTGGTGTTTCACGATCTTCTTACATGACAAGCACAATAAAACTTACTAGAAAAATAAACTTACCAATTTGTACCAAGATATCTTTGATAATACCTCTTGGGTAAGTGATGCTTCGATCAGCAAGTTGTAAAGTCACATAAGTAGCTTAATCTTTTGCAAACCAAGTTGTCGATAAATCGACAGCAGCATCAAATTTATACTTGCACTAAAATCACATAAAGCTTGTGCAAAACACAATGTACCAATAGTGCATGGAATGGTAAAACTACTTGGATCTTCAAGCTTTGGTGGAAGCTTATTCTGAATTATGGCACTACACTCCTCAATAAATGCAATAGTCTCAAATTCACCCAATTTCCCTTTTTTGGGTCAACATATCTTTCAAGAATTTCACATAGCTTGGCATATTCTTTAAAGCTTCAGCAAAAGGAATATTAATATGAAGTTTTTTAAATACATCAAGAAATCTCTGAAATTGCTTGTCAAGCTTCTATTTCTGAAGATGTTGAGGGAAAGGTGGTGGTGGTTGTGACAGATTTAATTAAGGTTTCTCTCTTCAAGTTTGATCATTAGAATTTTCAACCACAATTTCCTTTTCAACATTGTCACTTTCAACCTTATTTTAGCAAGCTTAATTGGATCATTAGATTGCAGACTACTGCCTTTTACTTTTTTACCACTTTTGAATGGAATTGCCTTACAATGCTCCTTACTTTCTTTTTTAGGAATGGATTTAGTGTCAGTAGGTAAAATACCTTGAGGTCTACTATTAATGGCATTAGCTAATTGACCCATTTGAGTCTTAAGATTTGTAAGTGATATTATTTGACTCTAGATGATATCATCATTCTTAGCCATGTATTGCATTAACATTTCTTCCATTATTGGCTTTTTCTCAAGCATAAGAGCATTAGCTTGTGGTGGAAAACCAGAAGGAAAATTTTGCATTGCTGGTGATGAGGATCCTTGGTTTTTACTCCATGATAAATTAGGATAATTTCTCCAACCAGAATTGTAGTTATTGGAATACAAATTATTCTGTTGTCTATTAAAATTTTCAACAAATTGTACAGATTTAATAGTAATAGGACATTGGTCACTAGAATGTCTATCTCTACATAACTCACATGTTGTAAAAGGACTTTAAATAGCATGAACACTTAATGTATCAATTTTCTTTGTGAGAATAGCCATCTGTGCAGTCAAAACATTAATTGTATCAAGCTCATGGATACCAGGAACTTTTCTTGGACCTAATCTCTCAAATGGCCATTGGTAATTGTTGGAAGCTATCTCTTCTAACAAATCATAAGCCTTATCAATATATTTACCCATTAGTGTCCTTCCTATTATAACATCAATAGTGGCTCTAATTGGTCCCAACAAACCGTTATAGAAAGTTTGTACTTGTAGCCATTTAGGTAATCCATGGTGAGGACGTTGTTTAAGTAAATCCTTATACCTTTCCCAAAACTCATACAATAATTTTGAATCAAATTGCATAAAGGAGGTGATATCATTCCGCAACTTTGCTGTCTTAGCTAGTGGAAAGAGTTTAGCTAAGAATTTTTGAGCCAAATCATCCCAAGTACTAATGGAACTAGCTGGAAGCAAATTCAACCAATTCTTTACCTTGTTTCTCAATCAAAATAGGAAAAGCCTCAATCTAATGGCATCAGTAGAAACACCATTGGTCTTAAATGTATCATAAATCTCTAAGAAATTCATAATATCTGCATTAGAATCATTATTCGACAATCACCCAAACTGAATTGAAGTCTTAATCATTTGAATGATTACTGACTTAGTCTCAAAATTATGGGCTTGGATGATAGGTCTATGGATGTTTAAATGAAGGCCTTGTACAATAGGAACTACATATTCCCTTAGGCACTTGTTCTCTTCTTGTTGATCAACCTTTGTTTCATGATGAGTTAAAGCCTGTTGATTTTCTCTTTGAAGTTTATGAAGGGTTTTTTCGATTTCTGGGTCAAAAAGAATAATTTTCAAATTTTGACTCTTCGCATACAACAACCAAAAGTACTTAAAAAAAAGAAGAAAAAAGTTTGAATTAATACTAAGATTGATTGGTATTAATATTAACAAAAAATATTGGCAAGCAAAATTCCTAGCAATGGTGCCAAAAACTTGTTGTCGGATTTACCATGCAAGTGCACGTATCTTTAACAAGTAATATAATAGAAAGTAGAGTATCATTCTTATAGAGATTTGCACCAAAATCTTGCGAAGTACTAAAATTAACACAACTTAATCTTATCCAAGCAACTGATTTTTAAAGCTACTGAAAATTAAAGAAACTAAAACTAAGAACATTAATTGTAATTTAAATAAAATTAGTCAATCAAACAAGACCAACAAATACAATATCCCCTAAACACTTCATTTGAATCTTTTCTACCTTCTCTTTATTTGCTAGATAGTAAAGTTGTTAACCTAGAATTCTAATTACAAAATATTCATTAAGCTTAGATTCCAATATTGGCTACATATGAAATGCAAGTGTGTGTCTACCTCGCACATGAATCAAATCAATCATTTCATGCAATTGATATTGAACGTATGATATTTCATCTAAAGCTTACACTAAACTCCCTCTTACAATTTTTTTTAGGTAACCCTATCAATCTAATTGGTGATTAGGTAATCAAATGCCTTAAGAACATGATTGAAATAAACAACTCAAACAATATTAATCACAAGTAAAAAAGAGTATCAAAAATTTAAACTACATGTTGGATTCAATTGCAACTCTAGATAAGGAAATTAGTTCCTTACAACTACAAAAAACATTATCCCAACAAGTTTAATCATTAACTCAAAACAAAGAATGTATAAAAAGGACTAAAGAAGAAAAGAAAACTCAAATTTGTCAAGTCTTCAATCTTCAATCTTCAATCTTCAAGAATTTTTCTTCATTTTTGTACTTGCTTGATTTTTCTTTTCTTAAAAAAAAAAACCTATCTTAATTGTTGTTTTCAATTGCTCTAAAGGTTCTTTAAGTAGGGCTTAGAATTCTTGTTGAAAGAAAAGTTTGAAAACTGTAAAACCCCAGATATCATGTCAACGTTGCGATTCCACTATATCAATGCCACACCATTGAGCTTTCTACTTGTTTTTGTATCCTCTTCTTCACGGTGCTACAACACCTAACATTTTGTCTTGCCACATGCTGCTCTACTACACTACTTCGAGTTGTGATGAAATGTTCTCTTTCTACCAAGTTGAATTAGGCAAAGTGATAAACATAAAAGTTCTATTCCTTTCTTAACTTTCCAATGACTCAAGAATCATGTCAATTGAATTTTTGGAATGAAAGTTATGCTTAAAATACTAGAACATGTGTAGAAGAAGCATGGACCTTGCATGCACTTTTTTCATCAATTCAAGCCCTTTCAATTGCACACCTACAAAAAACAACAAACTAACTTAAATAATAAGTAAAATTAAAGTAAATTATCATAAAAATAACCTAAAATAACCTAACATGAGTTATTAAAATAAGATAAATAACTAAAAATATCTAATTCTTAAATTAAATATCAAGAACTTAGTCCATTTAATACTCAAAGTCTAACAAAATAACTTTATAACATAGAGTTTTCAGTACATGAGCTGTAGTCATAAGAAGTAAAGCATACCTTGGAGTTTTCGAGTGCCATGAAGCAAAAGTTGACAACTTCTTCTTCTTTATCTTGAGAGTCATCACTATAATTCCATGTAGTAACCATTACTTTCTTTTTAAAGTTCTTTGATGTACTTTTCTTGTTTCAGTGCTCATACTTGGTGTGTCTTGATTTTCTACACTCATAACATATCAAGTGATCTATGTTCTTTCTTGGGTATATAATTCTTAGAGGGTCTCTTGTTGATAGCTCTATTCTATATAGTTATTTTATCACATTTTGAGCATTGGAATTGGCTAAATCACTGAGATTTAATTAGGAATTCTTCATTTTTGTTTGTTTATTAAAGTTTTAAGTAGTTTAATTTTAGTGATTTTGGTTAAGTTTTATGTTAATTTAGGTCAATTTCTTACATGAATACTTAGTTTGAATTTTTTTAAGGTGTCGATAAAACGGCGTTATGTATTGTGAAGAAAAGCAAAGAAAGCCAAAAATCAGCAAACATGGCGTCATAGCTCTAGAACAATAGAGGTCGTGTTGGTTCCATTAGTTTTTGATGATAATAAAACGTTTCCACTCATTTATGTCTAACTTTACTACTTAAGTGTGCAGGAGAAAAATGTATGTCATTAATAAATTAATCACTTAAAAGCAAATATTGAAACTCATAAGAATAAAGAGCTGCAATTAAGCAACAAAATAGCAACTTCTTAGTTGGATAACTAAGGGAGTTAGTCAACTAAATTCAAAATGAAGTTGGCTGGCCCAGAAACAAAAAAGACTTAGTCTACCAAGAAGCATGGTTAGTCGACTAAGTGCTCACTGCCAGAAACTTCAATAAAAAAATAGAAAAGACTTAGTAGACCAAAAACTATGGTTAGTTGACTAAGTGCTCACTGCCAGAAACTGGGAGTAGAAGACAGAAAAGACTTAGTCAACTAGGAAGTATGTTAGTCAACTAATAGCACATTGTCTGAAAATTTGAATTTGAATGCTAGAAGATAGACCAACTGCTAGAACTGTCTCCCAATTGTTTCCAAAGGTTAACGACTATCAAACATCCATCAAAGTTGATTTTTCAAGTATATAAGGCACTCCTAGTGGTTGAGAAATATAAAAGATGCTTCCAAGATAAAAAAGAGCTCAAAAATAGCAAAAACTCTCTCCATACTTCCTGCACTTCACTCTAATCCTTGTAATAGAGTTAAGCACTTCATCTTGTACCATTCAGATCAAGTTAGTGATCATAGGTACTTCTTTATTTCTGCTCTCCTTCATTACTTAGAGTGTGCGAGTTTCTTTAAGGGGATTGATGAAGATTGGGTTAGCTTGATTAAGTGTATAGGTTCTAACTCACCCGAGGAAAAGTTAGTTTTGGATTTTGGTTGATCCCGTAAAAAATCATTGTTCAAGGTCATGGTTGAGCCTGTGAAAAGTCATTGTAAAAACTTGGTGGAAGATTGGGAATTTTACCGGTTTTATTGATTTGACTTGAAAAATGCTTGGTTGGAAGATCAAGGTAGTGGATGTAGGTCTTTGACCAAACTACTATAAATCTTTCTGTACTGTTTGCCCTGTTTTATTTTTCATTTCATTCTTTGTTAAATCATTCTTTCATCTTGCATTTAACTTTTCATTATTGATCTTTAACTTGCCCCTAATTAGAAATCAATCTAAGTGAAAGCTAAAAAGTGCTATTCACTCCCTCTAGCACATTTATTTGGGATCAACAAGTGTTATCAAAGCTAGATCTCTCATTCTGAAGGCTTAATATCCCAAGGGAGATCTAAATGGCTCTTCAAAAATCTATAGTTACTGAGGGATAGTCTACAAATAGACCACTTTCATTTTATTGATTAAACTACGCATATTAGTGCACCAGAATGTCAATCTACATAAGGGCAATAGATTATTAAATGTGGGATGCCATAACTGATGGACCTTTCATCCCCTCGATCATAAATGTAGTGATTAATGAAATGATTTCTAAGCCAAAGGTTGAATGGACTAAAGTTGAAACCAAAAAGGTTCAGACAAGCTTGTAGGCAATAAACACTTTATATTATGCTTTGAGCCGTATTGAGTTCAATAAAGTGTCAAGATGTACCACTGCTAAACTAGTGTGGGACAAACTTAGAGTTATCCATGAAGGGACTTCACAAGTCAAGAAGTCCAAACTAGCTCTTCTAACTCACAATTATAAAATGTTCAAAATAGAACCCAGTGAAGATATCACTAACATGCTTGATAGGTTCACTAACATAAAAAATAAACTTATTTAATTAGGTAAGCCAATCGCTAAACATGAACTAGTGAAAAGGCTTCTTAGAAGTCCACTTAAAACTTGGAAGCCAAAAATGACTACTAGCCGTGAAGCTAAGGACTTAAATGTCATCACTCTTGATGAAATCTGTGGCTCTCTTCTTACTTATGAGTTGGAGCTTAAAAAAGAAAAAGAAAAAGACAAGAAAAAAGCATAAGAAAGAAAGAAAAGCATCGCCTTAAAAGCAAGCACTCTTGAAAAAGAATTAGACAATCTATCATGTGATGATGATGAAGAATTAGATGTGGTAGCAAGAAGATTCAGAAAACTTATGGGACAAAGAGATAGGAGGTTGGCTAAGAAAGGATATAAAAGAGATCGAAGCTTTTCATGGAAAATCAGAAATAAAAGTAAATCCAACAAGAAGGAAGATGTAATATGTTATGAGTGCAAGAAACTTGGACACTTCAGGCCATAATGTCGCTTGCTGAAAGAGGAAATTCCTAAGAAAAGTAAGAAATCAAAGAAGGCTATGATATCTGCAACCTAATATGATGGCTAGAGATGATGAATTCGAGGTAGCTTTTGCTCCTTGTGATATTTCAATTAATGAACTTCAAAAAGAATATGAAACTCTCTATGATGAGTTTGAAAAACTTGCATCAAAATGTAAAGTTTTAAAAAGAAAGACTATATCTCTTGAGATTGATTTAGAAAAGATAAGACATGATTTCAATTCAGTTTTCAACAAAGAAATTTTCTTCAAACTAAATTAGAACATTCAAAAATAGATTATGAAGTTTCAAAATTGGAGCTTGAAAACATAACTGAAGCATTGCAAAAGGTTATGGATGAAAACATTACACTTAAAAGTTTGAGAAAAGAAACATCAAGAAGAAATACAAATTTCAAAAGAAATGTTGATGATTTCTGATCTAGATGTTATGTCTGTGGAAGAATAGGTGATCTTTTTTATGATTGTTGTAGAAGAAAAAACACTCAACGAACAAAAATGATTTGGGTACCAAAAGGATCCTTTGTAGCAACTAACCTTTAAGGACCTATCAAGGTATGGATACTTGTTAAGAAGAATTGAAAATTTGTCTTGTAGGTTGTGCCAAATCGAAAAGAGATATGTCCAAAAGCTCTATTAAAGATAAGCAACCATGGTTCATGGATAGTGGCTGCTTTAGACATATGACTGGAAATGAAATATTGTTTGCTTAACTGGATAAGGAAAAGGGAGGTACTGTGTCATTTGAAGATGATTCGAAAGGCAGAATTTATGGTATAGGAATTATTAGTAAGAATTCGCATGCTCAAATTAATCATGTGTTGTTTGTTAAAGGATTAAAGCACAATCTACTAAGCATCAGTCAACCTTGTGACAAAGGGTTTAAGTTATGTTTCGATTCACATAAATGTGAAGTTATAAATATTAGTACTAGCAAAATTTCATTCATAGGATAAAGAATAAAAAACATATATGTTATATTTTTTGAAGATCTTGAATTAAATTGTGAAACATGTCTTATGGAGAATGATGGAAATGATAGCTGGTTATGGCATAGAACACTTGGACATGTAAGCATGCATACCATCTCAAAATTGATGAGAAAAAATTTGGTCATTGGATTGCTTGAACTTGAATTTAAGAATGATCAGATTTGTGATGCTTGTCAACTAGGTAAACAACTTAGAACATCCTTCAGAACCAAGAAGATTATTTCAACCTTTAGACCTCTTGAATTGTTGCATATTGATTTATTTGGTCCAATCAACATAACTAGCTTAAAAGGCAAATCATATGACTTTGTGATAGTTGATAACTACTTTAGATATACTTGCGTTTACTTTTTTGCTCATAAAAATGATGCACTACCTGCATTTGTAAATCATTGTAAGAGCGTTCAAAAAGAAAAAAGACTTGTATTTGTTACATTAGAAGTGATCATAGAGATGAGTTTGAAGGATATGATTTTGAAAACTTTTGTAATGAAAATGAGTTAGATCACAACTTTTCTATACCTAGAACACCTGAACAAAATGGGGTTTTTGAAAGAAAGAATCGAACTTTAAAAGAAGTGGCTTGAACCATGCTTTGTGAAAACAATCTACCAAGATATTTTTGGGCAAAAGCTGTCAACACAGCAGCCTACATTCTTAATAGAGTCTTAATAAGGGCCATGATATCAAAAACCCCATATGAACTGTACAAAGGTAGAAAACTAAACATTTCTCACTTTAGGAGTTTTGGCTGCAAATGCTTTGTATTAGACAATGGAAAACATTCTCTTGGAAAGTTTGACACTAAGAGTGATGAGGCAATATTTCTAGGATATGTATTGAACTCAAAAGCTTCTAGAGTTTTTAACAAAAAAACTTTAACAATTGAAGAGTCCATCCATGTGGTTTTTGATGAATCTAATGCCCTACAAAAGAAAGTTTTTGCTGATGAAAATGATATAGAGGACTTTGAAAGACAAATGGAAGAAATGAGCCTAGAGAACAAGGAAAATAGTGAAAAAAACTCCTATAGAAGAGAAACAGAACCTCTACCTTGAGAAGATCTATGAAGGATAGAAAGTCAACACAATGACCTTCCAAAGAGTTGAAAATATACCAAAGATCATCCACAAGAGTAGATCATTGGTGATCTTACACAAGGAATCAAAACTAGAAGAGGGGTGAAAAGACACATGTGAATATTTAGCATTCATCTCACAAATTGAACCTAAAAACTTTGAAGAGGCAAAAAAAGAAAAAAGCTTGATGCTGGCCATGTAAGAAGAACTTGAATAGTTTGAGAGAAACCTAGTATCAACATTGGTTTCTAGGCCATTCAATCACTTAATTGTTGGCACACAGTGGATGTTCAGAAACAAGGTAGATGAACAAGGTAATGTAATAAGAAATAAAGCTAGGCTAGTGGCTCAAGGATATAATCAGGAAGAAGGCATTGACTATGATAAAGCTTTGGCTCCTGTTGCTAGGATAAAAGCCATAAGATTATTGCTTGCATTTGCATGTTTCATGAACTTCAAATTATTTCAAATGGATGTGAAAAGTGCATTTTTAAATAGTCTTATTCAAAAAGAAGTCTTTGTCATACAACCTCCCAGATTTGAGAATTTTGACAAACCAGATTATGTTTTCAAACTACAAAAAGCTTTATATGGATTAAAACAAGCTTTAAGAGCTTGATATGAAAGACTCTCAAGTTCTTAGTTGAGAAAGGGTATATTAGAGGAAGTATTGATACAACACTATTCATTAAGAAGTACTTGAATGATTTGATTATTGTTAAAATTTATATGGATGATATTGTATTTGGTGCTACTACTGAAGTTTTGTGTAAAAACTTTACTGAAGAAATGCCAAGTGAAATTGAGATAAGCATGATGGGTGAACTAAATTTCTTTCTAGGCCTTCAAATCAAACAATGCAAAGATGGCATCTTTATCAATAAAGAAAGATATATTCAAGACATGTTGAAAGGGTTTGATATGCTAAAGCTGAAATCAATCAACACACCAATGAGTCCCTCTACCAAGCTCGATAAAGATGGAAAAGGAAAAAGTGTTGATGAAAAGCTTCATAGAAATGATTGGATCTCTGCTTTACTTAACTACTAGCAGACCTGATATTCAATTTAGTGTATACTTGCATGCACGGTTTCAATCACAACCTAAAGAGTTACACTTAACTGCTGTAAAAAGAATCTTTAGGTATTTCTTGGACATACAAAATTTAGGATTATGGTATCCTAGACGAACATCTTTTATTCTTATTGGATATTTAGTTACAGATTTTGCTAGAAGTAAAATGGATAGAAAGAGCATTAGTGGCACATGTCACTTTCTATGAAACATACTTGTATCTTGGTCAAGTAAGAAACAAAACTCTATTACACTCTCAATTGCTGAAGCTAAATACATTTCCTCAGATAGTTGTTGTGCTTAGATTTTATGGATTAAATAATAATTAAAAGATTTTGGAATAACCATGCATAATGTGCCAATATTTTGTTATAACACAAGTGCCATAAGCATCTCAAAGAATACGGTTCAACACCCTAGGACCAAACATATTGAAATTTGACATCACTTTATTAGAGACAATGTGATTAAAGAAGACATTAAGATAGAGTTTGTTAACACCTTGCATCAATTAGTAGATATATTCACCAAACCCTTGAATGAGGAAAGATTTTGTGAAATTAGGAGAAATCTAAAAATGGTTAATGTAAAAGAGCTTTAGGTAAATTTTTGAGCCTTTCTCTCATAAGACAGTATATACTTAGTTAATTAAGAGAATCACTTAACCAACTAAAAGCATTTTGTTTCTTTTAATGATAGACTTAGTTAGATAAGGGTAAAACTTAATCAGTTAAAAAAATAAAATAAAAATAATAAAAGTAAAGAAAAAGGGAAAGCATAACGGGTGAAAAAGAAAAAGAAAAACCGCTTAATTGAAAAATAAAATGGGAGGCAAATTTTTGAATTTTGAAAAAGGGGTTAATTGACGACATTTAAGGAGGAGTATGACATTTTTTTAAGAATACCTTTCTTAAATCCTCACTTTCTCCTTTCATTCTCTCCCATTAGAAATTGCTTTTCTCAAAACTGAAACCCCTTTTTTCTCTAACTCTCAAAACCTTAAGTTTGAAACTACCCAAAACGATGGCTAAATCTTCACTTCCTAGCGATATCTTGGAGAAGAGAAAAGAAAAGTGTCTCATGGAAGACAATCCACCATACAAGATTGAAAAGAAAAGGAAGAAGAATGAGCCAGTTTCAACAACTAAAAATGTAAGGAAGAAATTGGAAAAGAAAGCCTCCAAGTCAAAGAAAGAGAAAGAGAAAGAAAAATCTGGCAAAAAGGGTAACTTTTCTTTTCAAAATTTTAAGAATAAGACTCATGGAAAAAGATTTGGGAAATTAGAATGGACCCATTTCCTGTAAAAAATATATTGTTTGGGAAAGTTTTAATGAAGTTCCAAAAATCAAAGAGGGGTTATTAGAATATTTTGAAGAAATGAAGCTGAAGAAATTAAGCGTTTTTGAAAATAAGACTTATAGTGCTAGCCTAGTCAAAGAATTTTACTCTAGTATTGCATTAGATGAAAATGAACTTGATGGTTTAGATGATTTCGTTGAAGATGGTATCAATGCGTTTCTAAATGGAAAAGAGTTTATGGTTACTGCCTCTAATTGGGAAAGTTATTGGGCATTGAGTGGAAAATCTAAAATTATGAAATCCCAAAGGATTATGATCCCTCATCTTTGTGGGAAGTAATAACTGGGAAAAAGGAAAGATATTCTTTTAAAAGTTATGTAAGTTTTATTAGGAGTCCACAAACTAGGATGCAGCACTACTTCATAGCTTCAACAATCCATGGAAGAAGTGGTAGCTTTAGTTATGTGAGTCTTCAAGATATGTGGCTGATGGAGTATGTCTTCAATGCTACTCCATTCAATCTTGAAAGATTCATAATAGAAAGAATGAAAGGAACCTATTGGGTTGATAAAGTAAATCTAGCTTATGAAAATTTAATCACTTTTCTAGTAAAGAAAAAAAAGGATTTGGAACAGTAGATATGAGATGGATCAAGTTAAGAGTAGAGATCAGGCTATTTATTTGAGAAGTTTGTCAAAAATAGGGTACAAACTGGAAAGAGAAAAATTCATCAAGACCCCCAAATATACTCAAAGGGATGAGCATCACACCCCTGCTCAGACTAAGGCAACTTCCTCTCAAGTTTCAAATGAAATGATTTTGAATTTGTTGATGAGAATTAATGGGAAGCTTGTTGATCAGTCTGTAAGAATCCAAAAAATTGAAAATATTTGCAAGAAATGAGAATTTTGAAGAAAGATAAAGGAAAACCATCTTCTGGTCCTACAATTGATGGTACATCAGTAGCACCTAATTCAGCACTAGCAGGACAACTTATTGAAAATCCTACATTTTAAGCTGAAGTTGATGAACCAAAATCTACTGCAGCAAGGAAACTAGCTACCCTTAAACCTAAAATTGAGGAAAATGACAGTGCCAACATAAAAGTGATAGGATCTTTCAATGACAACTCTCAATAGCATGGTGAACCATAGGCAGACAAACCATCTCCAACAAACTCTGAGGAAGTTCTAATCATGGATTCTTTCACCAGATGGTAAAGGAAGAGCAAGCCAAAAAGGAAGCAACAAAAAACAAAGCACAAAAACCAACATTTGCAAGAGCATTCCCTGAATTAGGTTACACCACAAGAAAAAGTTAACCTAGTGATAAAGAAAAAAGGAAAGCAGCTGCATCTACACAAGAGAAACCCAAACCTACTAGAAAAGGCAGAAAGACTATGGCAACAAAAATCAAGTTCCTCAAGAGAAGAATGTCTTCTAGACTAGTTGAGAAAGCTAAACCTTCAACCAAATCCTACATTCAGGAACTTCTTTAAGTTTCAGACATATCTTCTTTTGATTCCCCATCACAAAAATCTTCTCTTGTGCCATCTCTTAAACTCGTCAATATCCATTTTGGAATAGATGAATCAACCCCCTCAAACTCTTTTTAGATCTGTCCTTGTTTTGCTGATGACCAAAAAGGGAGATAGGTTAAGGTAAAAGTAATTTTAGGAGAAAAGGTAGAAGTAACTTAAGGGTAATTTAGGAATCTAACTTTGATGATGCTGGGTTGTTTATGACAACATATTATTTTAATTGCTAATCGATTATTGATGATATCTGAATACTAAGAACTTATTTCTGTTATGCTTTTGTGTTTAATGGATTGTTAATGACTATTGATTTTGGAATAGATGTTGTTTGTTGACAATAATGCTGATGATAGTTATTTGCAATAATGCTGATGACAGTTATTTACAATACTGTTAATATTCTATCATCCATTATTGATTGTTTTATAAGCTTATATGAAGGCACTCAATTAAAATGTTTGAATCTATGCTTGTCTTTTTTAAGAGATAGAGAAAAGCTTATTGATTTGGATAATAAAATAACTTGGAAAGGTCATGCATACATTAAGAGGGAGCACACACTCAGGGGGAGAAATTACTAATCTTGTGCAGTACAAAAAAGGCTAATAGACACTGTGCTGTTAATCAAGAAATGTTTTGTCAGCATCAAAATGGGAGGGATTGTTGGCTCCATTAGTTTTTGATGATAATAAAACATTCCCACTCATTTATGTTTAACTTTACCACTTGAGTGTGTAGGATAAAAATGTATGTCATTAATAACTTAATCACTCAAAAGCAAATATCGAAACTTATAAGAATAAGAAGCTACAATTGAGCCACAAAACAGAAGATTCTTACTCGGATAACTAAGGGAGTTAGCTAACTAAAATTCAAAAATAAAGTTGGCCAATCTAGAAACAGAAAAGACTTAGTCGACCAAGAAGAATGGTTAGTCGGCTAAGTGCTCACTACTAGAAACTATAATAAAAAAATAGAAAAAACTTAGTTGACCAAGAAACATGGTTAGTTGACTAAGTGCTCACTGTCAAAAACTAGGAGTAGAAGACAGAAAAGACTTAGTTGACTAAGAAGTATGTTAGTCAACTAAGAGCACACTGTTTAAAATTTTGAATTTGAATCCTAAAAGACAAACGAATGGCTAGAACTATTTCCCAACTATTTCCAATAGTTAACATCTATCAAACATCTATCAGAGTTGATTTATCAAGTATATAAGGCACTCCTAGCCATTAAGAAACATAAGAGATGTTTCAAAGATTAAAAAGAGCTCAAAAATAGCAAAAACTCTTTCCATACTTCCTGCACTTCACTCTAATCCTTATAATAGAGTTAAACACTTCATCTTGTACCATTCAGATCAAGTTAATGATCATAGATACTTCCTTATTACTATGTTCCTTGATTACTTAGAGTGTGCAAGTCAATCTAAGAGGATTGATCAAGCTTGGGTTAGCTTGATTGAGTGTATAGGTTTTAACTCAGCTTAGGAAAAGTTAGTTTTGGGTTTCGGTGGATCTCGGGAAAAACCATTGTTAAAGGTTTTGGCAGAGCTTGTGAAAAGCTATTGTAAAAGCTTAGTGGAAGCTTGGGAATTTCATCGTTTATATTGATTGATTTGAAAAATCCTTGGTTGGAAAATCAAGATAGTGGATGTAGGTATTTGACCGAACCACTATAAATCTTTGTGTATTGTCTACCATGTTTTATTTTTCATTTAGTTCTTTGTTAAATCATTCCTTTATCTTACATTTAACTTCTCATTATTGATCTTTAACTTGCCCTCAATTCGAAGTTAATCTAAGTGAGAGCCAAAAAGTGTTATTCACCCCCCCTCTAGCACATTTATTTGGGACCAACAGGCCATGGTGCCAAGAAGTGATGCAATCATGCATGGGGCAGCAACCAAGAGGTCGTGACCCTAGAAAAGCAAGGTCACAACACCAAGGCATCAAGAAACAGGGTGCCACGATGCTAGAAAATGGAAGTCATGTGGTGACTCTATGATATAGTTTTTATGTTTTTAGTTAATTAGTTTTAAGCATCTTAACTTAGTTCAATTCGAGTAATTCTATTTCCTTTTCATGTTGAAAGTCCTATTTTCAACAAATACTGATTAGTCCTTGTGCTTGTAGGTTTTTAAATGCATAAAGTTAAATGGTGATGAACTATGCAATTGAGACTACGTGTAAATTTTCATTGAATATGTTACGGTGATTCAATTTTAACTCAAGCTACAGAGATTCAATCAATGTGATTCTTAGACCATTGGAAAGTTGAGAGCCAGACTACAACATTCATGTTTATCATATCACCAATATTAGCCTTGAGGTAAGAGAAAATTGCATTGCAAGATGATGCACTGCAATAATTTTGCACCAAGGCCGTACAAGGAGTAGCACCGTAACCTCTAAAGACTCAAGGTTGCAGCACCCAAGGGAGCAGCACTGCTCCCATACTAAATCCTGAGAGCTCAGTACCACAGCACCCAAGGAGGAAGGTTGTAGCGTCGAATGGAATATATTGAAAAAAAAATTTACTTAAGTGTAAGGTGTCGTTGGGCCCAAAAACGAAGGTCGCGGTGCGTCGACATGTTCAATAGGATTCAACTATTTGGGAGTTCAATTTTTAGGTATTTTGGTGGCTATAAATAGGTGATTTTCAACAACTAAACAAAGGGAGTCTTAGAGGGAAACAAACAGTAGTTAGAAAGAAAAGAAATAGGTTCTAACAAAAGGAGAAACTGGGAAAAAATGAAGAAGATTAAAGATTGAGATTATTTGCAGCCTTGTTCTTCATTCTAGTTTATCATTTCTTTCTTATCTTTTTGCTGTAGACATGATTTGTTCTCTTGAAATTGTGATTTTTTTGAAAAAATGATGATGAAGTAAATTCATTTTCTATGGTTATGGTTTATTTCAATATTTAGTTTAAATATATGATTTTTCTTTGCTTAGTATTAATAAGTATTGTATGGTTTATTCAAATCCATGACCAATGCTTTTCTCTGCTTAATCACTAGTGGAAATGACTAGGGTTCTAACTATAACTTGATAGAGGGAGTTTAAAATAGACCATAGATTTGAATAGCCTATGTTCGATTCATTTAGAAGTAGGTGATAGATTTGTATTAAGGATAGACATATACCTAAATACGTTAGGCAGCGAAATTAGTACATAAACTTAATGAGCTTTTCTTAACCAATTTGCATAAACATATAGAATTGATTTTGAAAAGTATGTGTGCAAGAATCTCTACAGAGACTTGTACATAAAACTTGTTTCTAGGTTAGCCATTCTCCCCATTAGTCTAAGTTTAAAGGAAAAGATTAAGTTCAAATAAATATTGAGAGACACCATCATCCTAAGTCTTTACAGTAATAGTTTCTTCAGTAAAAATTACATTTATATCTATAGTTTAGAGTAAGTGTAAATTTTCTATTAATTGAGTGTTAAAAATCAAGTGCTTGGATAGGAAAAATTTTGTTACAAATTTAATACTTAGTAAAAGTTTAGGAGCAAATCTATCTGGAAAATGATACTTGACTTATCTCTATATTACTTAAGCAATATGTACAGTTGCGTGTACAAAATTGACAACAAAATTTTGACACCATCGCCAAGGATTTGCATTTCCTAATTATTTTACTGATATTAAATTAAATAGAATTTTCATAGTTTAAGTTTGTTTCTTCTTGTGTTTTTCAGCACGTCTCGAGCTTTGTATGAAAAAAGCAAGAAACTTGGAAATTACCTTTTGTGATCCTAAAATAGAAAAAACATTTCAAAGACTTAGATAGCAAAATCTACAAGGTTCTTCTTCTTCTAATATAATGGCTATACAATAGAGAGAGCAACATGTCCAAGAGATAATAATGGGTGAAAATCGTTCATTAAGAGATTATGCTGTTCTGCTAGTCCAAGTTATTCCATCAAGCATCAAAAGGACAACCATTCAAGCACATAATTTTAAGATCAAGCCAGCCATCATCACTATGATCGAGACAACAATTCAATTTAGAGGTCTTCTAAATGATCCGGATGTGCATATTTCAAACTTCCTTGAAATATGTGATACATTTAAGCATAATGGGTTCATAGTTGATGCAATCCGCTTAAGGATGTTCCCTTTCTAATTGTGAGACAAGGTGGAGGTTTGATTGAACACGTTACCCATTGGCTTACTTACAACCTAGGATGACCTTGCCCAAAATTTCTTAGCTAAATTCTTCTCTTCAGTGAGGATAGCGAAGATGAAGAATGGTATTACTTCATTTACACAGTTTGATGGTGAGTTGCTGTATAAAGCATAGGAGAGATACAAGGACCTTCTTAGGTAATGTCCTCGTCATAGTCTTCCAAAATGGCTCCAAGTGCAAATATTTTACAATGGTTTGAGTGGTCAAGTACGAACCACCATTGATGTTGCTACTGAGAGAGCTCTCATGGCGAAGTCCATTGATGACACATATGACCTATTGGAAAAGATGGCATCAAACAACTACCAATGCCATCGAGGTGATTTGCACATAAAAGAGTAGCTAGAGTTCTCGAAGTGGATGCCATCATGGCATTAATCGCACAAGTAGTTGCTCTAACTAAAAAAATTTGGTTTTTTTCACACCAATCCTATTCAAAGTCCTGTTATAGTGTGTGAATTTTGGGAAGATGGACACGTTAGTGATTAGTGTTTAATTGGTAACAAAGAAACTATTCAATTTATGCGAAATAAATAACAACACAACCCCTTCTCCAACATCTTTAATCTCAGATGGAGAAACCATCCAAACTTCTCATGGGGAAAAAATCAAGGAGCATCAGCTTCAAGGCTAAATATTCCTCTTAATTTGCAACAATAATCAAGAGCCCTCATTTTGAATAAGGAACTATTAATAGAGGAGTTGATGATGTAGTACATGGCCAAGGTAGACTCCCTCATTCAAAGTCAAGCAGCCACGTTGAGAAACCTTGAGATGCAAGTTGGACAATTGGCAAGCTCAATAAACAATAAAGCTCAAGGAACTATTCCTAGTGATATAATGGTAAATTCGACGAAGGAAATTACGAAACATGTTAAGGCCATCACTATGAAAAGTGGTAAGGAAGTTAAAAGTAATTCCAAGCAAGGGAAACAACTAGGCAAGTTTGATGAGAAAGAGACTGAATAGTGATTTCTGACAAGCAGAGTCAGAACAAAGATGCAAAGGCAAACATACTACCATCACGTTTCCCTTATCGCTTTCAAAAACAAAGCTTTATAGGCACTTTCGAAAGTTTCTTTAGGTATTCAAAAAGCTTCACATCAACATTCATTTCATAGAAGCTTTAGAGCAAATGCCATCATATGTGAAGTTTCTAAAGGATATATTAAAGAAAAATAAGAAATTTGAGGATTTCTAGATAGTTGCACTTATTGAGGAGTGTAGTGCTATAATCCAGAACAAGCTTCCACCAAAGCTTAAGTAACTAAGGAGTTTTCTATCCCTTGCTTAATTGGTAATTTTAATTTTTTGAAAGCTTTGTGTGATTTGGGTACAAGTGTCTCAATTATTCCTTTGTCTATTACTAAAAACCTTGGACTAAAACAGATTCAACCTACTATAGTCACCTTGCAGTTAGTAGACAAGATAATAAGGTACCCTTTTGAGATTATGAAAGATGTCTTGATTAAGGTGGGGAACTTGTACATTTCAATGGAGCTTCTTGTACTTGAGATGAAGGATGAGTGAAAGGTTCTGATCATACTAGGATGTCCATTCTTGGCCATTGCGGGTGTACTCATTGATGTACAGGAAGGCAAAATAACTTTTAGAGTTGGAGAAGAGGTAGTTGAATTTACTATCTTCAATGCAACTAAGTACCTTTCTTCCACAACTCATTGCTATAGAGTGGACTTAGTTAATAAAGGTAAAGCTAAGATTACTCCACCACCGCCACTTGAGCAAGCACCAAGCCTTGTTGCTGAATTACCTCTTTTAACCTATCCTGATTTTTAGGTTTAGCAGCAAGTCTCCTTACTTTCTAAGTCTCACTTCAAACTTTTTCCATGGAAACATAAATCAGAGTGGGAGGGTCCTTTCAAGATTGTGAAGATTTATCCTTATGGCATTGTGGAGGTTGAGAGTGAAAACATTGGTTTGTTAATGGTCAATGTGTTGAGCCTTAAGCCTTATGACAAAAAAAGATCATGAGCTTGAAATAAAAGTCTAGCTAAAGGTGATAAAGAAAGCACTGCTTTGGAGGTAACCTAAGTTCTCTACACTTAGATAATTCCTGCTTATTCAAATTTTTAGTGGATTGTTATTTTTAGTTTTTTGTTGAATTTTAGTTAGTGTTACTAATTTTATTATCTTTTTTGTGTTTTTCAAGAATTTGTTTATATAACTTTAAAAAAAAAAGCCAACGCCCTGGCTGGCCATGGGAGTTTGCAATGCCGGTGCATCATTTGGGTTCCATAGTGGAACATGAAGGTAGAGCATTGCGACATTATCCAAGGAGTGCTATAGCGTTCCACACTTTTAAACAAAAAAAAAATAAAAGGCCAACGGCTCAGAGGAAAGCCATAGCACACCAAGTCTAGCATTATGTCACCGTGTTAGGCCCATGGGCCTATATAAACCCCTTTTCCCCTAAATTTTTACCTAGATTTAGATTTTTTACCCATTCTCCATAAATTCCTACTCATTGATCCCTTATAACACCTACCCACTCTAAATGAACTTTAAAACCCCAAGTTCTTTGAATTTTAACTCAAGTTTAGTGGATTTTGGAGGTGTTTTTCTTCTTTAAAATGTTTTAAGTGTAGAAAACTTTTAGTAAGTGCTATAATCCATTGAATGAACTTTCTTATGGATGACATTGTGTTTTGAAAATGAATCTTTCATGAGTCTTGATGGGCATGTGCTTACTTTGACAATGTAGAATGTGGGTTTCATGAATTTCTATGTCTTGTGACTTTGATTAGAATTTTGAGTAGTGGGTATTATGAATAACACTAATTTTCTGCACTTAGAATTTAATTTTCATGTTATGGTAATATTAGTGTTATTCATATCATTATGGTGTTGAATAGTTTATATTAATTATTTTGTGTATGTTGATCATTTAATTTTTGTGTATACTAACTATTTGTGGTCAAAAGTTGCTTTGTATCATGGTTGGTGTTAAGATAATGACCATGAGACCAAAAAAAGGGCCCATGCTAGTGGAAATGGAAGCAATTTCGACTAAAGTAAACTTGTTTTGGCCAAAATTGAGAAGCACAACATTTAGTCCCTTTTGTAGAAATTCCCAAAACTAGGGTGTGGCATTGATGTTTGAAATGGGCTTTATCTTGACATATACAAAATTATTAATGCATGGTAGTGGAAGAAATTCTGTGCCCAACCAAAGGCAACGGTAATGCAAGCTTATGAATTCTATGCCAGTGCCACTGAACATGTAAATGGGCAAACATTCGTTTGAGGACATTAGGTATCTTTAGATAAATGCACTATTAATCAGTTTTATAACACACTTGACATTGAGAACGATGAGTACAGCCAATTCATGAATGGTGATGTCAACCTAGATGAGGTTCTTGGATCAATTAGCATCTTGGGCATGGAATGTAAATTTCATAAAGGTGTTCTAATATCTTTTAAAGCTAATGCCATGGATAACAACTGCAAGGTCTGGTATCATCTCTTAGTAACCAAAGTGCTTCTAATAAAACACTTGAGTAATGTGACAAAGGATTTGGCAATCCTTTGTACGTAATTGTGATAGGGAAATCCATTGACATTGGACAATTGATCTTCAACAATATTATCATGTTAGCTCATTCACCATATGATGGATTATGGTACCCTTCATTGAGCATTGCCTTGTGCTGTCAAGCTGAAGTTGTTTGGTCACCCAATAAAGAATTGTTGCACCCAAAAATTCCATTGGATGCTAGAATCATTCATCGGTCTCGCATGTGAGAGCACTTTATCATTGGCAGAAGTTTATCAGCTGCACTATAGATCCAGTCACATAACCAAAAGCTTTCAATGTCTCAATGAATGGAATGACGTACGCGTCACATGGACCATCAAGCAGCATGTTTTCAAGCCATTGAAAAGATAATGAAGGCATATGCTGAGCAAGTTAGCATGGACATGGCTACTTTTCGAACTTTGCTAGCTAATTCCAACTTAGATAACCATGATGATAATGAGAAAATGGATAACATGTGACGTTGTCTACAAGCATGGGGGAGTATTCTCTTTCTTACTTTTTGGAACATTAGGGACAATGTTCACTTTAAGTTTTGGGGGGGGGGACGCTTCATTTTTTTTAGTATATTGCATTTATATTTTAAACTAGACAGTTAAAACTTAAAGGTAGAGTAATGCACAATGAAATTAATTTACCTATCCAATGATGAAACCTAATTGCCTTGATGTTCTTGTCACATTTAGTAAAATATGAATATAGTTGAAGGAGTATTTTGAATTCTAATGTGTGGCATTATTGTAGGATGGAAATTCCACATTTGAGCACTTTATCTTTTATATTGAGTCACTGTGTACATTCAAAGAATGATTATGAGAATGCAAATCTTTAGACTATGTTTGAAGTTTTAGAATTTGTTTGATCCTTTCTTGAGGAGAAATCTTATGCTACACGTAGTTAGAGAAATGATTTAAGCGATATTTGGATCGATTGAGCCTTTTGACCTAACCCAATCACATTTTTTCCCCTTTGAGACAAAACGTTTTCTTTTTTTTCTTTGTCAACAATAAATAAGTTAGCTTAGCTACTAAATAATTTTCCAACTTTATGTCCCTCACTTTTAAGCATGTACATTGTTTAGTAACTATATGTTGAATCATTCGATCCAAAGAAGAAGTGGAGAAAAATTTGAAATTTAATGCAAGGCATTCATTCCACTATCATTGAAAGAAACAAGTTTGGGGGTGTTGGGTTAAGAATAAAAAAAGAGTGCTTGATGAATATAAGTGAAAGGAAAGAAAAAGGTATATTTAATGAAAAGAAGTAAGGCTATATAGGACTTAGTATAATTATTTGTTAAGGTGATTTAAGCCTTATTATATCTTATATCCTATCCTTACCCTACCCATATATTACAAGCTGAATAAAGTCCTAACAATCCATAGTTAAGTGTTAGCCTTCATTAATGGAGGGATAGGTGAAAAGCAAATTTATGAAATTCTAAGCTAGTTTGAACTTTGTAAGAGCATAATCTTATCCAAAGTGCATGATACTCTTTGTAAGAGATTTCATACACACACAACAAATTCATCCAAACATAAGCTTGCATTGGAATGAAATGTAAACTGAAACAATATTGATGTTTTGCTGTGAGTTGGGAAAACAAGACAACTTATGGGGAAATAAAAAGTGATTTACGAATTGGTGCAATCTACTAGCTTGATGTTTTTAACTAGGCTATCTCAGTTTTATTTTTTAATTTTGCTCTAGGACTAGAAAAATATTAAGTTTGGGGGTATGATAACTCTATGATATAGTGTTATTTAGCCACATTTTGGGGATTTTAAAATAGCTAAGTCCTTATGTTTTAAGATTTTAGTTAGTTTTTATGTTTTTAGTTAATTAGTTTTAAGCATCTTAACTTTGTTTAATTTGAGTAATTCTAGTTCATTTTCATGTTGAAAGTCTTATTTTAAGCTAATACTGATTCAATCCTTGTGTTTGTAGGTTTTCAAATGTATAAAGTTAAATGGAGATGAACTATGCAATGAAACTAAGTGCAGATTTTTACTAAACATGTTATGGTAATTTGAACATGACTCAAGCTACAGAGATTCAATCAACATGATTAATGGACCATTGGAATGCCAAAAAGCAAGCCTAGAACATTCATGTTTATCATTTTGCCTAAATCAGCTTTGAGGTAAGAGAAAATCACATTGCAAGATGGGGTACTGCAACAGTTTTGTACCAAGGTAGCACAAGGAGCAGTGCCACGGCCTCCGAAGGCTCACTTTAATAGCACCTAAGCAAGCAACACTGCTCCCATACTAAATCCCAAGAGGTCAACACCACAACACCTAAGGGGGAAGGCCATAACCCTAGATGGAAGACACAGAAAAAAAAATTACTTAAGTGTAGGGCGTTGCAATGCCTAAGAAGGAAGGCCACACGACACCTTAATGTGTTTCAATAGGATTCAACTATTTGGGACTTCAATTTTTAGGGCATTTTTAGTGTCTATAAATAGGTGATTTTCAACAATTGAAAAAAGGGAGTCTCATAGAGAGGCAGTTAGAGAGAAAAGAAATAAGTTCTATAAAAAGAGGAAACGAAGAGGATTGAAGATAGAGATAATCTGCAACCTCGTTCTTCATTCTGGTTTTTCATTTCTCTCTTAACTTATTCCTATAGACATGTTTTGTTCTCTTGAAATTGTGATGTTTTCTTAAGAAATGATGATGAACTGAATTCATTTTTTAGAATTTTGGTTTATTTCAATATGCAGTTTAATATATGATTTTTCTTTGCTTAGTATTAATGGGTTGTGTATGGTTTATTCAAATCCATGATTAATGTTTTCTTTGCTTGATCATTAGTTGAAATGACTAGGGTTTCTAAATGCAGCTCGACAAAAGGAGTTTAGAATAAACCATTGCTTTGAATAGCCTATGTTCAATTCACTTAAAGGTTAGGTGATAGATTTATATTTAGGATAGACATATACCTAAATAACTTAGGTAGCTAAATTAGAACATAAACTTACTTAGCTTTTCTTTACTAATTTGCATAGACATATGGAATTAATTTTAGAATTATGTGTGCAAGAATCTCGATAGAGACTTGCACATAAATTTGGTTTTTAGGTTAGCCATTCACCCCATTAGTCTAAGTTTACAGAAAAAATATTGGGTCAAATGAAATATTAAGAGACACCATCATTCTAGGTCCTTACAATGATAGTTTCTTGGACAAAAATTATAGTTATATTGTTAGTTTAGAGTAAGTGGTAAATTTTATACTAATTGAGTGTTAAAAATCAATTGCGTGGATAGGAAAAATTTTGTTACAAATTTAATACTTAAAAAAAGTTTAAGAGCAAATCTTTGTGGGAAGCAATACTTGACTTATCTCTATATTACTTTAACGACATGTATACTTGCGCGTTTAAAATCGACAACACTGTGACGTTGGCATGATATCGTTTTTAGACATTTTTCTGGAGTTGATTCGAATTACATTTTTTGGAGGCTATTTAAAGGTACCTTTGGAGCAATTAAAAGGCATGTTTTAACTAGTGTTTCTTTGAAGGGAAAGTAACCATTAAGCATACAAGAAGGCCGAGAAGACTTTCAAAGATTGAAGATTGAAGATTCGTAAAATCTCTATATTTCTATTCTTCTTTGTTTCTTCTTAGTTTTTCTTGTATTATTATCGATGTTTAAGCTTCTTTGGATTATGTTTCCAATATTTAGGATGAGCAAAATTTGTTTTTCTAGAATTGTAATTGAACTCAATATGTAGTTTAGATTTTTAATGCTCTTTCTTTCTTCTGATTAATGGTAGTTAAGATGTTTATTCCAATCCTGTGTTTATTATGTTTGATTAACTAATTACCAATTAGATTGACTAGGTAACCAAAATAAACTTGGAAAAGGGAATTTCTTGTAAGCCATGGAAGGAATAGCATATGTTCAAATTCATTTACTTGATTGAATGATTTGTTTCGCGTGTGAGATAAGAATATACGTACATGTCATATGTAGCTACTATTAGAGTCTAAGCTTAATGAATTTTTCTTTGATTTAATTTGCATAGGAATTTAATGAATTGGTTGACAGAGATATTTTTATAAAAACATTGAAAGACACATAGAAATAATTTAGAACTCTAGGTTAGAAACTTTTTCCATTTAGTAAGTTACAAGAGAGTAGAAGAGATTCAGATAAAGTGTTGAAGGAAATTGTAATTCTAGGTTTTTCGTAATTAATTTCTCAAGTTTAGATTATCATTCTTATTGCTAATTTAGATTTTTATTTTACTCCTTAATTTAAATTGTGTGTTTGGATAAAATTAAATTATTTTAATTCTAGTAATTATCTAATTTTGGTAATAAATCCTTGTAGGAGCAAGACTCTACTTTTCATTATATTACTTGTTAGCGATATGTGCACTTATGTAGTAAAATCAATAACTTTTTGGCACCATTGCTAGGGATTGTTTTATTAATTTTTGTTAATATTAATACCAAGCAATTTTAGTCTTAATTCAAACTCTTTTTTTTTTTCTAGTATTCTTGGTCGTTGTATGCTAGGAGTTAGAAATTTAGAAACTGTTCCTTTTGGTCCAAAAATCAAGAAAACCTTTTGAAGACTTCAGAAGAAGAATGTACAAGCTTTAACTCATTTCCACACAATGGTTGTAGAAGAAGAGACAAAGTCCTTGTGGGAATATCTTGGTCTTTTTGTGTAAGGCCTTCATTTAGCATCTAGGGACTTGCTATTTAAGGTAATAATTTTGAGATCAAGCTCATAATCATTCAGATGATTCAAACTTCAATGGCAATTTGGCGAGTTACCGAATGATAATCCAAATGCTCAGATTGTGAATTTCTTAGAGATTTGTGATTCTATTAAGCATAATTGGGTTTTAGATAATGCTATTAGATTATGACTTTTTTCGTTTTTACTGTAAGACAAGGTAAAGAGTTGGTTGAATTAACTCCTGGCCAATTTTATCTCCACTAGAGATGATTAGGCTAAAAAATTTTTAGCTAAGTTATTTCCACAAAGCAAGACAATGAAGATGCGGAATAACATCACATTTTTTGTACAATTTGATTCAAAATCATTATATGAAGCTTGGGAGAGATACAAAGATTTGCTTAAAAGATGCACTCACCATGGGTTACTGAAATGGTGGCAGGTACAGCCTTTCTATAATGAGTTGTTAGGCCAAATCAGAACCACTGTTAATGCTACAATAGGTGGAGCACTGATAGGGAACTCTATAGATCAAGATATGACTCGCTAGAGGAAATGGCCTCCAATATCTATCAATGGCCACCTGAGAGATTGTTGCCAAGGAAAGTTACAAGTGTTCACAAGCTGGATGCAATTACAGTTTAGCTGCATTGGTAGCTATTTTGTAGAAGAAATTTGACACTATGGGTGTTTATGCCATTGAGAGCCCTTTGTGACATATGAACTATGTGGGGAAGGGCATGCTAGTGATCATTATCCTGCTAATGCTGAGTTAGTGCAATATGTTGGAAATTACCATAAGCGGCAAAATAATCCTTATTCCAACAATTTTAATCTAGCTAAAAGAATCACCTTAATTTCTAATGGAGCAACATTCAAGACCTTTATCTTCAGCAAAGCCAATTTTTCCTCTTGGATTTTTGCCACATGTTAAAGCTTTTGTGCTTAAGAAAAAGCCATCTGTGGAAGAGATGTTCATGGAATACATGGCCAAATATTATGCAATAACCCAAAGTTAAGCAACATCACTTTGAAATCTTAAGACACAAATGGGTCAACTTGCTAATGCCATCAACAATCGGCCTTAGGGAACTTTAACAAGTGACATTGAAACCAATACTAGAAAATAAGGAAAGGAGCATTGCAAGGCAATCACACTCAAAAGTGGAAAAGAGGTACAAGGGAGTAGCATGCAATCAGATTCTCCAAGTAAGCTTGTGAAAAAGAAATAGTGGTTAAGAAGAAGGATGAAAAGTTCAAGAAAAGAAAATTCAGCCCTATCCACCACCGCCTTTCCCTAAACATTTTTCAATAGTAGAAACTTGACAAACAATTCTAGAAATTCCTAGAGGTATGCAAGAAACTCCATAATAATATCCCTTTTCTTGAAGGTTTGGAATAGACGCCAAGCTATGTCAAGTTCTTTAAAGATATTCTAACTAAGAAGAGAAGAATGGGTGAGTTTGAGATAGTTTCACTTACTAATGAGTGTAATGCTATCATCTAGAATTACCTTCCACCAAAGCTCAAGAATTCAGGTAGTTTCTGCTGGGTGAGGGCTGATCATGCATCAAATACAAATAAACACAACGAAAATAGATTTAAGATTAAATTACGTCTCACCTTCCTAGGATCTCTTTCATGCCGAATTGAGTACAAAATTAAATTACAAATAATATATATATGTATGATCATATCAAAGTTATCTTAATAACAAAGGTTGATGAATCCTTTGTTAAACCACTAATTTGCCTTCAAAAACCTCAACCACCTCTGCCCGGTTGCTGCAAACCAAAGCTGTCCAAGGAATCCTTGTGCAGCCTCTACCGGTGATCCACACTAATGAATTAGAAAATCCTTCTTTAAGGATTGAGAGTGCTATGCCTTAACAATGTGCTAGCAAAGATGAGTTTCATAAACTCATAATCCACACAAAATTATGGGGCTGAAAAGGAATCAAGTGAATGAAAACTGTTTTTCTTCACACAAGAAATGGCAAGAAAAGAGTTTCTAATCTGTCGTTCCTTTCTTTTTCAGCCTTTTCTCTCTTATTTTGTTTGGAGGCTATAGCATGGTATTTATACCTTGGATTAATTTTAAACCCTAATTACAAAACTATTTTGTAATTGCAAATTAATCCAATAATTTGAATAAACAATTTAATTAAGTCCTTAAGAAGCCTAATTAACTTAATTGTTTAATTTAATCAATTAGGCCCAATAACTTCATTAAACAATTTAACCAATTAGGCCCAATAACTTGATTAAACAAATTTAATCAATTAGGCTAATAACTTAATTGTTTAATTTAATTAATTAGACCCAATGGCCTAATTAAATAATTTAATAAATTAGGTACAACTTAATTAAACAATTTTAATCAAGTGCTTGAGAAGCTCATAACTTCTAATTTGATTAAGTCTAACTTAATCACCTCTCCCATTTTATTTTCAACATTCATTTTAGGTGTGTGACCCATTAGGCTTCAACATGTTGGCAATGAACTCAACATATAATTCTTAAGTTAAGCTTAGAATTAGATAAATTTAAACTACTCTAAATTTATCATTAATTAAGTTAACAACCAAGAGTTCATAGACCAAGATTGAGATCTAGCAATCCATCATGGCCACC
>NW_018397255.1:13637429-13637560 GCF_002168275.2 Theobroma umbraticum | reverse complement strand
AAGAGTCAAGATGGTTTGACTCAACCTTTTAGTGATCAACCTTTCAACGTAATCCATTCCCTCATCATATATCCCGAAGATGATAACACCATGGTGCAGTGTTTACTCTTATTGATCTCCATATTCGTTCT
>NW_018397255.1:13637339-13637419 GCF_002168275.2 Theobroma umbraticum | reverse complement strand
TCATCAGCTTTATAAAGACTTATGAAACTCCTTTCATAATCTCCAAGTCCCTTTGGCCAAGGACTTCAATAAGCTAATAT
>NW_018397255.1:13605959-13637329 GCF_002168275.2 Theobroma umbraticum | reverse complement strand
CAGTTAGGATATGTCCCTTACATCACTTGGGGTGATGATTCCTATCTTGACCCCTCATTTGCCTTCAAATGCTTCATGTTATACCTAAAAGTATCCTATTTTGGCATCCTTGGTTAGGCACCTATAGAGATAAAATCGAAACATAGCACTCGATACATAAGATAACCTGGTGTCTCAAGTCTAGGGAGTATTTACACAACTGACACATGAGGAGTATTGCATAGACACTTGAGTGAAATACCAAATGCACTTCTCACGACGGGTCATGTTCAGTGAACTTGCTCTCCTAGGCAAGCACCTACATTCTAGTTCCAAGTATCTCTATACTTCAACCTAGGAGATCGATTGCTTACTTCTCAAGTAAAGAAAATAGAATGTACCAGTCTGTAGGCATCATTGATGCCCAATCTCAATGATACATTGACCAGGAACATTTTTGAGATTACGCTTTGATGCATAAGAATCTCATAACTGTAACCCATTATAGTTTCCTTGCAAGGCATATTAATCTCATGGACTTCGTCCAATTAGACTTTATAACTTGTTATAATTGATGTCTTATTGATGAAGGAAAATCTTTAATCATTCAATATGAATAATGTTGTTGCATGATTGGAATCAAGCCTTAACCAATCGCAACTGGTTGCAGGGCTCATCCTAACAGTTTCACCGTTCCATGTACTATTGGTACTTTATTCTTTGCAAAAGCTTTAAGTGATTTAAGAGCATGCATCAATTTGATGTCTCTATCTATTTATTGGAAACTTGGTTTAGGGGAAATCAAGCTTACTTTTGTGGCCGTGTAACTTGTGCAATTTTTCACCTATCCAAGAGGTATTATTGAAGATGTGCTAGTTAAAGTTGATAAATTTATTTTTCTAGTAGTCTTCATTGTACTTGACATGGATGAATATCGTGAAATTTTGATTATTCTTGGGAGACTATTTTTAGCTACTACTAAAGCTCTCATTGATGTTGAAAAGGGAGAACTTACCTTAAGGGTCCAAGACCAAGAGGTAACTTTCAATAATTTTAGAGTTTCCTAAAGAATTTGATGAATGTTTTGAACCTCATTCAATTAGGTAAATTCAATTCAAGAAAGATTCATTAAATTCAAGTTTTAATCTTGGCTACATATGACATATAGTTATATTTTTATCCCATGTGCAAATCAACTCATTTGACAATAGTTTTGCCCAAATAAACTTAAACATATCCAATTTCATTCAAGGCTTACACTAAACTCCCTTTGTCAAGTTGTGTTTCAGTTTCTAGATCAATTTAATTAATGGCTAGTCAATCAAAGCATTAAACACAACATTGGAATAACCAACTCGTATTCCATTTATCATAAACAAGAGAGAAATTAAAAATCCAAACTATATTTTGAGTTCAATTACAATTCTAGATAAAGAAAATTAGTTCATAACTACTATTGAAAACATCATCCAAAGAAATTTAACTATCAATACAAATCAAAAGAAGTATAGAAGGAACAAATGAAAAGAGAGAGCTAAGGTTTGTCAGATCTTGAATGTTTAATCTTCTTTGTTTTTCCTTTCTTTCTTATTTGCTTAATTGCTCCTTTTCTCTAGAAAACCTTAACTCAATGTCCTCTTTTATTTTCTCTCCAAATTCCTCTTTAAATAACCTTTAAAATCATATTTTTGTTAAAATTTGGAAAATTGATCTTCGAGTTATCGAGCTGGTGCAGAGACCATGATTTTAGGCACTATGATGCCCTATTCCTAGGTGGAAGTATGGTGTTTCTTTCACTGCATGGCATTACGACGCTGGCTCTTCATGGCGATGGCATTATCTCCTCTAAAATTTGCATGAGTGTGCACTCTTCCTTGGCACCATGGCACTCATTGATTCATGGCTGCGATGTTGGGATCCTTCCTACTTGAGTATAGAGTCTATTGCAATCCATCTACTTGCAACTTAAGTTTTTTCTTCTTTCAGGCTAAACTAGGAAAAATGGTAAGCGTGATAGTTGTAGCTTATCTCTTAGCTTTCCAATAACTCAAGAATCATGTCAATTGGACTTCTGGACTGAGAGTTATACTCGAATACTGCAACAAGTATGAGAGAAGCACTAGCCATACTTGCACTCTTTTTTCACCAATTGAAACTTTTTTGTTTAAACACCTTTAAAAGCAATAGACAAAATCAGTGATAACTAAACTAAAAGCAATTTAATCATAAAATTAAACAAAAACAACTCAAATTAAAATAACTCAACATGATCTAAGCTAATGAAGAAAGATAATTAAAAACCTTAATTCTAAACAAAAATCTCAAGACCTTAGCACATTTAATACCCAAAATGTGGCAAAATAACTCTATGTAATAGAGTTATCACTGTCCCAAAATTAAGATTTTACTTGTCCTCGAGCAAAAGCATAAAAGAAAACTAACATGTAAATGATGAAAGCAATTTAAATAAATAAAACAACTAATTAAGAGTAAGTTGCACCACATCAATGATTTCCTTTAATTTCCTCAAAAGTTTCTCATAATCCCAACTTAAAGTAAATCATATATACTACTCAAGTTCATGTTTCACTTCAAGTGCACACTTATTCTCAAATAGATTTCTGTATGTGTGCAATCTTTTTACAAACAATAGTCATGCAATCCGAATAAGTTTACACTCATGCAAATTCGAATTAGTACAAGAATCCCGTAGGATTTCCTTTCATCTCTCTTTCCAAAAAGGTAGACTAACACTTAATCAAGGATCCTTATGACTTTATTTCACTTATAATGACTAGCTAAGGTCAAGGTAGGATAAAGTATATTTATTAGGCTCAAATCACCTGAAGCACATAATCATTCTAGGACTTATATAGAGTTCTAGTCATCCTTCCAAATAACACCTTTTTTTTCTTTAAAATTTTCTTTCTCTCAACACTTTATTCTTTTTTTGTTTCTTTTCTTTTCTTTTTCGTTTTTTTTTTCATCACAATTTTACAACCCCAAACTTATTTCTTTTTATTATGGATAGTGGGATGATTACTAACACATGTGAATTTTTTTTATCAACTCCACCTTTCACCTTATTCAACATCAAGCTCAATACACACCCCAAAATGATTAACATACTTAAGAGTAAGGGCTGCAAAATTGAAATTTTATTTTATAGGCTAGGCTAAATAAGTATGTTTGAGAAAGAAAAGGTAAAATTAGGCCCAACAGGGTGCACTGAGGATAAAAATATATCAAGATATGCTCAAAAGGCTCAAATCATCCAAAATGGACTAATTTATTTCCTTAACTAAGTATTGCGTAGGATTGTACCTCGAGAGAGAATCAAACAAATTCTAGAATTCATGACATAATCAAAAAAAATCACATTAACATAACCCCTCTCTAAATATGCACAACAATTATAAGAAAAAGATAAAGTGCTCAATTAATGGAAATCTCATCTTAACAATGATACTAAACATAATAATTTCGCACAAACTCAAACAATATCCATATTTACCAAAATCCAAAGACAACAAGATAACTAAATTCTCATCATTGGATATGAAAAATCATTAGAAAAGGTGCGAAATCACTCAAGCTATCTATGAAATAGAATTTTAAAAACTAAACATATATGAAAAAGAAATTTAGATAATAATGAAAATGAAATAAACTTAAGACGTAAATGAAAATAATAGTACCCTTCCCCATACTTACATTGAACATTGTCCTTAATGTTTAAAGTAGAAAAGAAAAAATATAAGTAAAACTCCGCTGACAATGGTAGCAATTCGGAAAGAGCTTTATTTTTCTTCTTCATCCTTATCATTATCTCTAAAGTTGTTAGGAGGATCCGGTAAGGTGACCAAAATCTAAATAAGAAAAAGAATAAAAACAAATTAATGAGAAAAATCTACATAAAAGAATAACTTCAAACAAAAAAAGTAAGAGTTTCGAAAGCTTGGGTTGCTTCCCACGAAATCATCTTTATAGTCAATAGCTTGTCTATGGCACCCTTTTTGTAAAACTTCATCCATGAAATAAGGCTTGAGACATAGTTCATTAAACATGAATGCGCCAATAGCCTTACTATCAATCTCTATTATACCACAAGGATAAACCTTAACCACTTTGAAAGGACACAGCCATCTTGATTTACGTTTCCATAGAAAATATTTGAAGCGTGAATTAGAAAGTAACACTTGTTGTCCCTCTTCAAAACTTGTTGTTATAAGATATTCTTTCTCAAAATCCTCCTTAGCCAACTTATCAACCAAATCCATTCTATAGTAACTATTTGTATAGATAGGTGATAATTTTATTTTATAGAATTAATTTTATCTCAATTTGTTCTTAAAAGTTAGCTAAGTTCTTGAGTTTAGGTTAGGATTTAGTTATTTTTAGTTATTTTTCTAATTAGTTTATTTTTATTAAGTTATTTTATTTATGCTAATTTTATGTTTATTTGCCTTAGTTTAGATATTATTTATTAGTTTTTTATGTTTTTGTAGGACTCTTGATAACTCTATTGTATAAAGTTATCTTGCCATATTTTGAGTGATAAAATGGTTACTTCTTTCAGTTTAGGTAAAGTTTTAAGTAGTTTTCTTTGTTTTTCTTTAACTAGTTAACCCATGATTGAGCTAGTTTAATTCAAGTTATTTTTTAGTTCATTTGTATGTTAAAAAAGCCTATTTTTAGCTATGGTTGATATAGTTCTAATGTTTTTAAGGTCCTCAAAAGAGAAGGAGTCAAGTGGCTAGGAATTGTACAAGTTGACCAGGTGCAAACTTCACCAAACATGCTACGGTATTTCAGACATGATGCAAGCTACATAAGTCCAATCAATGTGATTCTTGGACCATCAGAATCTAAAAAGAAGGGCAACAACATTCATGTTTATCACTTCACACATTTTAGATCGAAACATGGTCAAAATCGCCTTAAAAGTAGCCAAATTGCAATACTTCTGCACTAGGAAGCTTGAAGAGACAAAAAGTCATGTCCCCCACACAAAACAAAGACCTGGACATTGCAGTGCTAGCCACCTAGTGTCACGGTGATAGCACAGGTCTTTAAAATCTACATTCCAAATTTTTGACTTTAGGGTTTTCAATAAGGGGTATATATAAGCCATTTTAAGTGGGTTTCAAAGGAAGGGATAGAGCAGCTCTTTAGAGGAAAAAGAACCATTAACAAAACAAGAAATAAGAGAAAGATTAGGGCTTAAAAAGCTATAGAAATTTATTTCTCTCTAGAGTTGTTCTTCTCTCACTTTTTTTGTAGTATTTATGGTTTCTTTTTTGTGGATGATGTTTGCTGAGAATATGATGAAATAAATAGCTTTTTCTAGAATTGTGGTTGATCTCTTTATGTAGTTTGGAAATAAATAATTATAAGGAAAAACTTGGACAGCCTTGAAATGGAAACATGTGCCCAAGATCCTACACATTAGATCAAGACATTGAAACAAGTATGTAAGATGCAAAGCCTTTTAAGAAACCTGCCTATTTACGCTTTTGGCTTCTCATAACATACTATTTTGAATTTCTATGAAAGTGACAAGTCTGGCAAGATGCTAGAATACTATAAATGACACCAATGGGAGAGTTTAAGATTAAACAAGTATGTTTATTGGGTGGATTCCCAAATGCATCACAGATTTGCATAAGAAAACATGCATATTTTCAAGAAAATGAACATAGTTTACAAAGTTTCTAGAGTTATTGCTTGTTCCCCTCTATATCCCTCATAATTAATTGTACTCACATTTTTAATTCTCATGTTTTGGAGATCCAGTGTTACTTGAGGTATGGATGCGCGAGGGATCCATATACCTATTTGGTAGGCTTAAAGACTAAGGCATTCGATAATATGTTCCACATCTTAGAGTCATTCCGTTGGTAGTCAATCTTTAGTTATGCTATGCTATTAGCCATACGGCCTTGTATGTTTAAATGTAAGTAGGTTATGGGACATAGATATAATGTCCAACATATAGTGATGTAGCCATGTGTTGGCAGATAATAGATAAATGGTATAGCCCATGTGTAAGCACACGGTGCATGTTATAGCTCAAAGTTGTGCCTGACATAAATGCCTAGTGCATGGTAATGTGGCCATAGGGTGGCAAACAAAGGAATGTATATGAAACACTGATGTTAAGTAACGGTAAATGTTTTGCATAATGAAATACTTTGTGTACATGTGTAAGAGGTTATGATGTTAAGTATGGCTTATATGATAGTAGTGCACGTTCTAAAGATGGACCAAGTTATCATGAAAGATAATGAGGCTTATGTGGGCTTGGTGGGTTACTTCCATTGGGTTTTCATGCTGATCACAGCCCAGGACAAGGTCATGACACAATGCCCCTTCTACTACAACATCAATGGTGGTTCTAATTAGTCCTAACAAATTATTATAGAAAGTTTGTACTTACAGCCATTTAGATAACCCATGGTGAGAACATCTTCTAAGTAAATCCGTATACCTCTCTCAAGCCCCATATAGTGATTCTGAATCAAAAGGTATAAAAGAGGTGATATCATTTTGGTATTTTTGCTACTTTAGCTAGTGGAAAGAACTTAGCCAAGAATTTCTAAGCCACATTATCCTAAGTACTAATGGAACTAGTTGAAAGAAAATTCAACCAACTTTTTACCTTGTCTCTTAGTGAAAATGTAAGTTAAATTTCTACCTACGCAAGTATACATATCAAAAAGATAGTATAACGGTAAGCAGAGTATCGATCCCATAGAGAATTGATCTAAAATTTTACTAAGTACTAAAATTAAAACAATTTAATCTTATCCAAATAATCAAAATCAAATAGCTAAATTTAATTAATTAAAATAATTAATCAAAATTTAAACTAAAAAGGAAAATCAAAAGGATTACAATATCCCTCACACTTTATCTGAATCTTACCTTTTTTCCTTAACTTATTTCAATGGATTGTATTGCTAACCTAGAGCCCTCAATTATTCATAAGGGTCTCTCGACTCGTCTTATAAAAATTTCTATTTTAATCAAAACAATATATCCCCATCTGGATTAAAATTAAAACAAATTCATTAAACTTAGACTCTAATTTAGCTACATATAGCCTATAGCTATATCCCTATCCTATACATAAATCAATTAGTATGATCGTATGCTATCTCAATTTTAGTTCACACTAAACTCCATTTCCCAAGTTTGTTTAGATTCCTAAATCAATTTAATTGGTGGCCAAGCAATTAAAAGCATTAAGAATAAATTGGAATAAACAATTCAATTCCATTAAAAACAAGCAAGAAAGAGATTAAAAATTCAGATTTCATGTGAGTTCAATTGCAATCTCAGAAAAATAGTTTAGTTAATAATATCTAATAAAAACTTCAACCAAAGAAAATTATCCATTAATCCTAGTAAAAGAAAATAAGAAAAACACAAAAGTAGAAAGAGAAAACTAATAGTTGAAGCTTTGTGATCTCGATTCTGCCTTCAATTCTCTTGCTTTCTTGCTTTGTTTTTGGCTCTTTTTCTCCAAAGAAATTAGTTCCTGCCTCCTCACAAAAACCTTTGAAAAAGGCCCCTTAAATAGCCTCCAAAAGCCTTAGTTTCCAAAATCCTATAAACTTGTTATTTTTGAAAAATACGATGAGTGCCGCGACTCTCATTTCCAAGAGCTGCGGCTCTCAAAGATTTTATCTCAATTCTGTTCTTCTGGTGCAGTACTTTCACTTTGACAAAGATTTTGACCACCTTTCAATCATGTCATGTGGACTTCTGTAGTGGAAGATATGCTTGAAAAATTGAAACATATGCAAACAGAGCACTAGTCCATTATGTACTTTTCTTCACCAATTGAGATTATTTTCGATCCTACTCCTACAAAAACATAAAAATAAATATAAAAAAAACTAACATTATTAACTTAAAATAAATATTTAAGCATAAATTAAATTAAAATAATAAAATAACTAAAAACACATAAATCCAATCCTAAATTTAGTCTAACTTAGACTAATTAGGTATTTAATCTCTCATTAAATATATGTATTTGATGCACACATCAAAAAATAGAAAAAACCTCAATCTAATGTCATCATTTGAAACGTTATTAGTCTCGAATGTATTACAAATCTCTAGAAAATTCACAATATGTGCATTAGGATTATCAATCAACAGTCCCCCAAACTAAATTGAAGTTTGAATCATTTGAAAGATAGTTGGCTTACTCTCAAAGCAATTGGCTTGGATGGTAGGTCTATGGATGCTAGGGTGAAGATATTGCATGAGAAGAACATCATAGTCCCTTAAAGACTTGTTCTCTTCTCGTTGTTCAATCATTGTTTTGATGTGAGTTGAAGCTTGTGAACTTTCTCTCTCAAGTTTTCAAAAAAGTCTTTTTGATTTCTAGATCAAAAAGAACAATCTTCTAATTTCTCACTCTTCACATACAAAGACCAAAAGTACCTAAAAATAAAGGAAAACAAAGTTTAAATTAAGAGTAAGATTGCTTGGTTTTAATATTAGCAAAAAGTAAGAAAATAATTCTCAAGCAACAAAGCCAAAACTTCTTGTCAAATTTACCATGCAAGTGAACGTATCGTTAATAAGTAATATAATATAAAGTAAAGTATCATTCTCACAGAGAATTACACCAACTTTTGCTAATTACTAAGATTAACACATCCTAATTTTATCCAAACAAGTAAATTAAAATGATTTAACTAAGAACTTAAAACAAAAGTAAAGCAAAACTAAATCTAAGAACTAAATGATAAACTAGCAAATCAATTAATAAAAACCTAGGATTGCAATATCCCTCAACACTCCATCTGAATCTTATTTCTCTCTCTTAATTAATCTTCATAGATTGAGTTGCTAACCTAGAGTTCTCAAATTATTTATAAGTCTCTATCGAGGTTCTTATGAAAATATCTCTCCTAACCAACTTGCTACATGTCTGTGTAAATTCAATTGAAGAAAAATTCATTAAGTTCATACTTTAGTCTTGGCTACATATGAAATATAGGTATAAGCCTATCATATATGCAAATCAAATCCTTTGATTGTCGTTACACGAAAATAAATTTGAAAATATGCTACTCGATCCATGGCCTACACTGAACTCCTTTTGTCAAGTTACGTTTAGGTTTCCAGATCAATCAAATTGATGGCTAGTCAATTAGAAGCATTAAACACAAGATTGGAATAAAACAACTCGAATTCCATTTATCATAAGCAAGAGAAAGATATTTTAATCTTCTCCAAGTTCATCTTGTTTCCCCCGACAACAAACATGCCTAAACCATTTCACGAAGTATGTGTCTAGATAGTCCTAAGTCTTGATATTTAGCTCTTGAAATCACATGTTGAGTTCAATTGCAATCCTAGATAAAGAAACTATATTCATAAATACTACTAAAAAATCATCCAAATAAATTTAACCCTCAATACAAATCAAAAAAAGTAAAAAAAAAACAAAAGAAGATAGAGAAATAAGGTTTGTTAAATCTTGAATCTTGAATCTTCCTCTTTTTTCCTTGCTCTTTTGCTTGCTTGATAGCTCTTTTTTAGACAAAACACTTACTTAATGTCCTCATTTATTTTCTTTCAAAAGATTTCTTTAAATAGCCCTTAAAACCCTATTTTTATTAAAAATTGAAAAACTGATGTCTGAATTATCGTGCAGGCACCGAGACCACGGTCTATGGGTGTAATGGTGCCCTGCTCACAGGTGGAAGTATGTTACTTCTTTCATTGCAATGCATTGTGGCATTAGCTCCTCATGGTCACAATGCTAGCTCATTTAGAATTTGTATGAGTGTGCACTCCTCCTTGGCACCACAGCACCCACTGATTCATGGCCACAATTCTGGGATCCTTGTTGCCTTGAGTACAGAGTTTACTGTAATCCATCCATATGTGACTAGATTTTGTACTTTTTTCCATGTTGAACTAGGCAAATTGGTAAACATAAAAATTGAAGCCACGTCTCTTAGCTTTCCAATATCTCAAGAATCATGTCAATTTAACTTCTAGACTAAAAGTTATGCTCAAATACTACAACATGCATGAGAGAAGCACTGGCCGTACTTGCACTATTCTTCATCAATTGAAGCTTTTTCATTTAAACACCTCCAAAAGCAATAGACTAAATTAGTAATAACTAAACCCAAAGTAATATAATCATAAAATTAAACAACAACAACTTAAATTAAAATAACTCAACATGATCTAGGCTAATTAAGAAAAATAATTAAAAACATTTAATTTTAAACATAAATCTCAAGAACTTAGCGCATTTAATACCTAAAATGTCACAAAATAACTCTATGTAATAGAGTTATCAGGTTTTTGTTTCTACTTCTGAAAAGGATAATGATTAATTTCTTGAATGCTTGAATTTGTTGGATGCTCCACCATATGCCATTAAATCTAATCTTCTGTTTAAGTCTTTGGAAATTCCAACTTCTTTTTCTACACTTGCCTAGACTTTTATTGAATAACCATCCAATCTGAAACTCAAACCATTTCCAACTCATCTAAGGTACATTTTTCTAGGTAACTCATCTACATTACTAGTTATTATTTCTTCTTCTCTCACTAACATGCACGAAGACAAGCTCGTTCGCATGTTAAGAAAGTATAAGAAGGCATTGGTGTGGACTATTGCAAACATTAAAGGAATCAGTGCATCTATTTGCATGCAAAAGATCCTTTTAAAAGATAACCAAAAGCTACGATTAAGCATCAACATCGACTAAACCCAATCATGAAAATAGTGGTTATGAAAGAGATCATCAAGTGGTTAGATACGAATATTGTGGATCCTATTTAGATAGTTTATGCGTGAGTCCAACCAAATGTGTGCCAAAGAAAAAAGGAATGACTAGAGTCTCCAATGCCAATAATGAGCTCATTCCCACTAGAATTGTGATCGATTGGTGGCTATGTATGGATTATAGGAAGCTTAACAAGGCCACTCAAAAGGATCATTTTTCTTTATTATTCATGACTAGATGCTAGACAAATTAACTTGTATGCTGTTTTACTCTTCTTGGATGGTTATTCTAGGTACAACCAAATTGGCACAGCTTTTGAAGATAATGAGAAACCACTTTCACTTGCCCCTATGGGACTTTTGCCTTTTAAAGGATGCCATTCGGACTTTGTAATGCCTCAACTACATTTCAGAGATGCATGATGGCCACCATTACCAATATGGTGGAGCAATGTCTAGAAGTATTTATGGATGATATTTCAATTTTCAAAAATTCATTTGATGATTATCTCTAAAATCTTGCTAGAGTTCTATAAAGGTGTAAAAAAACTAACTTGGTGTTGAATTGCAAAAAATGTCATTTCATGGTACAAAAAGGTATTGTTCTTAGACATCGAGTTTCTAGCAAATGTATAGAAATGGACAAAACAAGATTGAGGCAAATGATAAGCTACACCTCCAATATCGATAAAGGACATTCAAAGTTTTCTTGGTCATGTAGGTTTCTACAGGCATTTCATTAAGGATTTTTCAAACATCTCCAAGCCACTTTACAACCTTCTAGAAAAAGACACACCTTTCCAATTTGATGATGCATGCCTTGCTGTATTTTAAGAGTTGAAAAAAAGGTTGGTTTCAACACCTATTATCATAGTCCCGAATTTGAATGTTACATTTGAGCTTATGTGTGATGCAAAGGACTTTGCAGTTGGCATGGTCTTAAGCTAATGTAAAGAGAAAATATTTAACCCCATCTATTATGCCAGCAAGACATTAATAAAGGCACAACTAATTACAACACCACTAAAAAGGAGTTGCTTATTGTGGTGTATGACTTTGATAAAGTCCACTCCTACCTTGTTGACACTAAAGTTATTGTGTATAATGACCATTCCACAAACAAATATTTGATTGTCAAAAAGGATGCCAAGCCTCTCTTGATAAAATAGATACTTTTGTTGCTAGAGTTTGATCTAGAGATTCAAGATAGAAAAGGCATAGAGAATCAAGTGGCAAATCATCTTTCAAGGTTGGAAAATGGAACATAAGCTGAAAATACAACCTTGATGAATAAGACTATTATAGATGAACTATTGTTTCTTACTAACCAAAAGAGGATACCATGGTATGCTGATTATGTGAATTACACTAGAAGTAATGTTTTACCTCCTAACTTAAACTCTTAACAAAAAAAAAGGTTTTACATGATGTCCAGTATTATATGTGGGATGAACCCTTTTCATTTATGTAACATGGGGACCAAATTCTTTGAAGGTGTGTTGTAAAAGGGGAAATTGAAGATATACTTCATCATTGTCAATCTTTATATTATGGAAGACACTTTAGAGGAGTGAGAGCTGTAGCAAAAGTGCTTCAATCATGTTTTAATTGGCCAACTATCTTTAACGATGATCATATTTTGCTACAAAATGCCATAGGTGTCAACGAGTAGGCAACATCTCAAGCAGACATGAGATGCCTCTTAACAACATCCTTAAGTAGCAGTTTTAATGTGTGGGGTATTAATTTTATAGGTCCTTTTATACGCTCATACAATAATCTTTATATTCTGGTTACTATTAATTATGTATCAAAATGAGTTGAAGCAATAGCTTTGCCAATGAGTGACTCAAAGATGGTGTTGAATTTCTTGAAAAAGAATATCTTCACCCATTTTCGCACCCTATTATCAATCTTGAAAGATCTCACTTTTGCAACAAACATTTTGAGGCACTCCTTGCTTAGTATGGAGTCATTCATAAGATTGCACTTACTTATCACCCACAAATGGGTGGCCAAGCTAAAGTATCCAATAAAGAAATCAAGAGAATTTTGGAGAAGGTTGTGTGTCCATCTAGATAAAATTGGTCCAAGAGGTTGGATGATGTGTTGTAGGCCTACAAGACTACTTACAAAACTCTGACAAGGATGTCTCCTTATAGATTGGTGTTTGCAAAAGCATGCAATCGTCTAGATGAATTAGAGCATAATGCATACTAGGTTATCAAGAAACTAAACTTTGATCTTCATGGAGTCGGAGAGAAGTGTCTCTTGCAAATAAATGAGATGGATGAATTCCATCTTCAAGTTTATGAGAATGGTAAGCTTGCATACAAGGAGAAAACCAAGAGATGGCATGACAAAAAAATACAAAAGTGCCACTTTAAGCCTAGCCAACATGTCTTACTTTACAACTCTTGGTTAATTTATTTCTAGGAAAGCTCAAGTCTAGGTGGTTGGGACCTTTCATTGTCACTAAAGTATTCCCTCTTGAGCAGTCAAAGTAGCCAAAGAGAGGTCGAATAGGAAATTCAAGGTAAATGGGCAATGTTTCAAACACAATCGACAAAGCAAAATTGATCACCAAAAACCCTCAATCTCGTTGGTTGACATCAAATGAATAAGAAAAAGTCAAGTTATTGACTATAAAAAAGCACTTCTTGGGGGGTAACCCAAGCTTTCAAAAACTCTTACTTTTTTTTCTTTGAATTTTTTAATTTTATTTTTTATTTATAATTTTCCATTAATTTAATTTAATTTGTTTTTCTTTTTCAAGCAAAGAAAAAAAGCAAGGGGCACAACACTAGACCCTAAAAAAGCAAGGTTGCAGCACCTGTGGTATGAAAAAATGCACAAAAATAGAGACAAGGGTGCTGCAGTGCCAGAACTCCAAGGCCACAATGCTTGTGCCGCAACACCATTAGCTCATCCAAGACCTTGGTGTCATAGCACCATACTACAACCCTCACTATATAAACCCTCTCCCTTTTGCTATTTTTTCATCCATATCTCCAAAAATTAAATCTTTTTTTTTTGTAGCCACCCTTTTCCACACCATCCTTCACCTACCCATTTCAAAATCTTAGACTTTCTTGCACTCAACCGCAATAAATCTTTACTTCATCACCATAAAACTTTCAACCAACCATCTTTTGGTAGAATTCTCTAACTAAGTACCCTATTTGTTAAGATTTTTTAGCAAAAATTAACAAATTTAAGGTTTACTCAAGATTATTTTGGGGCATTGCTGATTCTGATGAAAGTTTATTGGTTCCTAAGGAAATTATGATCTTGGGTTAGTTAATTTTTGTGGTTGAGGTTTATTTGTGGTTTAGTTCAATTCAATATTTGAATATTTGATTTTACATTGGATTTTTTACTATTAGCATGACAAAGACTGTTGGAAGATTGTTGTGTTCATCTTGCTTAAAGTTGTTTGAAAGATTTGGAGTTTGCTGGTACATAGTTCTGGATATTGTAATTGTGTGATTTCAGTGGTTGGTGATTTACAATAAAGTATTGTTGATTTGTTGTTTGCTGAAAGTATATTTAGAATTGTGTGATGGCTACAAAAAGAGCGAGTGGTAGTTCAATTATCAAATTGATATTTGATTATGATTTATATTTATTGCCAACATGTTAGAATCCTAATGGGTCACTCACATTAAGTGATATGATTGAGATTAAATAAAAATAATTAATTAAGTTGGACTTAATTGAAAAAAAAATTAAAGTGGGAAATTAATTAAGTTCTCATAGACTTAATTAAATTAAAATATAACTATTCTATTTAGGGCTACAAATTAGTTTGGCTATATAAATATGTTATGTTAGGAAACTAAAACTCTAAGCCTCAAACCACTTCTCAACCGTTTCATAAAATAAGAAAAGAAAAATAGTTTTCTTTGTCTGACAAAAATAAGATTCGACAAAAACTTTTGGTCTTTTGTTTTAGAAACAAAACTTGCTAGCACAAGTAGAATCCTACCTTTGAGAAGGTTTTATTCAGTCACTATGTGGATTATTGTTAGAGGCCAAACACTTGGATGGCTGAAGATTTGACAAGTCCTAAAGGTGAAAAAGTAAATATTTTGGATTTAATTGCCTCTTGATTATGATATCTAGAGCAATGTATGTAACGCTTAAACTTATGAGTGTTCATAATTAATTTGAATGTTACATGAAAAAACATAAACATTGATCCTATAGGATTTGACTATTTCTCTGATTGAATAATAGTTTTTTTTTTGTTACATAATAATTTTAATTTATTAATTATTTTCATGTTTGAGCATGAGGTTGAATCCTAGCATTCCTAAGGCTTTCAAACCTTCAACTATGTTTATGAACCTTTTAAACATTTGGTTTATAATCTCACCTTCTTTCATCCCAAAAAACTCATAATCATGTGTGAGTAGCTCTATTTTTGATTCCTTAACTTAGTTTGTTCCCTCATAGGTGGTTTTTGAGGTATCCCAAATTTGTTTGGCGGTTTAAAAATAGATACTTTGCTGAACTCACTAGCATTAAAGGAACAAAGAAGGGTCTTGTAGGCCTTATAATTGGTTTGTATCAATTTGTTGTCTTTTTCATCCCACTTTCTCCAAGTCTTAACAATTATCTTTTCATCTATTTCTTTATAGGGGACATGAAGACCATCTAGAATTACATTCCAAACCTCAAGATCCATATATTAATTGAACATCTCCATTCTCTTTTTCCAATAAGGGTAGTTTATACCTAAAAATAATAGAGGTCTTTGAATTGAATGTCCCTCACCAAGAACAGTTGTAGTGAATTTCATCTTGGTGTGTTGAGCTTTACCTTTATATCACTTAAGGTTATTAGATTTGCAAATTTTGAGCCCTAGCTCTAATACCAGTTGTTAATACAATAAGCTTAATGTGAGGAATTTGAATAGGGGGTGAATTGGAATCTTTTGAATTTTCCTTCCAACTTTAAGAGAATAAAATTTTCTTAAACCAAGTTCCCTTTTTGAGATAAGCAAGCCAATACATTTCTTTGTGAAATAAAAGAAGTTAAGAACACAAATAACTTTAGAAAAGTGAGAAGAAAATCAACACAATAATTTTTGTAAAGTTCGACCTCCTTGCCTACGTCTTCTCTCTTTGATTCACTAAGGAGTTTAAAATCTATTATTCAAATAAAGTTCAATACAATGCCTTTCATGGATCAAGCATAACCTTAACAATAGTCTTTTCAATGATGAGACTACAACCTCTTTACCTTTTACTTGAGTTAAGGTATGACCACTCAAGCTACATTTTGATTTGGTTAAGGTGTAACCATTAAACTACCTTTTAATTTGGTGAAGGGATAACTACTCAAGGTGTTACAATAAATGAGAAGTGAAGAGTTGAAATGCCTTTTAAAGGATGAGTAGCAAGATAAGTACAAGGTTTGGTGAGGAAAAAGATAAGAAATTAAAGTATAATAAATGTTACAATTGAAAATGTGTACAAATATGAGAAGTAAACAAGACTAATGAATGTTAAGAGCAGTAATCTTCTTTTTTGAGTTGCGTTTTTAAGTCTTTTGGCATTAATAAATGTGATGTGAACTCATATTTATAGTTTTTGAAGCTTTTGAGGTGGTAAGAGATGCATTTAATGCAAAATTAGTTATTTAGCACTCTGATCTACGCTCTAACGGTCACTATTTATCAATAGATTTTGTGATGATGATGACAACAAGGGGAAATTCCTATGGATGATAGTAACGATGTTGAGGGTGCAATAGATGGTGTTAATGGAGAAAATGATGTTTGATATGGAGTAGGTTAATCCAAACTCAAATCAACTTCTTATAGTTTTATATATATATATACATATTGTTATCCAGTTGAACTAAACTGGACTCATTTAGTTATATATTTTGTTATCTAATTGAACTTAACTAAACTTATTTAGGTATATATTTTGCTATCTAGTTGAACTGAACTAGGCTCATTTAGGTTTATTTCATTAACTAGTTGATCTCAACTATGCTCATTTAGGTATATATTTTGTTATCTATAGTTAATCTCAACCAAGCTCATATACATATATATTTTGTTATCTAGTTTATCTCAACTAGACTCATTTAGGTTCTATAGATATTTGTTCATCTAGTTGAACTCAACTTCACTTATGGTATTATACTAAAGAATATATTATGGTTGATTTCTTCAAAATTATCTATAATGATGGATTTATTATTGTTAATTTTGACATGTTATGTGATGGTGACATTATGATGTTGTGGTTTTTCAATTGTCACCAAAATTAATGATTGAATTGAAACAAGTACGGAATTAAGTATTGTCGATTATTTTCTATGATGGATATAATTATTTGTAACAAATATAATTTATTGTGACAGATCATTCTATTAATTAATAATAGTATATATTAAAAATCAATGACAGACATTTTTATTTAATAACAAAAATCTTTAAAAATCAAAGTTTCTAAGAAGATGTCACCTAAAACTCTAGAGGAAGTTGAAAGCATGAGATGGATTCCAAATGCATCTTCTATTGAAAGTCTCATGTATGTTATGCTATGCACTAGGCCAAATATCTGCTATGCAGTTGGATTGGTTAGTAGATTTTAGTCAAACCCAAGCATGGAGTACTGGACTGCAGTCAAGTGCATTTTTAAATATCTTCATAGAACGAAGAATTACATGCTTGTATATGCTAGAAGTGACCTTATAGCAACAAGGTACACTGATTCAGATTTTCAATCCTATGTTAATTCAAGGAAATCGACATCAAGATCTGTTTTCACCATTAGAGGAGTAGCCATAGTTTAGAGAAGTGTAAAGCAATTTTTTATTATAGACTCTACCATGGAGGTAGAGTATGTGGCGGCTTCTGAAGCAACAAAACATATTGAAAGGAAGTATCATCTCATTCAAGAGAATATACATTGTGGCAAAGTACTTGTGAAAAAAATTTCAACAAAGTAGAAACTCGTCGATCCATTCACAAAGACCTAACACAAAAGAGTTTTCATAGCACTTAGAAGGTCTTGGAATGAGGGATATGTCATACTTGCTTTAGGGCAAGAAGGAGATTGTTAGGAATTTTGAGAATATGGTGCCCTGGAAAGCAAGTACATTCTCATGCTTAATTCCATTAAATTTATTTGTAACGAAAGTACATTTTGATAATAAGACGAACAGTTTGTTTTAAGTAAGCATTTATTGTCTAGTTATTAAGGTACCGTGATTCTATTGAGATATTAAAATACATTTGTATGAAGAATCATACATAGGAGACATGTATTTTAATTGAATCTAAAAATTATTGACAGCCATATAAGAAAGTTGGTTACTTTATTGTATTAAGGCTGTAGTGTCCAAATTACTTCCAACGAAACGAATATGATTTTTTTCAAACGAATCATGAGTCTCAAATCATCGAAATGGCTGACTTCGAGTAATGACATTATAACTTGAACTGGAATTATGTGAGAATCAAATTTAAGTTTAACTATTACTTAAATCTTGATCTCACACTTATGCATTTGCTTATAGTAGAATCGAAATCCTGATGGATAGTGGACTCGTGTTGAATCTCCTTATAATCTTTGATTTTCAATGAGCATGATCATCATAAAGCATTGATCTAGTCTTCGCATTTTGGGATTATAGTCGAGATGAACATCTGGGAACATATATCTAAATAATAGAGTTTATAGTATTAACATCACTTCTAACGATTCAGGGAGATTGGTGATTAATCTTGTCCCAATGGATTAATGAATTAGCTACTCATCACATCTAGATACTCAAAAGATTAGATCTAGAGTATTGAATCACTAATTGTATGAAATTTGACACTAAGGGACAAAATTGACATAAAGGGTAAAATGGTAATCTCACCTTTTGTCAATGGATGATTATGATAGGGTTCACAATATAAGGTTTGCAATTGGACAACTAATAATTAATATCAAGTATTGAATTGTTTCTTGTAATTATAGTTGATCCAATAGTGTAGCCATGAATCTATGGTGGAGTGATTTCATGGTTAATAAGCTTAAATTATTTTTTAATGGGATTAAGAATAATTCTAAGTTAATTAGAGCTTTGAGTATCTATGTCCAAATAGATTCTCCACTTAGATTCATAAAACTCAACTTTTTTAAGTTGGAATGCATGTTTTATTTGATTAATTAAATTGTGTACAAAAATGACAACTTTAACATGTTTGTCTTAATTTAGACAAGAAAATATTTTTGTGTTAATTTAAGACAACAAAAATATATTTTTGTCTTAATCTAGACAAAAAAATATATTTGTCATAATTTAAATAAGATAAAATATTTTTGTCAAAATTAAAGACAAGAGTTGTCTTAAATTAAGGTAACGCTAGGAGGATTCTTGCAAAATGAATCTAAACATTCATGTTGATAAAAAGAGACTCTATGTTTGACCATCACTATTTTATTTATTAATAATTCTTTTTAAATAAAGACAAATAATAATAGAATAAGAGTTATTATTCAATAAAGAGTTTTATTTTTTTAAGACCTCTAAATGATAATTAAAAAATTAAATTATTTATTCTTTAATTTTAATTTTGATAATTATGGAGCATGTTTGATGATTTCATAACTCTGAATGGATGGTCAAGATTGATTCAAAGGTGTTTGATTTTGATTAAACCTTTAAGGCAAAAGTTTTAATAAAAAGAAAAGAGATTGGAAGGAAAAAAAAAAAAGGAAGAACGTACCTTTTAAAAAAAAAAGTTTTAGTTGTCACTTTTCTCCTCGTCTTCTAAACTTTGCCATATCTTTCTTCCTTTCTACCATTCTTGGCTGAATTTTATGAAAGAAAATAGCCACTAATTTTTAAGAGAAAAAGAGACAAAATCAGTTGCCATCTTATTGTCTAGCATTCTACACCTTGTCCACTCAAGGTTCAAGTTGAAAGCGTTCTTGAAGAATAAGTAGTAAGCGTGTTTGGTCAAGAAATCATTCATTGGAGTGATGGTGTCCTAAAATAAGAATCTTAAAATAAAAGGTATGTTTTTTTTTCACTTAATAGATTCTTATTTTTTAGGATGTGATTATGTTACTTGAATAAGAATGATGCGTGTTTCTACTTGTGTAATTAGATTACTTGCTTTTTTTATAAAAGAAATTTCGTGAAATCCATGATTTATAGAATCACATCAATCCACTAAGATCCTACTCCAACATAAGGTGTGTATGAGACTTGGTGTCATGGCCACCAAGCACCCAGTGGCTCAGTGCACGAAGGAAAGTTTTGGAAACAAATTAAAAATGCTTAATGCCACAATGCCCAAGCAAGGAATGTCGTGACACCTAATGAAGAACGAAGAATTATGGAGCTATTTGACTTTCATTTAGCCTTGGACTGAGTCCCCCTTTGAGAAGCATGAAAAGGCATGAATTTAGCTAGGCTTTTTTAAAGAAAAAGAGGCATTGAAGCTTGCAAGAAAGCGAGGAAAGCAAGAAAGATTGTAGATCAAAATCATGATAAATATTATAGTTCTTTCTTTTCTTGTTATCTTTATACTTTCTTGTTTAGTTTTGATGGTTAAATTTCTTTTTTGGATGATGTTTACATGCATATGTTGAAGTAAGTTTCTAATCTAGAATTGCAATTAAACCCAATGCGTAGCGCAAGTTTTTAATATTCTTTGCTGCTTATGATTGATAATGTTTGAGTTATTTATTTCAATCTTATTCTTAATGCGCCTAATTGATTAGCCACCAATTACATTGATTTGGAGATCTAAAAAAAATTAAGAGAGGGAGTTTAGAGTAAACCATGAATGAAATAGTATATGTTTAATATCAATTGAATGAGATGATTGATTTGATTCGCGAGTATGATAAACATGTACTTACATGTCATATGTTGTCAAAATTAGAATTTTTTGTTCATAAATCTTTCTTAATTTCAATTTGCATAGACATATAGTAAATTGGTTAAGATAAATAATTTATAAGAAACTCGACCAAGACCTATAAATAAATCAGAACTCTAAGTTAACAACTCAAACATATCTAATAAGTAAAGAAGGAATAAAGGAAATTCAAATGAAACATTGAGGGGATATTGTGGTTCTAGACTTTTGATTATTTGATTCTAGTTAAATTGTCACTCTTGTTTTCAGTTTTTGTTTTAATTTTAGTTTATTTAATTTTCAATAGTTTTAAATTCAATTGTTTGGATAAGATTGTGTTATTTTAATTTTTGTAATTAGCAAAAAGATTTGGTCAATTCTTCATGGCAACAAACTTTACTTTCATTATATTACTTGTTTACAATACTTGTACTTATGTGATAAAATCAACAACAATTTCTTGGCGCCATTGTCGAGGAGTTGTTTCGAATTTTCTTTATTAATATTAATACTAAGCAATATTAGTCTTAATTCAAACTTTCTTTTTCTTTGCTTTCTTGCACTTTTGGTTGTTGTACGCAAAGAGTTAGAAATTTGAAAATTATTTCTTTTGATCTAGAAATTGAAAAGACTTTTCAAAAACTTAAGAGGAAAAATTTACAAGCTTCAACTCAATTCGAAACAATAGCTAAACAACAGAGAGGTCAGCAAATTCAAGGGCAACTAGAACAAGAAAATAAATCCTTGCGAGAATATGTTGTACCTCTCATGTAAGCCTTCATTTTAGCATCCGTGGACCTACCATACAAGCCAATAATTTTGAAATCATGCCAGCAATCATTCAAATGATTCAAACTTCTGTTCAGTTTCAAGGATTGTTGAATGATGATCCTAATGCGCATATTGTGCATTGCTTGGAGATTTGTGATACTTTCAAAAATAATGATATTTTTGATTATGCCATTAGATTTTTCCTATTTTCACTAAGAGATAAGGCAAAGAGTTGGTTAAATTTACTTCTAATTGGTTCAATCATTACTTGGGATGATTTAGCTAAAAAATTTTGCGTAAAATTTTTTCACTAGCTAAGACAGCAAAGATGCATAATGATATCACCTCTTTTGTGCAACTTGATTCTAAAACACTGCATGAGGCTTGGGAAACGTATAAAGATTTCCTAAGGAGATGTCCACACCATGGGTTACCTAAATGGCCACAAGTTCATACTTTTTATAATGGTTTGTTGGGACCTATTAGAATAACAATTGATGCTGCAACTAGAAGTGCACTTATGAGTAAATCCATTAATGAGGCTTATAATTTGCTAAAGAAGATGGCTTCAAATAATTACCAATGGCCATTAAAGAGATTAAGGACAAGCCAAACTACTGGTATCCATGAGCTTGATGTAATTAATGCTTTGACTTCACAATTGACCACTCTCACTATGAAAAGTATCTATTTATACTAAAACAGCCCATTATGTTCGAAATAGGCAGCCAAAAATAATCCTTATTCCAACACATATAATTTGGAGTCAAAGAATCATTCTAATTTTTCTTGTAACAACAACTAATCATTTTTATCAGCTCCTAAGCCAAATTTTCCTTTGGGATTTCCACCACATCCTCAAGTTCTTATGCTCGAGAAAAAGCCAATAATGGAATAGATGTTCATGTAATACATGGAAATGTTAGATGTTGTCATTCAAAGTCAATCTATATTAATCCAAAGCCAATCAACATCTCTCAAATCTCTTGACACAATTGGGTCAGTTTCAGTTAGCTAATGTTCTCAACAATAGACCTCAAGACATTCTACCAAGTGACATTGGACCGTTGTCATTCAAAGTCAATCTATATTAATCCAAAGCCAATCAACATCCCTCAAAAATCTTGACACAATTGGGTCAATTAGCTAATGTTCTCAACAATAGACCTCAAGACATTCTACCAAGTGACATTGGACTCAACAAGAAAAGGTAAGGAGCATTGTAAGGCCGTCACTTTTCATAGTGGAAAAGAGGTAAGTAGAACAAATTTAAATTCTGAAAATTTGGTTAAAGATGCTAAAAAAGAAATTAAAAACAAACATTAAAAAAGAAGTTGAGAAAAATGCTGAAAACGATGTTATGGTTGAAAATTCTAGTGAAAATTTAAATGCAGCAACTTCAAAATAAAACCTTCACAACCACCCCACCACCTTTTCCTCATTGTTTTCGAAAAGAAAAACTTAACAAACAATTCTAAAAGTTTATTGATATATTTAAAAATTTGCACATTAATATTCCTTTTGCTATTGCTCCAAAACAAACGCCAAGTTATGTGAAATTTTTGAAAAACATCTTGTCCAAAAAGAGTAAATTAGGTTCTTGCACTTACTAAAGAGTGCAGTGCCATAATTTAAAATAAGCTTCCACCAAAGCTTAAAGATCTAGGTAATTATACTATTCCTTGCATTATTTGTACTAGTACTTTTGCTAAAGCTTTGTGAGATTTGGGTGCAACTATAAATTTTATGCCTCTTTCCGTTTATCAAAAACTTGGTTTGGGAGAAATTAAGCCACTTTTACAACTTTACAACTTGTTGATAGATCCCTCACCTACCTTTATGGCATTTTCAAAGATGTTTTGCTAAAAGTTGATAAGTTTATTTTTTCAATAGATTTTATTGTTCTTGATATGGAAAAAGATCAACAAATACCAATCATTCTTGGGACACCATTCTTACATACTGTTAGAGCTCTTATTGATGTGGAAAAAGGTGAGCTTGCCTTACGAGTTGAAACCAAGAGGCAACATTTAATATATTTAGAGCTTTAAAATTTTTCAGTGAGCTTGATGAGTGTTTCTAATTAATGTGGTGGAAAGCATTACTAATAATATGTTTATTGAGAATTATTCTAATGATCCACTTGAAGCAACTTTGATTTATTCTTGTGATATTATTGATGATAAAGTTTTCAATAGGCTAATTATTTGGATGCTCCATTACCTCCCAAAATTTCAATTTCAGTCTTTGGAATTACCTACTTCAACTTCACTAGCCAAACATTCCATTGAAGAACCTCCCACACTTGACCTTAAGCCATAGGCTAACTATCTAAGGTACACTTTTTTGGAATATTCATTTACACTACTAGTCTTGAGAGATTACAAGAAAACAATTGGGTGGACCACCGCCGACATCAAAGGACTTAGTCCATTTATTTGCATGCATAAAATTCTTTTGGAACAAATCACAAGAAAACCATTGGACATCAATGTCAGTTAAATTCGATACTGAAAAATGTGGTAAAGAAAGAAATTATCAAGTGGTTAGATGCCGGTAATGTTTATCCTATTTCAAATAAGCAATGGGTAAGTCCGAACCAATATGAGCCAAGAAAAAAGGTATGACTGTAATATCTAATGAAAATAATGAGCTCATTCCTACTAGAATCATGACTGGATGGAAGGTATGTATGGATTATAAAAAGTTGAACAAAGCCACTGAAAAAGATCATTTTCCACTCTCTTTTATTGACCAAATGCTTGATATACTAGAGGGTAAGGATTTTTATTGGTTTTTGGATGGTTATTCTAGTTAAAATCAAATTGTCATTGCATGAAGACTAGGAGAAAAACACCTTTACTTGTCAATATGGGAATTTTGCTTTTACACTTTTTGGGCTTTGAAATGCTTTAGCTACTTTTCAAAGATGCATGATGTCAATTTTTTCTAATATGGTTGAAAAGTGTTTAGAAGTACTTATGGATGATTTTTTAGTTTTTAGGGATAACTTTGATGATTGTTTATTTAATCTTACTAAAGTCCTTAAAAGATATGAAGAAACTAATCTAATTTAAATTGGGAAAAATGTCACTATATGGTGCAAGAAGGCATAGTCCTCGAACACCGAGTCTCTAGCAAAGGTTTGGAAGTAAACAAAGCAAAAATTGAAATAATTGAAAAACTTCCACCTCTTACCACAGTGAAGGGTATTCATAGTTTTTTAGGACATGTTGAATTTTATCACTATTCTAGATTGGAATCTTCCTTTTCAACTAATGTGTGATGCTAGTGATTTCATAATTAGTGCAATTTTGGGTAAAAGAAAAGAGAAAATTCTGCATCCAATTTATTATGCCAATAGAAAATTTATTGATGCCCAATCAAATTACACTACTACAAAAAAGGACTTGCTTGCCATTGTTTTTTCTTTTAATAAATTTGCCTCCTATCTTGTTGGCATTAAAGTCATTATTATACTAACCATTTTACTATTAAATATTTGATTGAAAAGAAATATGCCAAACCACGCTTGATAAGGTGGGTACTTTTGCTCTAAGAATTTTATTTGGAGATTTGAGACAAAAAAGGTACAAAAAAACTAATGGCAAACCATCTATCAAAATTGGAGAATAGGGAATAAGTTGGAAACTCTACAATGGTCAATGAGACTTTTCTTGATCAGCAATTATTTCAAATAGACAAGCAGAAAAATTTGCCATGGTATGTTGATTTTTTGAACAACATTGCGAGTAATCTCTTCCCTCCTTATTTAAATTCTCAACAAAAGAAGAAATTCTTGCATGATGTTAAAATTAATGTGTGGGATGAGCCTTTTCTTTACAAACAATGTGGGGATCAAATTCTTAGAAAATATTTTCCAAAAGCAAAATTTGAGAATATTCTTCATAGCTATCATACTTTTGATTTTGGGGGACATTTTAGAGGATAAAGAATAGCTACCAAGGTTTTACAATCAAGTTTTTATCGGCCTTCTCCTTTTAAAGATGCTCATTATTTTGTTCAAAGATGTGACAAATGTCTAAGAGTTGGCAATATATCTAGGAGACATGAGATGCCTCTCAATAATAACCTTAAGGTAGAAATTTTTTATGTTTGGAGAAGTGACTTTATGGGTCCATTTATTCCATCATTCAATAATGAATATATCTTGGTTGTTGTTGATTATGTGTCTAAATGGGTTAAAGCCATACCATTACCAAAGAATGACTCTAAGGTAGTAATGAACTTTTTCATAAAGAACATCTTTGTTTGCTTTGGTACACCTAGAGCCATAATTAATGATGAAGGCTCTCACTTTTCTAATAAATATTCGGAGCCTCTACTCGTCAAATATAAGGTCAAGCATAAGATAGTCACAGCTTATCATCCTCAAACTAATGGCCAAGTTGAAGTTTCAAACAAAGAAATCAAAAGAATTTTAAAGAAGATTGTCTATCCATTTAGGAAAGATAGGTCAAAAAGTTTAGATGATGCATTGTGGGCTTATGGAACTACATATAAAACTCCAATTGAGATGTCTCCTTTTATATTGCTTTCCGGAAAAGCTTGTCATCTTCTAGTTGAACTTAAACACAAGGCATATTAGGCAATTAAAAGGCTAAATTTTAATCTTTAAGCATAGAGAAAAACATCTTTTGCAGCTCAATGAGTTAGATGAGTTTCGTCTTGAAGCTTATGAGAATACAAGAATCTTTAAGGAAAAAACTAAGAGATGACATGACATGAAAATCTTGAGTGTCACATAGAACAGGGCCAACATGTTCTCCTTTACAATTCTAGATTAAGATTATTTCCAAGTAAGCTCAAGTCTAGATGGTCAAGATCTTTTGTTGGTACAAAAGTATTCCCTCATGGAATAGTGGAAGTCCTTCATGAAAGCACGAATGATAAATTCAAGGTGAATAGGCAACATTTAAAACACTATTGGGGAGATGAAGTCAATCACCAAAAATCCTCAATCTTATTCACTGATGCTAATTAAGCCAGATAAAGTCAAGCTGAAGACTAATGATCAGGCACTTCTTGGGAGGCAATCCAAGCCTTTTAAATTTAATTTCTTTGATCTTATCTTATTTTAGTTTATTTTAAGTTAGTCAGTTATTGCATTTACAAATGAAATTTCTTTTATTTTATTTTTTTGAGGTACCTAGAAATAGAAAAAAGAAGTGTCATGAAACAAATTGCCAAAGTACGGTGGTACTTCATGGTAGCCAAGATACCCCTTTGCCTACATGTTAGCGATGTTATAAAGGACAAAGATGTTCTTCTCTTACCATTGTGATAGTAAGGTCCATCAATATTGGCCACGTGATAAACAATGCCATGCTACACATCGCTAGCATAAAACAAAATGGTTTATGGTTCTCACCCTTGATCACTACTTTATGCAAGAGAGCTAGTGTCCAATAGGATTCTAAGGAGGAGTTGCTACACTTTAAAGTGCCAATCGATGTCAAACTGATCTATCGTTACTCTCAACCTTCGGCTAGTGGCAACTCTTCATCTGCACCACGTCCTAAAGCTCATCAGCCTAGACCTTAAACTTTAACATTGCCTTAGCGGCTTGAACAGCTAGAGCTCCAGTTCACCCAACAGGTGTCTTATCAATTCCAATGCAATCAATAGATTGAGCAGATGCTAAGAGCCTATGGTAGCTTTATAGGCATGGACATGGACACTTTTCCAACTTTACAAGATCCTTGTGTGAACTTGGGTAATAATGAGGCAGATGAAAATGACAAGGAAAACTGAAGCTTCTCCTGAATCACCGAACTACTAGGGAAATAGTCTTTACCTTTTCTTTATTCTTATAAAATTGAGGATAACGTTTGATTTAAGTGTAGGGGGAGAGCTTATTTTTCTGGTGGTGGATATTCTGTGGGAAATTAACATTTAATTTTATTTGCATTTTTATTTAAACTTTACATTAGTTAGGATAATTTAGCATTTACTTTGCATTATAATTGTTTGAAAATTTAAGGATTTAGAGTACCTAGTGCCAAATTTTTTGATGATTTCCTTATCCAATGATGAGAACTTAGTTGTCTTGCATCTTTAGCTCTTGGTAAATGCGGATATTGTTTGCTTCATGCTAAATTCTTTTGTTTAGTATCATTTTTAGGATGTGATTTCCACATATATTGAGCACTGTATCTTTTGCTTTGAATTATTATGCATATCTTGAGAAGGTTTATATTGATGTGAACTTTGAATTAGGTCAAGAATTCTAGAATTTGCTTGATTCTCTCTCAAGGCAAAATCTTGGGCAATACTTAGTTGGGGAGATGATTTAGGCTATCTTGGGACCATTTGAGCCTTTCAATCCAACCTTGTTATATTTTATCCCTAGTATACCCCTTTAAGCCTATTTTTTCCCTTTTCTTTGTTTAACCTCATAATAATTGAGTCTAGCCTTAAAAGAAAATTTCTAATTGTGCATCCCTCGCTCCTAAGTATGTATATTGTTTTAGGAAATATATATATATATATTAAGCTAAATGCATAAGGTAGAAAAGGTGAAGTTGTCAAAAAAAAAAGGAAAAATACCCCACTACTTATAATACAAAGAAATAAGTTTGCAATGTAAAATTGTGATGAAAAAGAAAAAGGAAGAAAAAGAAGAAAAAACTGTTGAACAAAAAGTTCAAAGTGAAGAAAGGGTGTATGTGGAATTGAAAATATAGCTTTATAAATCCTAGAATGATTATGCCCTTAAGGTGAATTGAGCCAAATTATTATCCTTTATCCTACTTTGACCTTAGCCATACATTATTAGCTTAATAAAGATCTATTAATCCTTGACTTAGTATTAGTCTACATTAGTGGAGAGAGAGATGAAAAACAAAACTATGGAGTTGTAATACTAATTTGAAATTGTGTATTAACATAAACTCATTCAGATAAGTATAATGTTCTTTGTAAAATATTTTACACACACTTGGAAATCCATTCGGGAATGTGCTTGCAATTGAATTGAAACATAAATTTGAATGATGTCAATATTTTATCTTGAGTCGGAGATTTATAGATATACTTTTGAGGAAATTGTGAAAATCATTAATTTGGTGCTATTTCTCTCTTGTTAGTTTGTTTATTTAGATTGATTTCATCGTTTAAATTGGTTTTGCTCTTGTTTAGTTTTTCTTTTATGTTCTATTCAAGGACTAGTAAAATCTTTAAATTTAGAGGTGTTAACTCTATTTTATAGAGTTATTTAGTCTTAATTTCTAATTTATTTTGTCTAAGGTCTTGAGATTTCATTTAAATATTAAGAGTTTTTAGCCATTTATTTATTTAGTTTAATTATATTGGGTTTAGTTGTGTTAAGTTATTTTATGATGTTTTAGCTTAAATTTAGTTATTATTTAAGTTAAGTTTACACTTTTATAGGTGTGCTTTGAAAAGAGGGCTTATTTAGTGAAGGAGATGCATTTTAGGTGTAGACTTCAACTGCACATGTTACGGCGCCTAAGAAAGGAAGGCTATGGCACCCAATGAAAAAAAAATGGAATTTTGAAGCTATTTGACTTCTATTTGACCTTGGACTCGAGTTCTATTTAATTCCCCTTTGAGAAGCATGAAAAGGCATGAGCTTAGCTAGGTTTTTCTAAAGAAAAAGAGGTCTTGAAGCTAGAAAGAAAGAAATGAATGCAAGGAAGATTGCGGATTAGAAATGTGATAAATATTTGAGTTCTTTATTTTCTTGTTATCTTTATACTTTCTTATTTAGTTTTGATGGTCAAATTTCTTTTTTGGATGATGTTTACATACATTATGTTGAACTATGTTATTAATCTAGAATCACAATTGTACCTAACACATAGTCTGTGTTTTTAATATTCTTTTTTGCTTATGATTAATAGCATTTGAGTTGTTTATTTCAATCCTGTTCTTAATGCGTCTGATTGATCATGTACTAATTAGATTGATTCACAAACCCAAATAGAACTAAGATAGGGAGCTTAGAACAAGCCATGGGTGAAATAGTATATGTTCAATATCAATTATATGAGAAATTTGATTTGATTCACATGCAGAGTAGACATACAATTATGTGTCATATGTAGCCAAAATTAAAGTTTGTTCTTAATGAATCTTTCTTAATTTCAATTTGCATAAGCATATAGTAAATTGGTTGAGATAGACATTTTTATAAGAAACTTAACGGAGACTTATAAATAAATTAAAACTCTAGGCTAACAACTCAAACTTACCTAATAAGTAAAGAGGGAATAAAAGAAATTCAAATGAAACATTAAGGAGATATTGTGGTTCTAGAGTTTTGATTATTTAATTCTAGTTAAATTGTTACTCTTGCTTTGAGTTTTAGTTTTAATTTTAGTTTATTTATTTTTCATTAGTTTTAAATTCAATTGTTTGGATAAGATTGAGTTGTTCTAATTTTAGTAATTAGCAAAAAGATTTGGTTAGTTCTCCATGAGAACAAACGTTACTTTCATTATATTTCTTGTTTGGGATACATGCTCTTGCATGACAATATCAACAAGAAGTATCAACGAGGCAACTTACAGTGTGGAAAAATATCTGTCATAATTTCAATTACTAATTTCAATTTGTGATAGATTTTGGCCTTTCTGTGACGATTTCTTCCGTCAAAGAAGCCAATTTTTCTGATAGTATACTAAAAATCCAAACTACATGCTGAGTTCAATTGCAATCCCAGAAAAATAAATTTAGCTCATCTTAAATATTGAAAACATAGTCCAAAAAAGTTTAACCATCAATTACAATACAAGAAAAACTAAAAAGAAACAAAGAAGAAAAGAAAACTAAAGATTTCAAAGTCTTTCCTGCCTTATTGTATACTTGATGGCTACTTTTTTTCTAAGAAACCCTAGTTTAAACGTGCCTTTTAATTGCTCTAAAGGTGCCTTTAAACAGTCTCCAAAAAACCTAATTCAAATCAACTTTGGAAAAGAGTCTAAAAGAGATATCATGCCGACGTTGTAGCCTCCACTTTCTAGTCCCGAAGTGCCTTGCTTTCTACCCTATGTATGGTTGCATCACTTCTTGGCACTGCAACCTTCACTCTCCCATGGCTACAAGGCCCAACTCTTTGATGCCTTGCTTTTTCACCTCTCCTTATGCCACAACAGCACCTATTCTTCCAAAGCTACGACGCCATGCTTGTTGATTGTTTTGGCTTTCTTTGCTTTTCTTCACGATACAAAACTCTGTTTCATTGGCACCTAAAAAAAATTCAAACTAAGTTATTCACATAAGAAATTGAACTTAATTAACATAAAACTTAACAAAAATCACTAAAATTAAACTACTTAAAATAATTAAAACTAAACTTTAAGAAACAAACTAAAAACGAAAATGCTTAATTAAATCCAAAGGATTTAGCCAATTCCAATGCTTAAAATATGATAAAATAACTCTATGAAATAGAGTTATCAAACTGTGGGAAATAAATGGGTTAAAATTCAACCCTTATTGTCTAATGGCATTAGACAAAATTTTAACTTGAGTTTTAATATGATTTACAGTATACTTGTGTATACTGAGCTACATCTTTGAAGCAAAACTCTTCTATTAGTTAGCTTGTTTCCTTTTGCACCTACTCAATGAGTCTACGATACTTACCTCAATTAATTATTGCCTTGTGCAGATAAGTACATTGTGGGGAATGAGTAGCTAGCAACTATTTTGTAGATTGACTTAGTATCTGGTAGGCACTCTAGATCTAACAAGTCCACTCTGCTAGTCATAGTTCAGTCTCCAATTTAGTTGGCAATTGTGTTGCTAGTTTATTTTGTACGGTTTGTTGTGTAAGGGTTTAAACCTAGTATGTTAGCCATGAGATAGGATATATGTATATAGTACTTGATAGTACTCCCATTTTGTTTATACACAAATAGGTTAAGTACGTTATAAGGTGCAAGTATGTAATGAAGTTTCAAACTTATATAT
>NW_018397255.1:13584509-13605949 GCF_002168275.2 Theobroma umbraticum | reverse complement strand
ATATATAAATGAAGTCTGTTGCACTAATACTAGTCTGAGTAGCTACACATTAGCTTATCTACTTATTTGTTTTCAAGGCTTGCTTGGGTCTCATGGGCTTCACCTATTGGATCCTCACACAGGTAATGGCCTCGAGTTTAGGTGGTTATGGATCAATACCAATGATTCTTGGATGCCATGTCAATAGATTCAATGCCACATTGACAAGAATATGCCACATCAATACATTCAAATACCATGTCAACAAAGACAATGGAAAAATTTTAACACCATTAATGATTATACTAACATTGTCAATTTTTGAAAGTCAATGACTCAATTTTTTACAAATTATTGTACGATAAGAACTGATTGCCTAATTTGACCGTCAATAATTTAATTAATTTCAAGATCAACCAAGGCTTTGGAAAGCCTAACCATGTCCATTTTGCACTTAAGCCCTTATCATGACCCAAACCCGAGGCCCATGACCAGTGTAAGGTCATCATTGGGAATAACCCACTTGACCCAAGTAAGCCTCAAAACAATTTTGGACTCAAAGTGTTTCAAATAAAATAGAGTTTGTAAAACTGTTTGTCAGTCTTGAATGAAATTAAACATTTATAAACCAATCAAGTATTTCAAATGAAAAAGCATTTAAAATCGATTTAGAAGTATTTGAAGTGGAAAACAAGGTGTCCAAGGTTTAGTTCTAATACAAATTCATTACATTTTAGAAAATCTTGTGAAAACCATTTTGTTTCAAAAATAAGCTTGATTTATCAATACATTGCTTAGATGTATCGATAGATTGTTTGATTTATTGATACATTTCTTAGCTGTATCAATAGATTTCAAATAGAATACAAAACTAAGGTTTATAAAAGAATCTATTGATACATTTTCAAATGAATTGGTAGATTTATTCCAAAATCAAATTTTCCAGCCTAAAACACACTTCTAGGACCCCAAATGAAACTAACATCTATTCAAAATCAAATACTCAAGGTTCATTCATCAAAGTTGAAACAAATATCAAAAAGTCCAAACCAAAGCAAGTCAAATATCATTTCAAATAGATCGTCGAGTGCTAGATAGAAAGGACAATCAAAACAAAGTGTGTTGTCCACCAAAGTGTTCCGATAGATATAGTCACCAACCGTATAAAAAAAAGGGGGTAGGATCACATACACTACCAACCAAAACAAAACTAAGCATTGTGCACAATGTCCAATGGCTATTGCCATTAGCTATAGGTTTTCGACTCAAATAGGCTCCACTAAAACAATTCACAATTTTCAAATATCCAAATGTTCATTTCCAAACGAAAGGCGGTGAAATAATTCACCAACCAAAATCAAAGGGTTTGAAACAAAACTAAATCATAGTATCCAAAAGTCCATTTCCAATCAAAGGGTAAATCCAGTCACCAACAAATTTAGAGATTAAACAAAACCAAGGATCAAAACAAAACAAAGTCTAATCATCTATCATTCCATTATCTTAAAAACAAATTGACCCAATGGTAGGGTCTATACAAACTAATCATTTTTCATCTAAAATTTTCAAATCATCAACCATCCAAACAAATCAAAGACAAAAATCAAATTTTGAGGTATCAAACATTTGAAAGGCTTGTTTACATAACTATCATATTTAAGATTTAAAATTAAAACATAACTATCATAACTATCATATTTACATAACATATGTAGCTGTCATCAAAACATACTTTAAAACCATTATTCATATCACAAATTCATTGAAACTCATTTTAATGCAAGGTTGTAGAATAGGCATTCTTAATTATATCAAAATAATTATAAATACCGTATCTACCCACCTCGTTTTAGTGAATTGTTTGAAAATCCTTGATTGGGAGATCAAGGTAGTGGATGTAGGTCAAGGGGACTAAACTACTATAAATCATTGTGTTTTGTCTAATTTTTTTTTATTTGCTTCTTACTCTTAGCACCTAAATCATTCCTCCAACAAGCTTTAAACTTCCATTTTCAAATTGTTTTAATCAACTCTTTACTTAGAAAGAATAGCTTCATTTATCAATAGCTCCTATCACAAAGTTTCCATCATAAATACCTTTTTCTCTAACAATATCTTAGTTTAATAATCATTTATCCTTCCACAAAATATTCTTCATTAACCTCTTAATCCAAACTCAACAACTAAATCTAACTCTAAATAAAAAATTATACTACCAGCTAGAGTTAAAAGCAATTTTACCTTGGAGAGCTTGAAAGTTCCAAAACCAATAAAAAATTTGTAAGTTTTCATGAGCAAAATGAAATTCTTAGAATCCATAAGTGCAGAAAATCAAAACCATGAGCTTAGGTGTTTAGAAAGAGAAAACCTTTCCTTTTAAAGTCTTTAAAATCAAAATCTGAGTTTGAAAGTAACTTTTAAATGCTTGAAATCTTTAGATTTAATTTGGATGAGTGTAGAGAGAAAAAAGAGAAGACAGTGGTTGGGTTTGGCTAGAAAACACGTTTTTACCCAAATGGGGAAAAGTATGAGGTGTTGGGGCTTTTAAATAAATGTGAAAAGTCCAAAATAACCTTATTTTTTTCAAGTCTGCATCAGATCTATCAATAGATTTCCAAATCTATTGTAAATTTGGCTCTATTTGGAATCTATTGATTGATGATGAACATATATTAGTAGATGTTCATCAAAACCCTTTTGTGGATTTAAACTATTGATAGATTTGGTCCATAATGCATCTTAAAACTTAAAACAATCCTCTTTTACCCTATAATAGCCCATACTTTCAAATGAATATGTTTGACTATCAAAACATAAACTAAGTTATTGTGGTCCAAAAGTCATGTTCAAAAACATCAAATTAATACAAATCTAACCTTAAGTACAAAGTGGGGTTTCACACCCACTTTAGTCCAAATGTTAAGGACTTATTCTTCTCTTTATTTAGAAAACATTTTGTTCTTTTCCTTTTCTAATATGGGATTGTGTCCCATATTTATTATTGTTGAAAATGTCCAATAGGTTCACCCAAAAGTTTAATTTTATTAAAAAAAAAGTAAAATTTTCTTATAAATCATGAAAGTAAATATTTTTACTAAACCAGTGCATTTTGAGAACCATTTTAAAACAATTGGTATAATTTTCCACCAAAAAAATTTATTTCAATTCCAAAAAATGCAAATGATGTTATTGGAAAACTCAAGAAACCTATTTAATCAAAAATTTTGAAGCATTTTAGACAATCTATAAAAAAACTCTAGATTCAAAAAATAAATAGTGGAGGTTCAACGGCAAAGGCTTTGCTGAAATTGGGCTCAACCCCAACTGGGCTCAAACACTATGGAAACTCCATATATGAATTTGAGCCCAAACTGATGACCTTTCAAACATGTTAGGTCTTCTTTTTGTCTGGTCATAACATTCCGTGGTGCTGGGAGTTGGTCCTTGATGAAAAACGTACATGACGAACAAACAAGAAATCCAAACGGACCATGACGCAATTTATTTAAAATTTTCATAAAATATTGCTTGCTATGCTCTATAAACACTGAATAATTTATGAATTTGAACGAACAGAAACTCCCTATTTTACCCCTTCAAGCTCTTGACCTTTCCACATTTTAGCTATTTTTAGTTTTTGGTTCGTCAGCTTTTGGCTGTAACTTCCGTGACTAAAACATATATCAAATTTTGGATGATGTTAATTAAAATCTTCTCTGAATTAAGGCAAAGAGTACAAAATAACAAGGTGCTAGAAGAATCAGTGGCAGATGGTTACCTACCACGTAAAATTGAACGATTATTGCACGTATCTTACAAATTGACAGGAGTCAATTATATTCACAGCGTCGAATAGTATTAAATTTAGTGAAAAAAATAATAATAATAATATTCCTACATAATAAATAATAAACAAAGTCGCCCAAGTTGTAACCACGGTTCTTCCAACAGGAGGAACCAAGGGGTTGAGTAAACAATCCAACGAAAGATATAGAAAGTTCCCATCAAAGGAGCTGCCAGTCATCCTCATGAATGCTGCCATCCATGTCAGGCACCACACCTAAGGAATCATCCTCTCGAACTTCACTAGTGTCATCCAAAGCATTGCCATGGCTAATGGGCTTAAAAGAACTATGATTTTGAGCAACAGTGAATAAGGGAGCACCATTTGATTCATCAGCCAGTTTCGATGCCCGGAGACAAAAATTGTCAAAATCATCTGCCAAAAATACAGGGAAAGTTCATTTCATCATCAATGAATAGCCTCCAAACCTGTACAAGCGAAATAGTAAAATACCAAGAAGATCAACAGGCAAACCTTTGTCCCGGCAGAAAAATCCGATGGCCAAAGATGGATCAATTGAATCCAGAGGAATGTGTCGTATAATACTGGATCATAAAAGGAACCAATTTAGAAAAAAAAAAATGAATGTATGTGAAACGTAGATGTAAATTAATGACAGCAAGGGACTTACTCGCAATGATAAGATGAAGTATCAGCCTCCAGATTATCCTGACTGAGATTAACCACCTGATAAAAACATTCAACGTCACAACAACTTTCATCAACTCCAAAGTTTGATTGACTCATAATTACGGTCTGGCCAACATACCAGCAAAACTAAAAGCATATTTTAATATGGCGAGGCAACACGCATTATACCTAATTCGAGACTTTTGGAGTATTTATCATTGTTGTAAAAGTGTTGTGAATATCTTAAATGTCTACCAAAAACATGATGTTAAATTGTAAAAAATGAGTCATTTTCTTTTATTTTAAACAATTATAAATTATTGTTAAAATATATCAAAAATTAAATTACTGTTAAGATTACCAATAAACTATTGTGAAGTTTAATTATAAAAATGCACACACATATACCATTTTTAGAAGTTTTAATTTTGTACCATCAAACAGCACTTTTGGAGCCAAACCAATATAAGTTTGACATTGCGTATGAGCAAAATGCACTTTTTATCACTGCAAACACAACTGTGAACACCCCCTTAGCCTAAGGGCCACAAAGGGCTGTAAATCTTACACCAATCCCACCAACAATAATCTTTGAGAGGAGAAAAAGAGACAGCAACTAAGGCATGACCATGGGACCTCTCTTCAACTATTCAATTTGGATTGAAATAACATCTGTTATATGTTCAATTTAAACTACTCATAAGAAAGTTTCCAGAAGGTTCCCTTTAAAGCCACTACTAAATACAGATTGCAGATCAATATGAACCTTTTGCTTTAGTATCCTCGCCCATATGCTTCATGCAAACCAACAGTCATTCCAAGTAAAATCAAGGGACAAAAGGACAATATCTACATGGTAGTATTGGCCAAAAAAGGAAAAGCTGATTGCCTTCCTATTTGTTGTTGTCTTATGTCTAGCTAAGATAGACTATCACAATACTAATTTGAGTCTCTTTTACGCTTGATCCACTCTACAATAGCAAAGAATCTTGAGAAAATACCTTGCTTCTAATGATAGAAGTGCCCCAAGTAGATACAGCAACCATCATGTTCTGTTCCTTATTAATGAAGTAATTATTTGTTCTCATAAATTGATGCATAAAGATACTTGAACTAACAAGTAGTTACTTGTTGCATAAACAAATTCACTAAGCATGACCTACCACAAATATTTTATTTGATATGTCACTCATGCGTTAATGAAAATATGTTCTCATGTGACAGTTATATAACTTATCATTAGATTTGAAATCATTAGGCTATCTTGTATGTGAAAAATTATACTTTGATACTATCTTACATTGTCCTAGCCAAGGATGTTCAATGGGATGAATATCGAGCATAGTATGAAACATATGGAGATAAATGAATGATCATAGAGGATTTATCACCCTAAGTGATTTTAAGGGGAATATCATTGCTTGTTCACATGTATTAACTCAAGGAAATCTTTGGGCAAGATTGACTGAATATTTCGAAAGGAGTCTTGGAAATTTCATTAAAAAGTTAATGACTAACTAATTTCAAGAGCTAACATGATTAAAATATATATAAAATAAACATTGAACCACACTCTGTCTTACCAAGAAAATAGTTGATAAAAGAATTAAATTACAAGGTAAGATTGTCCACTAAAGGGTCAAGTCAAACCATTTTTATTTTTCTTAACATCTGAGAGGTTATGACACATTACCAGATGTCAATCTTGATCTCTAAATATGAATTAATTTAAGGGAAAAAAATATGAATTACTTAATTTGAAATTAATAATGACTATATAAAGTTTGATCTATTAATCCTAATTGAATTAGGATTATAACTCATGTTTATTGCCACAATGTTAAGAGCCTAATGAATCACACACATTAAGAGTGACTATGCAAGAAATTAAAATGAGAAATTAAGTTGGACTTAATTGTAAGAAGTTTGAAACTTCAACAATTTAATTGAATGAACTCAATTAAATTAGAGCAGTTTTATAAATAGTGTAAAACTTATGCAAATTGTTACAAGGTTAGGACTGGCAAAATTCCCTTATGTAAATAAGTGTCTAGTCCCCCCTTATACATATCTTTTGAAGAAAAAACAAATCCTAGTTAGCAATAAAGTATTCGACCAAACACTCCTCTATTATAGATTTCTCACTGTTCACTAGTGTGGATCACAATTGGAGGGGGCACACTTTAACAACTTGTGGTTTACTAAAACCCTAGATTTGGTGTTTATATGTTCCGGAATTCAATGTTTGACACGTTGTTGATGTCGACACTAGGTTTTAAAGGTATACTTGTCTTCTTCCTAGCAGTTAAGCTTATCTATGTTAAGACAAATCAAAGCTTGATCTTGCCATTGGGAAAAGCTTTAAATTTCCATTGCGTATTGATTACATGATTTTCCAACATATTTGCTAGAAAAAAGGGGTACAGAGGATCAAGAGAGCAAAAGTAGATTTCTTCTTTTTTAAAAAAAGAAAAATGGAAATCCTAATGCAGGAAACCAAATGACGAAGGATAAGTTCATTTTGGGTATTATTAAAAAATTCTCCCAGATTCTTGGTGGTGGAATCAACTCCTAGACCAAATTGTAAGTTTGAAATGTGTAGCTAAGTTGCTTCTCTAAGTTATTAATTCATTTGCTTTGTTCATGTGTCTGTAATTTATGAATGCTTTAAGTCTTTGATGTATGAACTTTATTGAAATAAGTCATGTAACCTTATTTTGATTGTTGCCAACCTTGAATTAGAAAAATAAATACAAAAAATAAATAATGGGCTCATAACAATTGCATCTCATAGTGTAGCCTTTTAATTTTACTAAATTTTCATAAGTTTCAAGCCCTAAGGAGAACAAATAGCTCTTAAAAACCAGCTCTAGCAATGTTAACCATGCATACAAAACTTAATCCAATAACAACTAATGACTTTTATTTTTCAATAGGATAGATGCTGCAAGAGTATTTCTGAATTTATCTAAATTAGTTATTTTGATTTTTTCTCTGTTACAAAGTTTTATTAATAGGTTAATAATATTTTTTTTTATTTAAGTGGTTGTGTGACTAGCATGTGATCTATTAATTAAAGAATAAAGGAAGAAAATCACAATACTCAATATCAAATATAACCCTTAGGACCCTGATTCTAAATTAATATAAAATAACCTAAATATAGCCTAAATATATGTACAAATTACACTCAAACCCGTAAATAGAAAATTAAATCCTAGAAAATTGAACCTTGAGTTTCAAAACTAGATTGTACTTCTAGCTCTTCAAGCGGTTGATGAGTATCAATTAGATCCGTCTTCACAAGAACATAGGAGAAATATGCCGAGAAGGTGGATTTCACAAGGAAATGCATGAATTTTGCCCAATATAGTACTTAGTTTTCCAAATATTTCTTTTAATTCCATCAATCCATAATAAACAAACTATACTTCTCCAATTATCAAATGTTTTCTCACTCTGAAGTATATAATCTTTGAAATGATACTACTCATGAAACAATGGAGGATGAAGATTTTCAAACCCATAGCTATCTCTTAAAGCAATCAACTCTTGTAAGTGCAAAGTAGCCTCATAAATATCATCTTCCAAAGTCAGAATTTGCTCCAAAGTAATTGTTTATTTTTCATAAACTAATCATGAAAATTTTGACCTTTAGAGGATGAATCTTCCAAAATGGACCTCAAAATTGGAATCAAGATATCAAAATTAGCAAATCTGTAGATTTGCAAGATTTTGACATAACACGATCAATGATGTGCTTAACGATGAGGTGTCACTGATCTTAGCAGAAGGGCAAGAGCAACAGGCACATGGGCCGATTAGCAAGATTGGACCCAATAATTTAGTTTTAAATATTTGAGATTTTGAGGTATTGATTATTGAGATTTTCTTCCTCTATTGATTCTTTCATATTTCCTCCCCCTAGTTCTTCTATTTCTCCTCCGATTTATTCTGTTCCTCCCTAATTGCTTCTGCCTATCTCTGATTTTCCTTCTAGATTTCTATATTTTATCTCCTCTAGATTTCTATATTCTATCTCTGATTTTCCCTCTAGATTTCTATATCCCGTCTCTTTCCTCTACTAGTTCTACATCGACAACTAGTGAGAGAGTACTTGGATTCTAGAACATGAACTGAAAGCAGCCAGAAATCTATGATAAAGCTACCAAAGTTCTCATTAATGAGAAGAGATTCTTGTCAACTAGAAGAGTTTGGTTTGAGACTAGAGCATCCCTAAATTTATCTCAATTAATTATCTTGATATGTTCTTTACATTTGCTGTTGTACTTTGCTTAATGGGCTAGTAATTATGATTTTTTTATATGATTTTATTTTATTAAGTGGCAATGTGACTAGCATGTGAACTCGTAATAAGGTTGAATAGCTAAAATTAGATGGGGTTTATGTGTATCCAAGGGTTAGGATTAAAAGCAGTTGTAAACATATTATTGTTAAAGGTTTTACAACCCTAAACCATTTTATTGTTTCAACTTCCATTTTATATCAATTTTAGCCTAAGCTCTAGTTTTCTTTTTAGGCTTCATCTGTTTCATGAAAATAGACTTTAAGAAATCAATTTTTGTATTTTCTAATGTTGGGTTGCCTTGGTCAATAAAAGATAACAACTTCGTCAATAAAAACAACCAGCATTTTTGGGGAAATTTTCTTCCATTTTGAGATAATGGAAGACAATGTCCAGCCCTTTCTCTCTCAAACGAAACCCCCTCAAACCTTGTCCAGCCTCCACATCTCTCCTACCAAACTTGCGGGTAAGAGCTCCCACCACTCTTCCTTCACCCTTCCCCTCCATTTCCCTCACCATTTTCTATAGCCCTTTATCCCTCACCAATCCCCCTTGCACTCATTTCATCCTCCACATCTATCAAAAAGCACAGTCACCACCTCCCTTCCCCTTCACCAGTAAGAGCATCATCCTCTCCTCCTTCCGTCTTTCTCCCTACATTTCTCCCTTCCCTTTTCCCTTATCCATCCCTTTCTTTCTCAACCCAACCCTTCACCCATTTATGGTCACTAAAATTTAAATAATAATAAAATTTTGTAGTGTGATTTTATGTCAAAGATGAAATATTTTTATATTATTCTTAAGAAGTTATACTTTTGAAAATTTTATAAACTTAATAATTTTTTTTTTAGATTTTTCATTGTACATTCCAAACACCATAAAATATTTTTCATGTGGCACCAAACATAAAAAAATACTAGTTTTTTAGGAAAATTATCTTCTCAGAAGTCAACTTTCACAAACAAATGGAGGATTGTTGTCTCTACTTCCACACTACATCAATACAATAAGGGCTTGTTGAAGCTTTAAGAAACTAAGTTTCACACCCACTTCATAATCATGACTGCAGACAAATAACCATTCCCTGACTTAAAAATATGTTTGGGTTAGATAAAGACTTATTTACTCCCATAACTTTCCACGTAAATGTCCAAAATCTAGGTGAAGAGGCAAGACATTCATCAGCACAAAACCAAACAAGTGAAAGAAGCTTCCCTAACAAGTCTATGTACTTATAATGCATCTGAAAGAATAAGAGAATGGAACATATGAGTAATAATATTAAGTAATCAATGAATTTACCGGTTGAACGTCATGTGGATCGAGGTAAAAAACATTTTCTTCTTGGACACCAACAATGTAAGTTGAGGCACCAGGTTTCCCACCCAAAATGCCAAGGCATTGAGGAAAGGTGAATGTTGCTTGCAGTGATGGAATGTACCTGATAACAAATTTAAGAAAATTCCAAGTGGTTAGAATATATAGCAAAAATCAAGTTCAATTCATAATCAATTACTACAATGCTACTTGTTTCTATGAGGATAAACTGGAGTTCTAACTGATTCTCATAAGCATGTTACATTAAAGCATAATACATGCTTTACTTAGTCTAGATAAGCAAAGTCCAAATGCAATTCTCCCTCTGTCTCAAAAGCGTTATCTTCTTTAAAAAAGCTCAAAGATTAAGAAAAACAGTAATACATTACATTTCATGAGTAAATTTCACCATAATAGTGTCTTCTCTCTTTTAGAAACTCTTGTTAGCTATATGGGTAAAGCTGGAAGTTAGGTAATAAATATCTAAGTTTTGACTGTTGAAGATATTTTTAACACTTCAAAATAGAAATGAGGCTAGGAAATTTAGAACGAAGTGAATATAATATTTGTGTTTTAACTGGTCAAGACAACTTGCTTAGATAAAAAAAAATGATAAAATAGGTATACAAAGTAACATCCTATAAAATTTGTGTCTTATAGGAACAATTACATTGAATGAAGATAATAAAAGATTTCATTATCTTAACAAGCACTCTGAGAGCTTAATGCATCTTCTACATGTAGCAAGACATTACATGTATGAACAAAACAATATGCAGATCCCAAAGGGGACCTCCCAACAATTGAACTTGAGACTTCTTCCTATAGATCTCAAGTTTGAATCTTGGGGAGAAGAGGATGGGGTTTATGGAATGAAAGTGAGCTTCTGCAAGTTATAACCAGGGTTTAAATTGCAGTCTGCTGCCATGTTTATTGTGGCTACTGACATAAAGGATAAAATAGCAGTAGTTACACTTATCATGGTTGTGGAATTTTTTTTCAATATTCCACAACTTACCAAAAATGAAGTAAATAATAATTGTAACCAGAATAATACTTATTTATGATACTTATTTATGATATATTATTTAAAGTAAATAATAATCGTAACCACAATAATACTTATTTATGTTTCACCAATATCCTCACACCTTCTCCATCTAGGGATTTTCAACTCTCAAGTCTATCTCACTAAAAAAGGAGTTAATACTAGAGGAGACAACATACAAGGTAGAGCCCACGCATATGGAAGCTCTAAGAGAGCTCTTTCTCCAAACCATCGACAACTCAAATTTTTAAAAAATGTGAAGAAAAAAATTGAATTTTAAGTGAATATTTGTTTCTTGCCTTGAACTAATTCCCTCTTTTACTTTAATTGAGATTCAAATTTGTTGAATTCTGACTGACTTGCTTGGACTTGGGATAAGTTCTCTCTAATTTGGTAGGGTTTGCTGTTTGATTTGATTTAAAAAAAAACTAATAAATAAAGGCATAACAAAAATTGATAACGGCTTTAGAATCCTATTAGAACCCTTTTTTTGTTACACCGCTATGCATGTTAATCACCATTCACACCTCCAATTAAGTTGGATAGCAACAGCAAAGCGTGCCACAACCACAAACTTGTGAGCGCCATCTAAATCCTTATTTATAACATCTTGTATATCAAGTGACAAATGAGAGCACAACTTTTTCACAATTAAAAGTAATAGATGAGAGCTTTCTCTCCCTATTTCTGAGACGTATTAGATTTCTTCATAGAACCAAATATTTACTCTTAATTGACCATGGAACTGAAAAATTATGATCTTCCATACCAGATCATAAATTATTAAAACAATATAAGTAAACATACTCCGTGAATGAAATAACAAGAATATTAAGAAAAATGAAGGTGTTTGAATGTTAAAATAGAAAATAGTTCAACCAACTTAACGTAGAAGAACAAGATGTCCCAGCCAATCCCAAAGTGAAGAAAAAATAAACTATAGCCAATAAATTTGAATGAATCTATTTTGTGCTCATTATTCCTTATCTATACTCTACAACATGCTCATTTCATCCTAAACTCTTAACCCTTCTAATCCCCATATCTAGAACTTGATTTTGGATGAAAAACAAAAATTATCCATCTTGTTAAGTGCTCTCTACAAGCAAATCATCAAGAAAGCCAGATAAATCCTAACGAAGCCACCTTTTGAGCTCAAACAACTTCACAAGGCCATCCTATGGTTACCTTTACTGATCACCACTAAAGTCCTCCCAGGTTGCAAAATTCTCAAGCCTAAAACTTCAAAGTCAAAAAAAAAAACTTGAGATTCCTTGAAACAAGCTACCGAACACTGTCAATAGCAACTTAAATTTCTAGTTCTACAATTTGATATCAAAGGGTGCGAAATCTAAGCAAGTCATTCTAAGAAATCAAGCAAAACAATTGTTAACAAAAGATAGTCCTTGGACTACACAATTCTTAATCTCTAAGCACACCAATATCAAGAAACCTTACCAATAATTCCACTAACAAAACAAGAATGATTAAAGAAGTTGGTATTGGCATGCTTGGTTGAAACAAACCAAACCTATTGCTTTGCTACAAATCAATTCCAGCAAACATGTCTTAGCATCAATAGTTGAAACCCCACTCAGACCTTCCATTACACTGCAGGAGGTGTTAAAAAAACCTGAAGAATCTTCATTAACTAGAAAAGACGTGTTCTTTCACATCCACAAAGCTTTAAAGATTCCTATAGTCTTAACGTTCTTTGCTTCAGCTGAACCTATTCTCTACATGGCTCCTTCTCATTCATTCTCTGATGAAATATCACTAAAATAGATGCACCGATCATCTTTCAATGGCACCAAATCATAGTTTAAGCACCAAAAGTTAGAAATAACAACCATGCTATTACAAATTGACCTAGAATTGATCCCATGTTGTTACCTAAAATTTTTATAAAAGTGCCAATTTGATTAATTTTCATCAATTATGTGTAGGAAAAGTCTATATTCTCATTCCTAAGTGAATCCATGCAGTATGCAATAACACTTAACAAGGAAGTTGCCAACTTTAGCAATCATGATTGTTGGAGCCTGGAGATTGCGGGATATGTAAGGCACAAGACTTAAGGAAACTTCAGTGACCACAAAGCTAATATATACAAAGATATTGATTACCTTACGGATTAGGCCTGATGACTCTACCAATCATGAAACTACAAAAGAAGAAAGTCAAAACATCACAAACCTGGAATTTACTTTGTCAAGTCCAAGAACCAAGGGCACAAGTAAAAGAATAGGTGTCCAGTCAGCTCGGCATCGTGAAAATTCAAAACAATGTCTAGAAGCATCTTCAACGCAAACAACTGGAGCTCCTCCTCTCTCACCATCTTCGTCACCAGAAACAACATAAACAGCCATGGGAAGTGACTGGTCTTCAAGGCCATTTTCCTCCCTCTTAGAGCGAGCAAGAGACTCCCATGAGCGACACATGGCATACGGCCCTACCCATGACCCAGCAGCAAGCCCATAAAGTTTTCCAGCTTCAACAAGATTGTGAATGGAGAAAGCTGTGGCCTCAGAATCACCAAACTGATGCAAGATCTCAATGTATGCTTGCTCAAATGGCTGCATAGGCAGAAAGGCATCAGAGAAGAACATAATTTACTTTAACTTCTACCAGAGTTTAATCCTCATATGAGTTAGAGGAAATAAGCAAGAACAGACATCCAAAGTGATTTACACCACCTTTTGAAAAGGTTTTCGCCAAGATCTCCCCAATTGATGAAAAAGCAACGCCTGCAAGGAAGGAAAACGATACATGAACCATAGCTAAGATAAATGCAAGATAACAAGCAATGTCAACTTTCATGATGAAAACTCATAACAAACTCTCCTAGGGCTTGTTTGAACATGCTCAAGAGAAAAGGAAAATAAAATGAAATGAATATATACCTGAGCAACAAGCATCTGGCTACTTCGAAGCATGCAACCCCAGCCCAAGTCACTCCTAATTTTTGTGTCTCCAATAGCATCAAAACCTGTAACTATATAACTTAGAAATCTTGTTATCAAGTGCATCCTGTAAAGAGCAAACTTCATGATAAAGACCTTTACGATATGTCATCAGTATTCGTGACGAAAAATCTCGTTTGAACGCCGCTAATCCATCGCTGGCATCCACATCGCCAGAGGACGACACCTGTGAAATTTTATAGCACACGCCTAGAAGCCATATGTCGCTAGTTGAGCTAGAAATTCCAATCTTGCTTGGCCCTAAAACACGCTCGTGAATTCTCCTCATTGAGCCACCGGAGACAACTCTCTTCACAGCTGCTGTCCACCCATTGTTTCTAGCATGCAATGCCTTCTTTTCACAAGCCGACGACTCACTGTATGTGTCAAAGATTGAGAAAGCAGATGCAAACAAATTTGACCACACAGAACTCTTGGAGAACTTACAGTCACTGGGACCTGGCTCTGATCCAGAGGATGGGGAGCTATGAGAGCTATCAATACTACTCTTAGAAGGGCATTTTAGAGCAACATTCCTCTCATGAAAACCCTTCATTACCTACTCATGCAGCAGACTATATGATGGAAAAGGCTCATAGAAGCAAAATATAATACGGCTAGTCCCTGGCTAAAAGAGAAGCAATACACCTGAGATATAAATTTCAATTTTATCAATGGATCAACCAGAGCTGCAGAATTCGCTTTATCCCGTCGATTTCCGAATTGAATCTCATGATCCGAGACGCAGATCCTCGGCGATCTAATTCGCCAAATCGAGGGGATCCAAAGGTTCGTAGAAGAAAATAACTGAAACTGAAACAGAAGACAAGGGAATTAAAAGTACTCGTCTCAATTCCCAAAGTCTGCGACACGTCTGAAAGACAGGGAAAAGGAAGAATTGAAGACGACTCGTCTGAGAATGATGGCAGACTAAGAAGAAATGAAGAGGAGAGGGAGCGGCTATGGAAGCCTGTAGAAGAGGGAGGGAAAAAGGAAACAAGTAAAAATTGGGAATTTTAGGAGAAGCAAGATTCAAGGAGCATGCAATCTGACTTGGGAGTTAAGGGCAAAAGGAGGAGAGAGAAGGGGATAAGGAGGTGGGTCGGTTCGGGTTGGGCATGTGGTAATGGGTAAGGGGAAGGTTACATACGATTGGCAATGGGTTACCGAAGCCCACATACGACTGGCAATGGGTTACCGAAGCCCACATACGACTGGCAATGGGTTACGGGGAACCACATACGATTTTTTATATTGGATTTTGACCAAGAAAAAAATCATTAACCGATTCCAAATGGAATTTAATCATATATCCTACCAGGATGCCCACATTAAGCAATCAATTTTACAACGGGTGAAGATTTTGTTGTGGAAATATCATGATTTTTTTAAGTGTTGGATTGATTTTGTCAAATTTTATCAACATTTGATGTTAAGAATTATGAATAGTATTCTATATTATAGCAACAATCTAACTAAAAATGTACAAAATATATGATAAGAAAAAAAATAAAACTAGATATGATAAGAAAATATATATATATATATAAAACCCGATATCATGCACGCATTTTTAATTTCATCTTGTTGAATAATATAGAAAGATAGATAAGTACAAAATGTATAAAAAGTTATTTTGAATCCAAAAATGAATATCATATTATCCAAACAATTAAAATAAACTTTGATTTGTATAAAGCACTCAAAATAAGTTGCATTTTTTGGAAAACATTACATAAGCGTGATGGTATTGTTCTAGTTACAAAAACTGACTTCATAGTAGTAATTTTGGATGTTTAGCCATACTTATAACATCCAACACTATAACAAAAATTAAAGAGGAAATTGTAAGAAATAGTTAACCTAATAAAGCTACTTCAAAAATAGCCCTTAATACAAAATTAATGTTATGAATATTTTGTAAATATCCATTCATGTTATCTATATCTAGATTTAATGTAAATCAGATTAGATTAGAATATAATCTATATAATCTCTAAGTGTTATCTTCATCTTGTAAAATAGTTATTTGCCTATAAATAGGCTCTCTTAATTCATTTGTATACACACTTCAATAAAATTTCTTCTTTCCCCCTAAATACTTTCTTTCTTCTCTTTAAGTATTCTTTTAAACTATCTTTATTTATTCTTATAAATTTATTTTTTTATAACACGTTATCAACACGATCCTCTTTGATCTCTCAAGTTTTGGAATTATTATGTTTTCATCATCTGCAAGCTTCCAAAGGGTTTCAGTGATTGGGTTTTGATTTCTGGTTTTAAAAAAAATCAAGTAAGTGACTTAATATTTCTTTAGTATTTTCATTCTCTTAAAATCAACTTTAATATGAATTTTACTATTATGTTGTATATATTATATTTTGTCTCTTGATTGGAAAGTGAATTTGCTAGTATATAGCTATTAATAAAAAACCATGAATGTCCATCCTTGAAGTGAATATGACAAACGAGATACTAATAAAAAAATTATTATAAATTCGAACATTCCCAAAAATGAATGTGACATCATTATGGTCATAATCATGAATCCATCCATTCCTTAAAGTGAATGCAATATTATTTAATTATGATGGCCATAACAATTTATATTAGCATTATTTTTAATTATTATTTTACCATCAGAAGTGGATGGATATTTTATCATCTGAATTTATGAATAATATTACCACTAGAAGTGGATTGATAATTTTATCATAAAAAATTGATGGATGCCTATAATCCACCAGAAGTGGACAACCCATTATATGTGAATTACCCACCAAAAGTGGATGTATACTTGTAACCTACCACAAATAGATAAATACTTTTAACGCACCAAAAGTAGATAGATATCTTAACTCACTAGCCCACCAGAAGTGGATAATCCATCAAAAGGTGGATGAATACTTATAAATCATTACAAGTGGATAAATAATGAAAAGAATAAAATGAATATAAAAAACATATTGTTATTGATGTGTCATGAAAGATCGTTGGTCACATACCTGTTGTACGTCTTAAATTTTATTAAGTATTACTGAATTGAAACATCTTGTGATAATTTTAATCATGGTCAAGTTGATATAACACATCAAGATATTTGTCCACCCTGAAAGAGGAATAATTATATGATTGGTAATAAATATATCTATTAGTGATTTTCTTGTCTTGAAAAAGAAATTGATCATTTGATTGGTAATAATATCCGAGAATAAACTTAATAGTAATTGATATATTTAGTATAATTATATTATGAAGATGTTTTAATATGTTTTCATTATACTTAAATGATATGTTCTTATTATGTGTTTTAATTTTATATTTAATATTCTTTTATATTAACTTGCAAGTTTCTTATTGTATATGTTTTATTTTATTGAAGAAAATATAGATATTGATCTAGTTGGATCTAAGATCAATAATGTAAATATATGTCTAGCAGACATTGCTACAACACACACTATATTCAAAGACATAAAAAAAAATCAATGTCAATTCAATATCTGGTAGTACAAGATTAATTGGAGCTTCTAGAAGAGCTAATATTTTACTACCTTGAGGAATAAAGTAATAGAGGATGTATTATTTTCTATTAAGTCTCAAAGAAGTTTATTAAGTTTTAAAGATATTTATCTAAATAGATATCATATTGAGACAATGAATGGAGACACTTAATACCTCTATATTACATCTATTATCTCAAGTAGAAAGTGTGTGTTGAAAAAAAAATTACTTGTTCTATTTTCAGAATTAAACTATATAAATATTAGAATAATTGAAACTTATAGTAAACCAGAAGTTTACTAATGATTTTAATGTTTGGCATGACTGGTTGGACCATTTGGGATCAATAATGATGCAAAAAAATGATTGAAAATTTATATAATCATTCATTGAAAAACAAGAAGATTTTTCAATCTAATGAATTTTATGTGCTACTTACTCTGAAAGCAAATAAATTATAAGGCTATCATCAGCTAAAATTAGGATTGAATTCCCTACGTATTTGAATAATATTCAATGTTATATGTGGATTCATACATCCACAATATGAACCATTTAGATATTTTATAGTTTTAATCAATGCATCGACTAGATGGTCACATGTGTGCTTGTTATCAGCTTGTAATTTGACATTTGCAATAATTCGTTTGTAAGCACATTTTTCTGGTTAAATAATCAAGATTATTTGTCTTGATAATGCTAGTAGATTTACATCTCAAGCCTTTAATATTGAATGTTAGTTGGAATAACTATTGAACAACCTGTTACTTATGTTTATATACAAAATAGTCTAATAGAATTATTTATTAAACACTTCCAACTGATTGTAAGGCCATTACTTATGAAATTTAAACTTCCAATGTCTACTTGGGGGCATGCCATTTTGAATGCAGCAGCATTTGTATGCATCAAGCCAAACGAGTTATTATAAATTCTCCCCTATACAATTAGTTTATGGTCAGGAACCAAATATTTCTTATCTAAGAATTTTTAAATGTGTGGTATATGTTTCAATTGCTCCACCACAACACACAAAGATGGTCCTCAAAGGAGGTTAGGAATATATGTTAGATACGAATCTCCATTTGTAATTAAATATCTAGAATTATTAATAGGCGATTTATTCCTGACAAAGTTTGTCAATTGTCATATTGATGAAATAAGTTTTCCAACATTAGGGGAAGAAAATTAAGTACCTATAAAATAAAATTTCTTAGAATGAATATCATTATCTAGTTTTGATCCTCGGACAAATCAATATGAACTTGAAGTTCAAAAGATAATTCTTTTGCAAAATATAGTAAATCAGTTGTTAAATGTATTTACTGACCTAAAAGAATAATTAAATCTTATTTACTAGCTGTAAATGCTCCTATTAGCATTAATGTCCCTGTAGGACAAGGCACGCTAGAACCGTGGAGACCAAATGGTTCCAAATATGAAATTCTAGAAAAAGAAACAGAGCAAAATATTTACGATGGTAAAAAAAAAGTAAAAACTCTAGAAGAGACCCTTAACATAATTGAGAAAAATTTCAGAAGAAATTCAGGTACCTTAAATCATTAAAAATGAAGAGATCTCAATCAATTATGTCATGATGAAAAAAGATGGAACCGATAAATAAATATCAATGATATTTTGTATATAATATAGAGCTCAATATTATAAAAGAAAAATGAGGATCTTGAACTTTATTTATTGAAGAATGTAGACAAAGAAATGATTGGCCAATATGGAAAGTAGCAATTAAGGTGGAGCTGAATTTAATTGCAAAATGTGAAGTTTTTGGACCTGTAGTCCGTACATCAAATGATGTAAAACTAATAAGATATAAATGGATATTTGTGCGAATATGAAATGAGAAAAATGAGATTATGAGATATAAAGCACGGCTTATCGCACAAGGTTTTCTCTAAAGATCTCGTATTGAAGATGAAGAGATATTCTCTATGGTGGATGTAATTACAATTCTATATTAACTAGTCTGACAATATATGATAAGATTAAAATGCGTCTAATGAATATATCTACAGCCTATTTGATAACTCTATTATATAGAGTTGTTTTGAGTCATTTTGGGAGCTTAAGTAGCTAGATCTTTGAGATTTTAGGTTCGAATTTTAGCATTATAGGTGTTTTTTTTAGTTTAAGTTTGATTACTTGTTAAGTAATTAATTTAAGTTATTTTAGTTAAATTTTAAGTTATTTTATTTTAAATTACTTTAAGAGTAGTTATTGCTAATTTCTCTTATGACTTTTGTAGGAAATTGATGAAAAAGACTCATTTGATGAAAATCAGTGCAAGTATGGTGATAGCTCATTCGTATATGTTTCAGTATTTTGACCATATCTCTTTCAAAAAAACTCCAAATGAGGTGATTCTTAGACCATAGAATTATAAGAAGAAGGGATACAATGTTTATGTTCACCAAGTTGCCAGTTCTGATTGGATCATGGTCAAAATATTTGTCAAGTCGGACCACTGCAGCAGTATGTAAAGACTGAACATGATGCGGTATTTGGAGTAAATCTTTCAATACAGAAGTCCAATTGATGTGATTTTTGATCCATTGGAAAGTTAAGAGACAGGAATAAAACTTTTATGTTTACTACTTTGCCCAGTTCTTAAATATCAGGGTGAAACTCACGTTTGAAGTCGATAGACTCACAGCGCTGGGAGAACAAGGCTGCAGCGTTGATGAAAGGAAGCACACATACAAAATTCCAGAGAGCTCAGCGCTGCAGCGCTGGAGAAGTAGCGCCGCAGCGCGCGCGACTTTCAAAAAAAAAAATAAAGGACATTAACGGGATTTCAAAATTAGGTTATTTGGAGCCTATTTAAGGAGCCTTTTCCAGAGATTTGGAAGAAGGCAGCAAGCAACTATTCTGGAGATTTGGAGCCAAGAACAAAGCAAGGAAACAAGAGAATTGGAGAGAGAATCAAGATCATAAATCTCTAACTATTAGTTTTCTCTCTACCTTTGTGTTTTTCTTATTTTCTTTGAGTTGGATTCATGGCTAAATTCTTTGGATATTGTTTTATTAGATATTATGAGCTAATTTATTTTTCTAGGATTGCAATTGAACTCACATGTAATCTAGATTTTTAATCACTTTCTTGCTTATTTTCAATGGGATTGAATTGTTTATTCCAATTTGTTTTTAATGCTTTTAATTGCTTGGCCGCCAATTAAATTGATCTAGAAACCTAAACAACTTGGGAAAGGAGTTTAGTGTAGACTAAAATGGGATAGCATATTATCATATTAATTGATTTGCGTATAGGATAGAGATATACCTATAGGCCATATGTAGCCAGATTAGAGCCTGAACTTAATGAGTTTGTTTTAATTTCAATTCACATAGGGATATAGTGTTTTGGTTAAAATAGATATTTTTATAAGATGAGTCGGGAGACCCTTATAAATAATTTAGAACACTAGGTTAGCAATTCAAACCATTAGATAAGTTAAGGAAGAGAGGTAAGATTTAGATGAAGTGTGAGGGATATTGTAATCCTAGGCTTGTTTGATTTGATATTTATTTGAGTATTTATTATTTTGATTTTTCTTGATTTAATTCTGCTATAACTTAGTTTGATTTGATATTATTTTGATATTGTTTGGATAAGATTAATTTGCGATAATTTTAGTACTTAGTAAACTTTTAGATCAATTCCCTGTGGGATCGATACTCTACTTGCTAATATACTATCTATTCAATACGTATACTTGCGTAGTAGAATTTTAACTGACACTATTTAAATGGCTCATTTGATATCGATATCTGTATGAAAATCCTTGAAGGATTTAAGTTTCTTGAAGCACAAAATTTGAATTCTCAAGAAAT
>NW_018397255.1:13584349-13584499 GCF_002168275.2 Theobroma umbraticum | reverse complement strand
AAATTAAATAAATATGTATATGGATTAAAGTAATCTAGACACATGTGGTATAATCGCCTTAGTGTATATTTGTTGAAAGAAGGCTATAGAAATAATCCTCTATGCCCATAAATGTTATAAAAGGGTTGAGATATGAATTTATTATAATTG
>NW_018397255.1:13583639-13584339 GCF_002168275.2 Theobroma umbraticum | reverse complement strand
TGATGACTTGAATATTATTGGAACTCTTAAAGAGTTACCAAAGGTCGTGAATTACTTAAAAAGAGAATTTGATATGAAAGACCTTGAAAAAATAAAGTTTTGTTTAGGTCTTCAGATTGAATACTGGACAAATGAAATTTTTGTCCATCAATCAAACTATATAACAAAAGTGCTAAAATGATTTTATATGGACAAAGCATATCCACTGAGTTCACCAATAGTTGTAAGGTTACTAAATGTGAAAAAAAAAAAACCCTTTTCAACCTCGTGAGGATGGTGAAGAACTTTTTGGTCCTAAAGTACCATATCTTACTGCAATTAGAGTACTAATGTATCTTGCTAGCAATATAAGACTTGATATATCATTTTTGTGAATTTATTAGCAAGATATAGTTCTTCTCCAACTGGAAGACATTGAAATTAAATTAAATATATACTTCAATACTTTCGAGGAACAATGGATATGGGCTCATATTATTCAAATGCATCAAAATCGAATTCAATTAGTTATGCAGATGTAGGATATTCGTCTGATCCACACAAAACTCGATCTTAGACAGATTACTTATTCACATATGGAGAAATTTTGGCAACTCATGAACAAATTGTGAATGCCTTTGGTTAAAATCTGTAACTCGACATATTCGAGAAATGTGTAGCTTGTTAACCAAGAAAGAAATTTCAACAACATTATATGAGG
>NW_018397255.1:13566938-13583629 GCF_002168275.2 Theobroma umbraticum | reverse complement strand
TTGCATAGCACAGTTAAAGGAAGGATACATTAAATGTGATCGAACAAAACATATTTTACCAAAATTCTTTTTCACTCATGATTTTCAAGAAAAAAGTGATCTTAGTGTTTAACAAATTTGTTCAAGTGACAATCTAGCAGATTTGTTTACTAAAGCTCTTCCAACTACAACATTTAAAAAGTTGGTACAAAAGATCAAGATGTGCCATTTTAAAGATCTTAAATAATGTAATTGTTAGGGGGAGTAAAATACGCACTGTACTTTTTTTTCTTTCATCTAGTTTTTTCCCACTGGGTTTTTCTTGCTAAGGTTTTTAATAAGGCAGTATTTCATAGACGTATTCTTGAAAAGAATTATATACTCTTTTTCCTTCACTTGGATTTTTTTCCCATGAGGTTTTTTCCTTGTGAGGTTTTAATGAGACATATTCTTAATATAATGGATATTCAAGGAAGAGTGTTATGAATATTTTGTGAATATCCATTCATGTTATCTATATCTAGATTTGATGTAAATCAGATTAGATTAGGATATAATCTATCTAATCTCTAAGTGTTATCTTCATCTTATAAAAGGGTTATTTACCTATAAATAGGCCCCCTTAGTTAATTTATATACACACTTCAATAAGATTTCTTCTCTCTTCCTAAATACTTTCTTTCTTCTCTTTAAGTATTCTTTTAAGTTATCTTTATTTGTTCTTATAAAGTTATTTTTTATAACAATTAACAATTTTTATCTAATTTTTATCATAACTTGACAAAAATACCCTTGAAGCCATTTTAGATAAATTAAATTATTTATCTTAATTTTCCCTCCTAATTACTCCATCTAGCATCCATTTATTATGCTCTTGATTTCTCTTTTGCTATCTAGCTCTTTATACTTTTATCAATTTCTCTCTCCCACATTCATCTACTATGCTCTCGATTTCTCTCTTCCGCCATCCAACTCTCTCTAATTTTACCACCATTGTCATCTCTCATTGTCAATTTCTCGACATATTGTAGTCGATATACAAGCTAAAGAATGGAAATAACATCAATGTATATTATTAGGTTTATTAATTAAGTTAAGAATTCAACCTATTGAAATAAGTTAAGGAAGAGAAGTAAGATTTAGATGAACTGTGAGGGACATTGTAATCTTAGGCTTGTTTGATTTGATATTTACTCAAGTTATTATTATTTTGATTTTTCCTATTATTTTAAATTTTAGTTAATTAGTTTTAGTTAATCAATTAATTTTGAGTGTTTGGATAAGATTAATTTGTTCTAATTTTAGTACTTAATAAAATTTTATATAAATTCTCTGTGGGATCGACACTCTGCTTGTTAATATACTATTTATTCGATATGTATATTTGCGTAGTGAAATTTTAACTGACAGTATAATAATATTTTTTTTAAACATGACACATAACCTGGTCTCTATCTTTATATTTCACCAAGACATAAACTCTTAAAGTTTAACACTTGAAACATAGCATGTAACAATTTTTCTTTTCAACATGGTGTGTAACAATATTTTTTTTTAGAGTTCTAGGTTGATCCTTTCGTTGAAGCTTTTGCAGCAGCTTGATAATCTTATTTTATAGAATTACTTTTATTTCAAATTGTAAAATTATTCTTAAAAGTTAGCTGAGTTCTTAAATTTAGGTTACACTTTAGTTATTTTTAGTTATTTTTCTAATTAGTTTTTTTTATTAAGTTGTTTTATTTATGCTAATTTTATGTTTATTTATCTTAGTTTAGTTATTATTTATTAGTTTTTATATTTTTATAGATCCCAAAAGAATAAGGCTTAATTGATTGGAGAAAGGTGCTTAAAGAGCTCAAGCCATGTTTGTATATGTTACGATATTTTGAGCATAACTTTCACTCCAAATGTCCAAATGGTGCGATTCTTAGACCATTAAAAAGTTAAGAAATAGAACTACAATTTCCATAAAAAATCAGTTTGCTCAATTCCACCTCGAAAATCGAGAAATCTCAATCAAATTTGATAGAGCGCAGTAGTTGTCAAGAGAAAGCATGAAGCTACTGGAGTGTCGTGGCTTAGAGGGGGAGTACCAAGGCATCAAGCAAGAAAACTTGAAGAAACAAGGCAGAAAAGATCAGGCTATGCATTAGTTAAGTTCTTATTGGGCTCTTCATCTATTTTAAGCCTAAATTAGGAGTTTTTAGACCAAAATAGTTTAGTTTAGGTAGAATTAGGTTAAGTTAAGTTATAAATAGTTAGCTTGAGGAGAAGTTAGCCATACACACATTGAGGAGAAATCCTAAGAGAGACTCAAAGTTAGAAGTTGAGACTAAAGATTGAAGATCCAAGCTGCCAATATTTATTTATTTTTTTCATTAGCTTTTATTGTTCTTGTTACTCTTGATAGCTAAATTTCTTATGTTTTTATTTACATTTACAACTATATTTAACAAAATTTATTTTTCTAGGATTGCAATTTAAATAACATGTAGTTAAAATTTTTAATCTTCTTTTAGCTTATTTTCAATTGGATAGAATTGTTTATTTCAATTTCTTCTTAATACTTTGTAATTACCTAAGCACCAATTAAATCGATCTAGGAGCCTAAACAAACTTGGAAAAAGGAGTTTAGTGTAAACTAATATTGGAATAGCATATGATCATATTTATTTGCTTGAATGAATAAATTGATTTATGTATAAGATAGGAATATACTTATATGCTGTATATAGCAAGAATTTGAATTTAAACTTAATGAGTCTATTTTAATTTCAATTCGCATAGGAATATAACATTTTGGTTAAAGTAAATATTTTTATAAGAGACTCAAGAGACCATTATAAATAATTGAATACTCTAGGTTAGCAATTCAACCCATTGGATTAAGTTAAGAGAGAGATGTAAAATTTAGATAAAGTGTGAGGATATTGTAATCCTGGGCTCTTCCTATTTGATCTTTATTCAATTATCATTTTGCTTTGATTATTAGTATTAATTAGTTTACTTTTAATGGATTAGTTGTTAATTTAATTTATTATTAAATTTTTGATTGTTTGAATAAAACTAAATTGTTTTTATTTTAGTATCAAGTAAATTTTAAGACATTTCTTTAAGGGATCAATACGCAGCTTGCTAATGTACTATCTATTCGATACGTATATTTATGTAGGTAGAATTTTAACTAACAAGTTTTTGACGCCATTGTCGAGATATTGTTTTTTTAGAATTTTTAGTAAGCAAATTTAGTTTTAATTCATACCTTTATTTATTTATTTATTTTTCTTGTTTTCAGGCATCTTTGATCATTGTATACAAAGGAAAAACTTGAATCTTGTTCCTTTTGATCCAAAGATAGAAAAAACTTTTAAAAGACTTCAAAGGGAAAATTTGCACACTCAAACTCTAAACCAAACAATGGCTGAAGGTAATATTAATGGTAATAATACTGGCATTCAAATTATTGAAGAGAACAAAGCTCTGCAGTATTATGTTGTTCCCTTTTGCAAGGCTTGCAACAAAGCATTAAAAGACCTCCTATTAATGCAACCAATTTTGAGATTAAGCCTACTTACATTTAAATGATTCAGTTTTCCATTCAGGGTGGTAGGTTACCCAACGATGATCTTAATTTCCATCTGTTTAATTTCTTGAAAATCTATGACACTTTCAAATATAATAGGGTGAATAATAATGCTATCAAACTTAGATTCTTTTTTTTTCACTAAGGATAAGGCAAAGAGTTGGTTGAATTCACTGCCCACTAGATCTATTACTACATGGGAGGAATTGGCTAAAAAATTCTTGAAAAAATTCTTTCCACCTATAAAGATTGAAAAGTTGAGGAATAATATAATTTCTTTCACACAATTTAAGGGTGAATCTTTATATGAAGCTTGGGAATGATTTAAAGATTTGCTTAAAAGATATCCACACCATAGGCTTCTTTAATGGCTTCAAGTTCAGACATTCTATAATGGGTTGATCAGTTCAATCAAATCTACAATTGATGCCACTGTTAGTGGGGCATTGATGGGTAAAAATCTTGATGAAGCTTATAATACACTAAATGAAATGGCAACCAATAATTATCAATAGCCTTCAGAAAGATCTAATTCTAGGAAAGCTAGTGGTGTTTATGAGATTGATGCACTGAATGCTTTGACTACACAAGTAGCTATATTTACAAAAAGATTTGACACAGTAGGAGTTAATGTTGTCCAAAACTCTTGATAACTTGTGATTTTTGTGGAGATAGCCATTCAAGTGATCAATTTCCATCTAATCCTGAATTAGTTTAGTTAGTTGGGAACTTCAACATGCAACAGAATAACCCATATTCCAATACTTATAATCTTGGTTAGAGGAACCACCTAAACTTTTCATGGAATAGTAACCTAGGACTTTCAAATCCAAGGCCTAAGAATCGTCCTAGCTTTCCACCACAAGCAAGACCTCTTGTCCTTAAGAAAAAAGCCTAGTATAGGAAAGATATTTATGCAATTTATGACAAAGATTGAGGCTTACATGATAAAAAATGATGCCATCATTCAAAATCAAATAGCATCAATTTGCAATCTTGGGTTTCAAATGGGACAATTTGATAGTACCATTAACAATAGACCCTAAGGTGCCTTTCCAAGTGATACTCAAACCAATCCCAAAGGTAAAGAACCATGCAAAGCAATTACCTTTAAGAGTGGAAAAGAAGTTGAAGGAATGAGTGAAAGATCAATTAAATTTTCAAAAGAGCATATGGATGATGAAGAGGCAATTGTTGAGAAAGAAGTTAAAGCTGAAAAGAAAGATGATGGGATGGCTAAAAATAAAGTGAAGGATCAAGCAAATTATCTTCCACCACTATTCTCACAAAGGTTGCAAAAGCAAAAGCTTGGTAAGCAGTTTGAGAAATTTCTCAATGTCTACAAAAAGCTCCACATAAATATTCCTTTTGTTGGAGCTTTGGAAAAGGCTATGTCAATAAAGACAACCTAACCAAGAAGAGGAACCTAGAAGACTTTGAACAGTTGCATTTATTGAGGATTGGAGCATGATAATTCAAAATAAGCTTACACCAAAACTTAAGGAGTCAATAAGTTTTTCTATCTCTTATACTATTGGCAGATTTAAACTTTCTAAAGCTTTATACGATTTGGGTGTTGGTGTTTCAATTATGCCATTGTCAATTGTTGAAAAAGTAGGACTTAATGAGATACAACCTACTGCAGTTTCTTTGCAATTAATAGACAAAATAATTAGATACCTTGTTGGAATTATTGCAGATGTGTTGGTTAACATTGGGCATCTTTATGCTCCAGTAGACTTCACTATGCTTGAGATGGAAGAGGATATGAAAATTACTTTAATTTTAAAATGACTATTCTTGGTTACTACATATGTAATCATTGATCTAAGGGAGGGCAAGATAGTTTTTAAAGTTGGAGAAGAGGTAGTCGAGTTTAATATTTTCAATGCAATCAAGAATCCATATACAGATAATTGCTATAAAGTGGATTTAGTTGATAAAAGCAAGGGTAAGCTTGTTTCTCCACCTACTAATGAGCAAGCACTAATATTTGAGGTGAAGCCGCCACCTCCGCATATTAAATGCAAGCAGTCATCAGAAAAGCATCCTCCACTGCCATCCAATTGTCTTTTTGAGATTGGGTAACAAGAAATGTTACTGTCTTGATCATACTTCAAGCTTTTTCCATGAAAATGCAAAGTCAGAGGGTTGGGTCCTTTTAATGTGGTAAAGGCTTATCTTTGTGGAATAATTGAGAATGATAGTGAGGATACGAGCACTTTTATGGTTAATGGATGAAGTCTTAAGTTGTATTTCGAGGATGAAGAACTACAAAAGAGGGTGTTATAGTCAAGCTAGTTACTATAAATAAGCGCTTCTTAAGAGGCAACCCAAGCTTTCTAACTTAATTTACTTACTTTAATTTATTTTCTTTTCTTCAGTTATTATTTGTTATCATTAATTACTAATTTTTTCCTTTTTTTATTTTATTTATTTATTATTTAATGCCTTGAGAATTAATGGCCGCCAAATCACAATGGCACTCAAATCATGCCAAACGTAAGGAACAAGCCCCATGATGCTGCGATGCCCAACAGTAAAAATTAAAAAGAAAAACCTAAAGCCCTTATAAATACCTTTTTCCCTTTTCCTTTTTTTTCCATTAGCCACCTTCTCTCTCTCTTTCACTAATTTATTTTTGCACTTTCTCTCTACAATTTCTTCTTCAAATCCTAACCAAACTTCTCTTGGCCTTCAACTATTTAACAATTGGTCTTGACAACTCAAGTAAGTACACTTTCCTACACTAGTGATTTTTGAGATATTGTGCTTTTTGATATTGTGGATTATGGGATTTTTACTACTTGTGTTGATAAATTCCAAGTGATCAATTGTTAAAATATTTATTTGGAGTTTTATTTTTGGCTATAAATTTGGAGTTTGATTTATTGAATATGGCACCCAAAAGATCTAGAAATAGTGCTAGTAGTTCTTATGATAAGATTAGATTTATTTCTCTTAATGTTGAAAAAGGATACAATGAGGAAGTAGTTTATAAAATCCTAGTTCCTAAGAGAAGATTTGATGTTAGTGAAAGTTGGTTTCCAGATGTTCTTGCAATTATTCTTGCTAAGCAATGGACCACATTTTGTAAATAGCCTTTTGCAACTTTGATGCCTTTAGTTAGAAAATTTTATGCTAATGCAAAAGAGCATCATAATGGGTCTATTCTTATTTATGGAAAATTTGTGCCTTTTACTGCTAAGGCTATTACTGCTTATTTTGAATTTCCTGCTAATTTGATTGATGAATATTTTGCTTTGGAGCCAAATGATGAGGAGATAATTAATTACTTTTGTAAAGGTAATTGGGAGTCGAAATTATTTAAAACATTGCCTATGTCCTTTAAAAGCAACAAGCTTTATGGTTCTTACAAATGTTGGTTTTATTTTATTGCTGCTAGATTGCTTCTAGTTAAGCATGTAAGTGATGTCACTAAGGATCGAGCTACCTTGCTTTATCATATTTTGACTGGTAAAGTAATTAATATTGGACATTTGTCTACCTCCATATCCTTAGATTTGCTAATACTCCTCGTGAGAGTATCTGGTTTCCTTTTTTGATCACAGAATTATGTAAATGGAAAATAATAAATAAAAAAATTTAAATGCAAAAATGGAAAATCATATATATAGATCACCATAATAAAAAGTGAGCAAAGATGCAAGACTAAAAACCATATGCAAATGAAAATGACACATAATGATAGAACTAAAACTTAAGTAGAGTACCATAAATGCATAAGGAAAATAAAGAAGGGTTTAAAAACTTGAGTTGCCTCCCAAATAGCGCTTATTTTAAAATCTTTACTTGGACTTTCCTCAAGCTTAATTAAGGTCAAAAAGATGGATGGACGAGCGTTGACGATTGAAGTCACCTCCCAAATAATGCTTCAATCATTGCCCATTGACCTTAAACTTTTCATTATTCTTGGCATCAAGAAGTTCCATTGCACCATGTGGGAACACTATCCAAAAAAGAAAAGGTCCTAACCACCTTGATTTTAGCTTGCATGGGAATAACTTCAATGTAGAATTGAACAATAACACTTGTTGTCCCGGCTTGAAACGATGCTCTACAATTTTCCTATCATACCACTTCTTAGACTTGTCCTTGTAGATTTTGGCATTTCATAGGCCTCAAATCTAAACTCATCCAATTCATTCAATTGCAATAACTGCTTTTGTCCAACTACTTCCAAATCAAAGTTCAACTTCTTGATAGCCCAATAAGCATAGTATTCAAGTTCCACTGGAAGGTGACATGCCTTCTTGATAACTCTATAATATAAAGTTAGTTTACTACTTTTTGATTATTAAAAAATAGCTAAGTTCTTGTATTTTAAGCAATTTTAGGTAGCTTTTATGCTTTTCGTTATTAAGTTTAATACATGTTGGAATATTCTAATTTTAGTAATTTCAGCTCATTTTTACGTCAAACGTCCTAATTTGAGCCATCACTAATTTAATCCTTGTTTTGAAGGTGTGCAACTGCATAAAACTTAGTGGAGGTGAACTAAGTAAGGATGATTAAGTGTATAATTTTTTGAATATGTTACGGTATTTTAACCATAAATTTCTCTACAAACTCTAAAAGAGGTGATTCAATAGAAAGCTAAAAGAAAGAGATTCAACTTTGATGTTTACAACCTCACCCATTTTTTGTTGGATCATGGTCAAAACTTTGTTGAATTTGAAGCACAATAGTAGTCTACATGAACTAAACATGATGTGATATTTTGAGCATATTGTTCAGTCAAGGAGTCTAAATGATGTGATTCTTAGACTATTAGAAAGATAAGAGACAAGGGTACAACTTTCATGTGTACCACTTTGCTCAGTTCAACTTGAAAGAAGGTGAAAATTGCATCACAATATGAAGTAGTGTAATAGAGACAGCATAAGAGAGGAGCACCAACTGACACCCAAGAGTAAGGTGTTGTAGCACATGACGACTTACCACAAATCTATTTTTGATGAGATTTTAGAAAATAGGTCTTTGAGAGCCTTTTCAAAAGGCCTTTTTCAGAGATTTTGAAAAGAAGAGGTGGTAAGCAATTTCACTAGAGAAAAAGAGCCAAAAACAAAGTAAGAAAGTAAGAGAATTTGAGGGAGAATCAAGATCACAAAGCTTCGACTATTAGTTTTATCTCTTTACTTTTGTGTTTTTCTTATTTTCTTTGATTTGGATTAATGGCTAATTTTGTTTGGATAAAGGTTTTATTAGATATTGTGAGCTAAACTATTTTTCTAGGATTGTGGTGGATTTTAACATATAGTTTGAATAATTGTTTCTCTTTTATTTACTATGAATGCTTATAGTTTTACTTATTTAAATTTGCTCTTAATGCTTTTGATTGTTAGGCCAACAATTAACCGATTTGTGAATCTAATTGAGACTAGACAGAAAGATTTTAGATTAGACTAAATTTAAATAGTGTATGTTCATGTCACTCAGGTGATCTAATTCATGATTCGGGAAGACATACACTGATTGCCATACATAGCTAAATTAGAATTCTAACTTAATGAACCTTATTTAATTGATTACTACAGACATATAGTGACTTAATTAAGTTAAGTATTTGTGCAAGTATCTTAACGGAGACTTGTACATAGCTTTGGATTATATCTTTGTAAAACCACTCATGAATGTAAATAATAAGAGAAGCTAGTATCAAATGAAATGTTGAATGAACCAATAATCTTAGGTTTTAATATGTTGCCTTTCTTAATTTAATTTTTAGTTTTTATTAATTAATTTAGTGTTTACTTTAATTTACTTTTAATTAATTTTTTAAAACATCAAGTTACTTGAATCGGATTAATATGTCATAATTTTAATACTTAGTGAAGAATTAAAAGCAAATTTTTGTGGCATACGATTTTGGACTTACTGTCTATATTGCTTGTTCGATGCGTATGCTTATGTGTGCAAAACCGACAACACTTCCCATAAACCAACCAATAAGGAGACATACTATTAGAGTTTGTAGGCTGTTTTATACACCTAAAGTGTGTTATCTAGCCTTTTGGCCCAATCTTTCTTTGGTAGGGACACCACTTTCTCTAGATTCCTTTTGATTTCCCTATTGGAGACTTCTACTTATCCACTTCTTTATGGATGAGGGGCAATAGCAATCTTATACATCACTCCATATTTAGCAAGAATAGCTGCAAGATGCTTGTTGCAAAATGACTACCTTCATCACCTAAAATTGCTCCTGGTGTGCTGAATCTTGTGAAGTTTTTTTTTTTAAAAAAACCACAACACAACTTTTGCATCATTTATAGGTATTGCTACCGCTTTTACCCATTTCGACACATAATCCATAGCCAATAGGATATAACAATTGCTGAAGGACAAAATGAATGGCCCCATGAAGTCTATGCCCCATACCTCAAAGATTTTCACTTCAAGAATATTAGTGAGTGGCATCTTATGCCTTTTTGAAATGTTGCCCATTTGTTAACATCTGCCACAATGTAAAACAAAATTAGGAGCATGTTTAAATAAAGTAGGCCAATACAGACCTAACTGAAGTACTTTTGCTATCGTACGATCACCTTCCAAGTGTCCCCTATAGTTTGACGAGTGGCAATGCTTCAAAATGCTTTCCATTTCTTCCTTCGAGGTGCATCTTCTAAGAATTTTGCCAGTACATTGTTTAAATGAGAAAGGTTTATCCCAAACATAAAATTGAACATCATAAAGAAGTTTTCTTCTCTAATGAAACTTTAAATCAAGAGGTAAGAGTTACAATGTAATTGACATAGCTCGCATACCAAGGCAATTTCTTTTGACCAACATTCGACAATTGCTTATCAGAAAAATTTTCATTGATCAAAGTAAAATCCTTACCTTGATTGTCACTCTCCAACTTAGAAAAATAGCCCACTACTTGGTTTTTTTGTGCCTTTTCTGTCTCGAATTTCCATGTCAAACTCTTGTAGCAAAAAGGATCCATCTAATCAGCCTTGGCTTGGCATCTTTTTTGGCAATCAAATACTTAATGGTAGAATGATTCGGTATAAATAATAACTTTGGGGCCAACTAGGTATGACCGAAACTTATCAAATACAAACACAATAGCTAACAACTCTATTTAGTGGTGATGTAGTGCATTTGCGTTTCAATCAATGTCTTGCTTGCATAATAAATAAAATGAAAAATTTTTGCCTTTTTTTAGCCTGATATTGCATATACAGCATAATCACTTGCATCATACATCAATTCAAAAGGGAAATTCCAATCAAAAGCTACAATAATAGGTGTAGATACTAATTTCTTTTTCAATTCTAAAAAAGTAGCATGACATGCATCATCAAACTTAAAAGAAGCATCTTTCTCTAAAAGGTTGCACAAATTGTTAGGAATTTGAGAATATGGTGCCTTGGAAAGTAAGTATATTCTCATGTTTAATTTCATTTAATTTATTTGTAATTAAAGTACATTTTCATAATAAACAAAGAGTTTGTTTTAAGTAAGCATTCATTATCTAGTTATTAAGGTACCATGATTCTATTAAGATATTAAAATATATTTGTAGGAAGAGTTATACATGTATTTTAATTGAATATAAAAATTATATTTTAATTGAATATAAAAATTATTCACAGCCATAGTCATTTTATTGTGATAAGGTTGTAGTATCCAAATTACTTTTAATGAAACAAATGTGCTTCACTTCAAGGGAATAATGAGTCTCAAATCATCAAAATGGTTGATTTTGAGTAATGACATTGTAACATGAACTAGAATCATGTAAGAATCAAATTTGAGTTTAACCATTACTTAAATCTTGATCTCACACATATGCATTTGTTGATGGTAGAACCATCATTTTAATGGATAACGGACTCATGTTTTATTTCTTTATAGTCTTTGATATACCATGAACATGATTATCATAAAACGTTGATCTAGACTTCGTATGTTGGGATTATAATCGAGGTGAACATCTGGGGACATGTATCCAAATAGTGGAGTTTATAGTATTAACATTCCTTCTAGTGATTTTAAGAAAATTGGTGATTAATTTAGGCCCAAAGGATTGATAAATTAACTATTCATCACGTTTTGATACTCAAAAGATTAGATCTAGAGTATTGGATCACTAATTGAATGAAATATGAGACTAAAGAACACAACTGATATAAAAGGTAAAATGGTAATTTTACATTTTGCCATTGGATAGTTATCAGGGTTCATAATATAAGGTTTGCAATTAGAAAACTAATAATGAATATCAAGTATTGAATCATTTCTCATAATTATAGTTAATCTAAGAGTGCAACCATGAATATATAGTGGAGTAATTTCATAGTTAATAAGCTTAAATTATCTTAATGAGATTAAAAATAATTCTAATTTATTGGATCATGGAATATCTATGTCCGAATAGATTCCCCAATTAGCTTTGTAGAATTCAACTTATTTAAGTTGGAATGCATGTTTTATTTCATTAATTAAATTTGTGTATAAAAATGATAACTTTTACATTTTTATCTTAATTTAGACAATAAAACATGTTTGTCTTAATTCAGATAAGAAAACATGTTTTATCTTAATTTAGGCAAGAAAACATGTTTGTCTTAATTTAGACAAGAAAACATGTTTGTCTTAATTCAGATAAGAAAACATGTTTTGTCTTAATTTAGGCAAAAAAACATATTTGTCTTAATTTAGACAAGAAAATATGTTTGTCTCAATTTAGGCAAGAGTTGCCTTCAGTTAAGATAATGTAAGGAGGATTCTTGCAAAATGAATTCGGACATCTATTTTGATAGAAAGAGACTTCATGTTTGACTATCAATATTTTATTTATTATTAATTCTTTTTAAATAAAGACAAATAATAATAAAATAAGAGTTATTGTTCAATAAGGGATTTTATTTTATCAAGAACTCTAAATGATAATTAAAGAATTTAATTATTTATTCTTTAATTTTAATTTTGATAATTGTAGAATATGTTTAACGTATCCATAACTCTAAACGAATGGTCAAGATTGATTCAAAGGTATTTGATTTTGATTAAACCTTTGAGGCAAGAGTTCTAATAAAAAGAGAAGATTGAAAGGAAAGAAACATTCGTATCTCTCTTGAGAAAGTCTATGCATCCACTTCTCTGCTTCGAACTTTACCGGACCTTTCTTCCTTTCTCCCATTCTTAGTTTATTTCTTGAAAGAAAAATAATCGTTGATTTTTAAGAAAAAAAGAGAGACAAAATCGATTACAAACTTATAGTCTAACATTTTGCACCTTGTCCACAGAAGGTTCAACTTGAAAGCATTCTTGAAGAATAAGTGATAAGTTTGTTTGGTTGAGAAATCATTCGTTGGTGTAGTAGTGAATTTACTACAATTCACTAGGTGTTTAAAAATAAGAATCTCAAAATACTTTAATAGATTCTTATTTTGTAGGATGTGATTATGCTACTTGTAATATGAATGATGTGTTTTTCTGTTTGTGTAATTAGATTACTTGCTTCCTTTATAAAAGAAAATTTTTTGAAATCCATGCTTTACACAAATATATTAATGCACTTAGATCCAACTCCATCACAAAGGTTTGAAAATTTTTAAAAAATCTTTAATGAACATCTTATAAAAGCCAACATGCCCTAAGAAGCTTCTAATACTTTTTATTGAGGTTGGCGGTGGAAGCATTTCATTGTCTCAATCTTGGCCTTGTCCACCTCTAAACTTCTGCTCAAAACCTTGTGGCCCAACATAATGCCTTTTTGGACCATGGAATGGCATTTTTCCCAATTCAACACTAAGTTAGTCTTTTCACGCCTTCGAAAGACTCTAGCAAGATTCAAAAGACAATCATCAAAATTATTACCAAATAAAGAAAAATCATCTAAAATCACTTCAAGACATTGTTCAACCATTTCAGAAAAAATGGACATTATGCATTTTTCAAAAGTCGCAAGTTCATTGCACAAACCAAAAGGCATCCTCTTAAAGGCAAAAGTGCCATAAAGGCATGTGAAAGTAGTCTTTTCTTGATCACTTGGAGTTGTTGTAATTTGGTTGTAACCAGAGTATCCATCAAAGAAACAATAGAATTCCTAATTAGCCTATCTGTCTAACATTTGATTAATAAAAAGAAAAGGGAAGTGATTTTTTCTTGTTGCTTGGCTGAGCTTTCTGTAATCCATACATACCCTTCAATTGGTTAGCTTCCTCTTGGGGATAAGCTCATTATTAGAATTGGGTACCACAGTCTCTCACCCTTTTTCAAGACACATTAAATTGGTTTCACCCAAAAGCTATCCGAGAAAGGGTAAATAATAAAAGCGTCCAACCATTTGATTATCTCTTTTTTTGCCACCTTCTTCGTGATGGGATTGAGTCTTCTTTGATGCTCAATAAAGGCTCTAGTGTGTTAGTATAAGCCCTACAAGCCAATTTGTGGTTGTATGGGAATGGCAATTTTGAGATATTCATGTATGACATTTTGTTATTCATAATAACATTGAGGTAGTTCTTTATCTATAAGTTTGTAATTTAACTATTTTTTGTTCTTATGTATATAAAGCCCATGGACTTATATATGCCTTGCAAAGGAATTGTACTGGGATACAATTATGAGATCCTTCTGCATCAAAGTGTTGTTTCTAAAAGTTTCTAATCATTGTATTATTGAGACAGGGCATCAATAAAGCTCAAAGATCGACACATGTTATGTTCCTCACTTGTGAAGTAAGCAATCACTCTCATAGGTTTAACAATAGAGGTACTTGGAACTAGCATGTAGGTGCTTGCCATGGGAGAGCGAGTTCACTAAACTTGACTTACCATGAAAAGTGCATTTGGTACCTCACTCGAGTGTCTATGCAATACTTCTCATGTGTTAGTTGTGTAACTATTATCTAGACTTGAGACACCAGGTTGTCTTGTATGTGGAGTAGTATGCTTTGATTTTGGGTGCCTAACCAAGGATACCAAAACAAGATGTTTTTGGGTATAATATAAGCATATGAAGGCAAATGAGTGGTCAAGATAGGAATCATCATTTCAAGTGATTTAAGAGGAAATATCTCATTAGTTCTTGGTTGACATTAGCTTAATTAAATTCTTAGCCAAGATGATTAGGAGATTATGAAATGAGTTTTATAAGTCTCCATAAAGCTAATGATGTAACTACAAGAACAAATATGGAGGTCAATAAAAATAGGCACTACACTAAACTCCTATAATCTTTAGGATATATGATGACAGAATCAATTACATTGAAAAATTGTAAATTGAAAGGTTGTCAAAGAATCCTTTGACTCTTCCAGCAATTGGATGGCCATGATGCATTGCTAGATGCCAATCATGGTCTATGGAATTAAGTTAGTTAATTTAAAATTGAATATGATTAATTTAAATTAATTAATTAATAATATTGTAATTCAATTCCATTGTCAATATGTTAGGAACCTAATGGGTCACACATAAAGGTTATAATTTGGATTAAATTGAGAGTGTGATGATTTAAGTAGACTTAAATCAAATTCTAAGTTTTAACTACTAAAGACCTAATTAAAAAAATTTAATTAGGCATTGGTTAAATATTATAATTGTTATAATATTAAGGACTTATTTTACATATTTTAATAAGTTAAACCTAGATATAAATATCACATTATAACCACTATTTTCTAAAGCAATAAAAGAACAAAAAACTAATAGTTTTTCTCTTGAGAAGGTTTTTTTGAAAAGCTTCTCCATTAATTCTTTGCTGGAAATCAAAGAAGAAAAGAGGACAAATCGTTGTCCATTTGCTCGCACAAGCTCGTGGTATAAAGCTCTCTTCTTGTGAAGCATCCATTACAATTGTGTGTGTAACATTTGAGGCCAAGTGTTTGAGTGGCTGTGATTATTTCACACAAGAAGGTCTTTACATTTTTCAACACAAAAAAGAATCCATTTGATTATGATATCATTTGGAAAGGTAAAAACTTTTTTCTAATTTTCTGTGGTGTTTAACTTTGCATTGAACAAATAAGTTAATATGAAGGTAAGATGCATGGTTTTTATTTTATTTTATTTTTTGTTATTCCATTGCGTTGATGGTCTAATCATGCCATTCCTAGCATGGTGATCTTCCTTTAAAAGGACTTTATGCATGCAAATGGATGAGCTAATCCCCTTTATGTCAATAACAGTCCATTTTATGGCTTTTTTATACTATTTCACTACTCTTAAAAGTTTCTCTTCCTATAAGTTAGTAAGTGTAAAAGAAACAATAACCGGAAGAGTAGATGAAATATCAAGGAATGCATGCCTCAAATATGGAGGTAATGGTTTAAGGTCCATTGTGGAAGGCTCCTCAATGGATGGCTTTATCGGTGAAGATGTAGCAAAAAAAATCCAAATATTCAAATGGAGTCCTCAAAACTCGAGATTGTGTTAGGATTCGACCTCATGCTCAAGTTAGAAAATAATCAGTAAATTAAAATTATAGTGCAGTGGAAAAATAAATTAGTATTTCATCATAAAAACATCGAATCTTAAAAGATCAATGTTTGCGTTTTTCATATAACTTTCAAATTAATTATGAACATTCATAAGTTTAAGAGTTACATAGCTCATTCTAGATATTGTAATCAAGAGCCGATTAAATCTAAAATCTTTGCTTCTTCACCTTTAGGATTTGTCAAATCTTCAGCCACTCAAGTGTTTTGCTTCTAATAGTAATCCACACAGTGACTAAACAAAACCTTCTTAAAGGTTGGATTTTTTTTTGAACTTGTGCTATTAAGTTTTGTTTCTGAAACAAACAGACCAAAAGTTCTTGCTGAATCTTATTTTTGTGCAGATAAAGAAAACTATTTTTTTTCTTATATTATGAAATGGCGGAGAAGCAGTTGGAGGTTTAGAGTTTTAGTTTGCTAATATAATATATTTATATAGCCAAACTAAGTTGTAACCCTAAATACAATAGTTGTATTTTAATTTAATTAAGTCTTTATGAACTTAATTAATTTCTTAGTTATTTTGGTCTTTTTCAATTAAGTCTAACTTGATTAATTATTCTTATTTAATCCTAATCATGTCAGTTAATGTGTGTGACCCATTAAGCTTCTAATATGTTGGCAATAAATATAAATCCTAATCAAATATCAATT
>NW_018397255.1:13566415-13566928 GCF_002168275.2 Theobroma umbraticum | reverse complement strand
TTTATATTTATAGATCATGAGTGGCATCTAGCAATACATTATGACCAACCAAATGTTAGAGTCAATTAAAGAATTTGACAAAGTCTTTCAGTGATAAGCTTTTTAGTGCAATACGGTCCTTTCATCAAATATATCGAATATGTCATAAAGCATTACTCTGTGTCTACTTATATCATTCCATATTAGTTCTCATCATTCATGACTAACCTTAAGAATTTAAGAAACTAACTTTTCTCAAATTCATCAAGCTTAGACCAAAGACTTTATACAAGTTAATCAAGAATTGAGAACAAGTGAGAAACATCCTTTCATATCACTTGGGGGTGATGAATCCTCTCTTAACCACTCATTCACCTTCGCATGCTTCATGCATACCGAAAACACCCTGTTTAAGCATCTAGTCACCTTCAAACCCATAAGGGTGAAATCAAAGTATGTCATTCCCCAAACAAGATTACTTGGTGTCTCAAGTTTGAGGACTAGTTACACAACTATCATATGAGAACATATTCC
>NW_018397255.1:13555542-13566405 GCF_002168275.2 Theobroma umbraticum | reverse complement strand
GAGTAAAATACCAAATGGAGTTCTCATAGTGGGTCCGGTTTAATGAACTTATTTTTTAACAAGCACCTACATAAGATCCTTAAGTATGCCATATACTTTAATCTATGAGATCGATTGCTTACTTCTCAAGTAAGGAAGCTTAACATGTATCAGTCTTTGAGCATTGTTAATGGCTTGTCTTGACAATACAATGACCAGGAACAATTTCAGAAACATAGCTTTAATGCATAATGATCTCATAATTGTAACAACTTTACAATTTTCTTGTGAGGTCTTTATGTTTCATGAACTTCATCCAATTAGTACTTAATAACTCCTTATTATTTCATTAACATGAAGAAAAATCTCTATCACATATAATTATGTGATTAAGTACGCATTAAATGAAAATATATATTCATTGACCAAACTAATTAGCTCAGGGGCATATACCAATAGATGGTGCATCTAATAAGTTTACACATTCCACAAAATGAACATCATCTCTCTCAACACTAGCAACTAACGATGCCTCCAAAGGTTAAAGGGGGTAATTCTCTTCAAACACCTCATGAGTGTATTGACAATGCTCATTGCAAAGCATTCATCATGTTCACTGAGGAACCTTAGAGTTTGAAGAATATTGAATGTTACTTCCTAGTCTTGAACTCTCAAAGTGAGCTCCTTTTTCTCCACATCAATTAGAGCTTTTGTTGTTCGTAGAAAAGGTCTCCCAACTATGATAGATACCTCACAATCTTTTTTCATGTCAAGAATAATGAAGTCAACCAAAAAAATGAATTTGTCTACCTTTACTAACACATCCTCCATAATCCCTCGAGGATATGTGAGGGAGCAATTGGTAAGCTACACTGTCATTGTGGTTGGCTTGATTTCCCTTACTCATAACTTCCGATAGATTGACAAAGGCATTAAATTTATGCTAGCCCTTGAGTCACTCAATGCTTTAGCAAAGATCAACGAACCAATGGTGCAAGGTATAGTGAAACTCCCTAGATCCTTGAGTTTTGGTGGGAGCTTGTTCTAGATTATAGCGTTTCACTCCTTAGTGAATGTCATTGTTTCATACTCTCCAAGTCTCCTCTTTTTTGTTAAGATATCTTTCAAAAACTTTACATATAAAGGCATCTATTTTAATGTTTAAACAAAAGGAATGTTAACGTAAAGCTTCTTGAACACCTTTAGAAATTTTTGAAATTAAGCATCCAACTTTTGTTTTTGAAAAAGTTGAGGAAATGGAGGAGGCAAGTGTGTTACCTGTGCATCCTTGACTTGTTCTTGTTGATCTAAACCATTAATTGCTACCTCTTTTTCCACTGTCTTCTCTTACCTCTCAATTGGCTTACTATTTTCACCTAATACTATCTCGCACTTAAGAGTAATGGCGTTCACATGCTTTTTGCCTTCTCTCTTAGGGTTTGACCTAGTGTTTTCCATAGGCCTAGCATTGATCGAGCCAACTAACTGACCAATTTAAGCTTCCAAATTTTTGATTGAAGCTTAATGATTGTGGATGAAAGAATCAGTTTTAATTATGTATTACATCAACAGCTCTTCCATGGAGGATTTCTTTTCTTACACAAGAGGTCTTAATTGAAGTTAAAAACCTAGACAAAAGTTTGTTTTGGAGTGGATGAGGATCTTTGATTGCCAACCCAAGAAAAATTTAGGTGATTCCTCCACCTAGAATTATATGTGTTTAAGTATGGATTATTTTGCTGTTGATTTCCCATAAATTGAGCTGACTCCATATTCACAAGACAATTCTCTGTTGAGTGTCCATCTCCATAATAATCATATATAATAAAACAACTTTGAATAGAATGAACACCAATAATATCAAATTTCTTGGTAAGGGCAGCTACTTGAGTAGTTAAGTCATTAATCGCATCCAATTCAAGAACTCTAGTTGCCTTCCTAGCTAATGACCTCTTAAAGTGCCATGGATAATTGTTGGATGCCATATCTTCCAAAAGGTCATAGGCTTTATAAATATATTTAGCCATCAAAGCATCACCAGCTGTAACGTCAATAGTAGTTTGAATGGGTTTCAACAACCTATTGCCATATGCCCTTAAGCAAATTGGATTGGTTAAGGAATATATATTGTCATTTAATGCATACTTAATCGCATAAATATATATGATAGAGGTTTTCCTTTATGTTAGTGCAATAATAAGAAGGTATTAAGTACTAATTGGATGAAGCCTATGGAACATAAATGACTTGTAGGAGAATTGTAAAGTTGTTACAATTATGAGATCACTATGCATCAAAGCTAGGTTCCTAAAATTGTTCTTAGTCATTGTATTGTCAAGACAAAGCATTGACAATGCTCAAAGACTAATACATGTTAAGCCTTATTTCTTAAGAAGCAAGCAATTGATCTCATATATTGAAGTATATAGGATACTTGAGGATAACATGTGGATGCTTGTTCAAGAACAAGTTCATTAAACATGACCTGCTATGAGACACCAGGAATATGTTCACTCAAATTTGGTATTTCACTCAAATTTCTATGGAATATGTTCACATGTGATAGTTGTGCAACTAGTTCTTGAACTTGAGACATCAGGTCATCTTGTATGGGAAATCACATACTTTAATTTCACCTCTACAAGTTTGAAGGCAACTAGATGCCTAAACATGATGTTTTTGGGTATGCCATAAAGCATGCGAAAGTAAATGATTAGTCAAGAGAGGATTCATCACCCCAAGTGATATGAAGGGATGTATCTCACTTGTTCCCAATTCTTAATCAACTTGTATAAAGTTTTTGGCCAAAAAATGATGAATTTGAGGAAAGTTAGTTTCTAAATTCATAAGGTTAGTCATGATCTATAAGAACTAATATGAAATGTTAGAAGTAGACACTGAGCCATACTTTATTACATATTTAGGATATTTGATTAAAAGACCATATTGCACTGTAAAGCTTATCACTGTAAGGATTTATCAAATTCTTTAATTGACTCTTTAACATTTGAGTGGTCATGATGTATTGCTAGATGCCGCTCATGATCTATAAATGTAAATAAATTATCAAATTGATATTTGATTAGGATTTATATTTATTACCAACATGTGAAGAGTCTAATAGGTCATGCACGTTAAGTGACATGATTGAGATTAAATAAGGATAATCAATTAAGTTGGACTTAATTCAAATAAACTAAAATAAAGTGAGAAATTAATTAACTTCACAAGGACTTAATGGAATTCAAATACAACTATTGTATCCAGAGTTACAACTTAGTTTGGCTGTATGAATATATTGCGTTATCCAACTAAAATTTGAAACATTTAGCCACTTCTTAGCCCATTTCATTAAAATAAGAAAAATAAAAATAGCTCTCTCGCTTTGATAAAAATAAGATTCGGCAAGAATTTTGGTGTTTTTGTTTTGGAGACAAATTTTGCTAGTATAAGTAAAATCTTACCTTTGAAAAGGTCTTATTCGGTCGCTATCTGGATTATTGTTAGAGGCCGAATGCTTAAACGGCTAAAGATTTGACAAATCCTAAAGGTAGAGAAGTAAAGATTTTGACTATAAGATTTTAAATTGTCTTATTCTCTTTCCGGGTTTCTTGCTTCATTACAAGCCTTCTAGATTTAATTGGCTTTTGATTATGATATCTAGAGTAAGGTATATAACTTTTAAACTTATAAGTGCTCATAATTAATTTGAAAATTATATGAAAACGCAAACATTAATCCTATAGGATTTGGATGTTTCTCTGATTAAATCCTAGTTTATTTTTTCACTACGTTATATTTTTAATTTCATGATTAATTTCATATTTAAGTATGAGGTCGAATCCTAGCAATGGTATCAGAGCTTTTGTTTGATGTTTTCATATAATTTGCATGCTTAATTCTTGGTGATAATCAATAGGATTGATTTATATGTTGATTTAGTATATATTGGTTTTGAAGGCTTTCTTTAAAATCTATTTTTTTATTTTAATTAAAATTTGGATAGCATGTAATTAATTCATTAAAACATGTTTTAAAACATTTAAAATCATGTTTAGTTGCAGAATTAATGAATGGATTAAAAGGCTTGGAAAGCAAAGTTAAAATCAAACCGTTTTAAGGCATTTTAGAGACTAGTGTGCAGATTATTTTACTAACATTGGTAAGTGTTATGAGTAGTTTTAAATTATTAAAAATTAATTTTATAAAATTAAATTACTGCATGTCATGGCCAGACTTAATTTAGTATGAAAAAGTTTCATAAAAATCATGTTTTCAAGTTTCAAAATAACAATGATTCAATGTAGAAAATTTTGGGCAGCTATGGTCGATTTTGGTGGATTAGTTCTTCATGAATTTTGTGTTTAATTGTTAAACACGTTTGCTGAAAATTTTAGCAGCTTTGCATGAGTTTGGCTCATTATTTATGGAGTTTTCAGAGCATTTAAATGCCATTTATTTTAATTTTAGGTGATTCATAAAGAATAGGAAATTGTTTCCTACTTTAAAAGAAATTCCTAAAATTAAAGATAGCATTTCAATTTGAAAAATTTATAGGAAATTGTTTCCTACTTTGACAGAAATTCTTAAAATTAAGGATAGCATTTGAATTGAAAAAATTCATAGGAAATAGTTTTCGACTTTAAAAGAAATCCTTAAAATTATATGATAAATTGAACTTTCTTTAAAATTTTAGTCTAACTAGAAGTTTTTGAAATTTGTTAAGTCACCATTTAGGTAACTTGAACAAAATATAATTTAGGAAACTAATCTATGTTCTAAATGTTATAAATTAAAATATTGTCTTAAATACATTTTAGGAGGAAACTTACCTAAAATAAAGAGGTTTTTAAAATTAAAAGGAGTTTTAATTATGGAAAGAATTTAAATAAAAAGTCTTAAAATGGAAAGTTTTATTTCTATGAATTTCTATTTACGCAAAAGGAGTAAAATGTTTATTTTAAATGTTTTGAAAATGAAAATTTCCTAAACTATAAATTGAAATAAAACAATACCAAATAGTTTAAGTCGAGCACTTTAAATGAATTAATTGATGCTTTTCTTAAATAACACACAAGATTACTAAGTGATATTGAGCATGCATTTATTTTTATGCTTTTGATTGTGATTATAAAGCATGAGGATGATTATGGACTTAGATCTTAAAAAATTAAGTGATGGATGGTTAAATTTATTTCTTATGGTATTTATTTTAAGATAGGGTTTGCGTAACTTGCCTTATCTTTATTTTCTCTGGGTTGTAAAATTCATTTTTCACCTAACTCCCTCCGAATGTAACTCGAGGTTTCTTGATTATAGAATGTAATTAGTTACATCAAAGTGTAAAATTAAAATTAAATAAGAAAGTTTTTGTAACTTGAAGATGGAGACCCAAAGATGCCATGGAGATTCAAAGAGATTACAAGTAAAGCTTGCAGACATGTTTGTAAAATCTCCTAGGAATTTGACCAACTAATTTCCTTAATGGCTTAAGGAAATTAGAATTAGTAAAGTCCATAATCATCCTAGTAGTTGGCATGAGATAAATTTATTTTTAAGTATATATATGATATATATCAAACGTGATAAATACTATGCATGTCAACAACGTCAAATCAATGAGACCTTAATTAATGAATTAATAAATAAAATCCATCATTAATATATTGAGTCAAAAAGGTTACCTTTTATCATATAACCAGATAACCATGCTGTTTTTTTAATTAGAGGCTTGTTGAGTCACTCAAGGCCAAACTTTTACACGAGTACATTTGAGTTATTGGTTGGTCTTACTCAACTAGTACCATGTTGTTCGGATATGTCACACATGACCACATAGTATTAGAGGCATAGTTAGGAAAAATGAATATGATACATTTAAACAAGGAGTTGTCACCTAACTAATCTAGGAGTTGTGTAAGATATAATTGGTAAGGTAAGTTACCTACCTAATTAGTTTCATTATAGATTGTTAAGTCACTCAAAGTTATAGTGGGGTCTTAGCTCAATAAGAAGTTTAAAGGTTAAATTTCTCGAAATATTAAAGAAGGCTATTATTTTGGTAAAATATTGAGAATAATGATATAAGATTCTAAAACATTATCTTTCTGATTACATAATTTACGCTAATGACTAAGCTTTATATATGTTGATTTATATAGGATATAAATAAATCATGGTAAATAGTTTGTCACTTAGAAGAATAATTGATGCAAACAAGTTGACAAGTCCAAATTTCATTCACTGGTTTCGTAATATCTAGATTGTCTTGAAACAAGGGAAAATGGCTTATGTCTTAGATGGTCCTGTTCCCGAGGAATCTAGCGATGATGGTACAAATGAGGAAAAAGAGGCCTATAGAGTTTATATTGATGATTTTAATCAAGCCACATGTGTGATTTTGGCTAGTATGGCTCTAGATCTTTAAAAGCAACATGAAGTTATGAATGCCCTTGATTTATCCTAAACTTTAGAAAAATGTTTGATAAGGAAAGTCAGATAGAGAGATTTGACATTTCAAAGGAATTGTTCGAATGTAAAATGTTTGAGGGAAGCCTAGTAAGGCCTCATGTGCTGAAGATGAAAGGATATATCACTCAATGTGAGTAATTAGGTTGGGTTATACATCATGATTTGAGCATCGACCTTGTACTTTATTCACTACCAAATAGCTATTCACAATTTGTGTTGAACTTCAACATGAACAAGATTGAGGTAACCTTTTCAGGCTTATTGAATATGCTCACACAGGTTAGAACACCATTGCAAAGGAGAGGCCTTCAGTTCATCTTGTCTTTTTGTAAGAAAAATAAAAATAAGAAAAGAAAATTTTCTAAGAAAGACAGAGGTGAAAGTGCATCAACTTTGAAAGGTATGAAGCCTATTAGAAGAGTGAAGAAGGACAAGGATAATGATAAATGCCATTTTTATGACAAACTAAGGCATTGGAGGCATAATTACGAGGATTATCTTGAATCCATCAAAGGGAAGAAATAAAAGGAAGCTCCCACATTAGGTATGAATCACATGATGATTTATTTCTCACTATTTGGCATATGATACCATACTCTTTATTAAGGGTTTTAATATGTATGACATATTGAAAGAACTAAGGACAAGGAGTAGTGAAGAATAAATCATAAAGGGAACAACTTTAGTTGATGGTGATCAAGCTTTTCGACCTAAATTAGATTGTGGAACAATAAATAATTTTAGAACATTGAATGTTTTCATGGCATGATTGCCAAGATGAGATGTTTTATTTATAGGCCTATGGCCGAATACTTTATTTTATGTTTAGGAAACATAGATTTATATTTTGCTAGCATGATATGTTTAGCTTCTATATATTTATATATTTACATTACATCTCATTTTATTTTGGAATTGTTCTAAATTATTGTGAGTCATAATGATAATCAATATTAAGTCATAATGATAAGATCATTGTGAGTTTATTTTTCTTTTGATTATGAATCAAAAAGAAAATTAATGAGATGACTTAGATAAAATTGAGTCTTAACTTAATGAATTCAAAATAGGATTATGAACACATTTAGTTAAGGAGCATTCTTATGGAGATAAAATATCTAAATTGACATTGCTTAGAACTAAATAACAATTGATTATCATATTGAATTCATAAGAGATGAATTACACAGCTATCCAAACCATTGAGAGGATTTTATCCCATAACCAATGATGAACAACTTATAATATGTAAGTATACATAAAAGTTATGGATATAACACCCCAAAAGAAAGTAAATAAGTTTACTTGGCAAGATTTCTATACATGATAGAAATAGTGGGAGCTAATAACACTTTAAAGGTCAAGGGTCATGAAATTATGAAATCCAATAGATAAGATTGTTGTCGATTTTGCATACGCAAGTATACGTATCGAACAAGTAATATAACCAATAAATCTAGAATCGTATCCCATAAGGATTTGCTGCTAATACTTCACTAAGTACTAAAATTATGACAAATTAATCTTATTCAAGGAACTTGACGTTTTAGAAAATTAATTAAAACTAAATGAAAGCAACCACTAAATTAATTAACAAAAACTAAAAATTCACTTGAGAAAGGCAATATATTAAAATTTAAGATTATGGGTTTATTGTTCAATTTTTTATTCACACAAGTACATGTATCGTAAAGATAATATAGAGATGAATAGAGTGTCGATCCTACAGAGAATTGAATTAATACTTATTGTTAACTACTAAAATTAACACACCTTAATTTTATCTAAACAATTAAAATTAAAAAGGAAAATTTAAATTAATAAACTAAAAACTAAAACTAATATATCAGCAAATTTTACTTCTAGTGATTAACAAGCCTAAGATTATGATATCCCTCAAAACTTCATCTAAATATTGTGTCTATCTCTTAACTTAGTTTAATGGATTAAGTTGCTAACCTAGAGTCTTAAATTATTTACAAGTCTCTATCGAGTTTCTTATAAAAATATCTCTCCTAACTAATTTACTATATGTCTATGCAAAAGAAAAATTCATTAAGTTTATGCTCTAATTTTGGCTACGTATAGCTAATAGGTGTATGTCTACCCTATATGTAAATCAAACCACCTAATCAACTAAGTATATTCAATCATATGCTATTTTATTTAAGGTTTACCTAAATCTCGTTCATTAAGGTTTAACCTAAGTTTCCAATTCAATCTAATTGGTGATCAGGCAATTAGAAGCATCAAAAACAAAATAAAATAAACAAGCTAAATCTATCAAATATAATCAAAAGAGATATAAATAATTCAGACTACATAATGAGTTCATTCATAATCTTAAATTAAAAACTCAGTTCTCTATCAAGTAACATATCATCATTGAATAAAGTTTAAACATTAAGAGTAAAACCAAGAAAATAAGAGAATAAAAGAAAAGATAGAAAAACTCAAGAGTTGTATTCTTGATCTCCAAATCTCCTTGAATCCTTCAAATTCTTCTTAGCTTGAATGACTTTTATGGCTTGACTCTCAGTTGTTAATCTAGTGTTTTTTCGTTCTCTTTTTTAAATCCTTCGAAAGGTTATTTTTATAGGCTTTGAAGTTAGGCCAAGTTGGGTGAAGGAAGAAGTTACTTTCAGCTATGATTTCCTCATCAGACTATTGAGTTGCAACCTTGCCCAATTAATTAACAGAAATCATAATTGCTCTAGGACTACTATAGTGCATCAACTTTGACAATATTTGTGACCATATTCCAAGCCAAACTAGGTGAAGTGGTAAACATGAAAGTTAAATCTTTTTCTCTTATCTTTCCAATGGTTGAAGAATTGCTTCATTTAGAGCTTTGTAGAGAAAGTTATGACCAAAATAATAAAATATATGTAGTGAAAGTATGCACCTCAAAATTGCTCTCATTCTTTCACTAAAATTCTTCTTTCATCAAACACCTACAAAAGTACAAATAAATCAATAACAACCTATCTTAACCACATTAACACCAAATTAAGCAGAAAATTAACCATGATTAGATAGACTCACCTAAAATAACTAATTTAAAATAATTAAATAAAATTTACTAATTTTTTTTCATTACTACAAGAACTAAAATAAATGACTATCAAAATTAAGCTCAAATAACTCTATATCATAGAGTTATTAGGGTTTATTCAACACTTGATCTGATACTAGCTTGTCTTGTTATTTATTTTTCTTGGGTGGTTTTACTAACCTAGAATCTAAAGTTATGGAGAAGTCTCCGTCGAGTTACTTATACAAATACCTAACTTTATTAGTTCACTATATGTCTATAGAAATCAATTAAATTAAGTTCATTAAGCAAGTCTCCTAATGTGGCAATGTATGACAATTGGCTTATGTCTACCCGAATCGCGAATTAGATCACCTAAGTGACATGAACATACACTATTCAAATTTTAGTCTAATCTAAAATCTCTCTATTGAGTCCCAATTAGATTCACAAATAAGTTAATTGTTGGCCAAGCAATCAAAAGCATTAAAAACAAATTTGAATAAGCAAAACTATACCCATTCATGATAAATAAAAGGAAACTAATATTCAAACTCCAAGTTGAAATCCACCACAATCCTAGAAAGATAATTTCACTTATAATAACAAAAAAACCAGCATCCAAAGAAATTTAGCCATGAATCCAAGTCAAAGTAAATAAGAAAGTAGAGAAAGAAACTAATTATTGAAGCTTTATGATCTCCATTCGCTCTCAAATTCTCTTGTTTTCTTGCTTTGTTCATGGCTCCAAATATCTAGAATAGTTGCTTGCTGCCTCCTTCCTTAAAATCTTTGAAAAAGGTCCCTTAAATGGGCTCCAAGTAACCTAATTTTCAGATTCTCATCAACTTTTTATTTTTGAAAAATCACCCAGCATTACGGCTCTACTTCTTCAGTGTTGCAACATTAAGCTCTCGGGAAAATGTGTTGTGCTTCCTTTCACCACGCTGTAGCCTTGTTCTCCTAGTGCTATAGTAGTCTATCAAATTAGAACATGATTTTCACCCTAATTTGCTTTGAACATGGCAAAGTAATATGTAGAAAAATTTTAGCTCTGTCTCTTAACTTTCCAATGGTTTAAGAATCACATCAATTGGACTTCGACATTGAAAGATAAGCTCTAAAAACCACATCATGTTCAGTCCATGCATACTACTACAGTGCTTCAAATTAGACAAATATTTTAACCATGATCCAATCTAAATTGGGTGAAGTGATAAACAAAAAAGTTATAGCCCTTCATTTTAGACGTCTATTAGTCTAAAAATCACTTCATTTGAAGTTCTGTAGACAGTGATATGGTCAAAATACCACAACATATATGAGTGAAGCTATCACCATACTTATATGGATTTTCATCAAATGAGCCTTTTTCATCA
>NW_018397255.1:13552729-13555532 GCF_002168275.2 Theobroma umbraticum | reverse complement strand
AAAAGCAATAAGAGATATTACCAATACTATTCTTAAAGTAATTTAAAATAAAATAACATAAACTAAAATAACTTAAATTAACTACTCAATATATAATCAAATTTGAACTATAAAAACACCTAAACTACTACGATTCAAACCTAAAATCTCAAAGATCTAACTACTTAAGCCCCTAAAATATATCAAAATAACTCCATATAATAGAGTTATCAAAGATCTACACACAAAGATTGATTTAATGGGATGCATAAGGATACATAATTCATGGGATGAATCCATTAAATACAAACTATTAGTAGGATGAATATTGATGCATTACTTATATAAGTCGCGTTTACTAAATGGTTTAACATGAATGATTAGATAATAATGGAATAAATTTAAAGTAGTTGAATACATTGAATAAGATACACATATTTAGTGCAAATCATAAGGTTAGTGGTAGTAAGATAAGTTACTCATTAAAAGTGTATAAGATACATTTGTCAGTCTAAGGAAAACAAAATAAGACTAAAGAGTTAAAGCTTCAAAGGGGACTCAACAAAAGAATTTAGTATGACATGTTAAAGGAGTTTAACATGGAGAGAATTTTAAAGGTTAAAAGTGACATAAAGTCATGATTGAGTAGTTGTATTGGAATGGTTCCAAAACAAGAGGTAATTGCATGATTATATCAATAATTGAATACAAACCTATTTAGGCTACAAAATAAGAGATATTATCATTGGTTTAATGAACCAATAAATGATTCCAAGTTGTTAAAGTAACAACAAGAGCCATAATAATGGAATCAAGGTCTCATCATGATCTAAATTAGTATTTCGATTATGACAATGGAGATTGTCAAACATATAAATTAACATATTCCCCACTATTGCAATTTGAGTTGTCCTAGTGGAGACAGTTGCTAAGAAAAAAAGTTTGATATCTGATAAGTTAGCAATTGACTCAAGTGCAAGTGGGAGATTATTAGTATATGTAACAACTGCTCCTCGATCACTACTAACGTTCGAGTCTTGTGGGAGAACTCGCCAAGTCCAGAACAAGCCTTACTTAAAATGTTAGCTATTACTTCATAATCATGTCGTCTATCTATAACATTTCCTTAATCCATAACTCTTTGTATTAAGAATTGAATAATAATCTTTATAAATTGATTAAACCTTTATTCCACATAATCATAAAAATAATACATCAAGATTTATAATCTCCAAAATTACATCCGTATTGACACTATGACAACTTAACCTCTAGCAATGGAGCGACTCAGAATAAAATGCTATGAGATGCCTTTACCTATCCGTGGTGGACCGAAAATGCTGATGAATACACGCTAGGCTGATCACTATTTGTAAAAGGGAAAAAAAAGGGGGGGTGAGTCTCACAGACTTAGTGATTATTGGCTCCGTGAGCAAGGTGTTGATGAGAAACAAGTACAAGGTAGATAAGTTGAACAATAAAAATCGGAATATCAAATTGTATTCTAAAGAAGCCAAATCACAAATAAGATATTTGTGCCTTGTAAAAGAAACGCCGTAAATCATAATGCAACATTTCACTTGGAAAAACAGTGTCGAAAACAAATGTAGCCAATAAGAGTTCAAACATCGAAAGCATTATGTGCCATAAAAGTATGAGTAATAGTATAAAAATATGCATGCTTCCAGATACTAGGCATGTAAAGAAATCAAATGTACAACCATACAAACCATTCATGATTGCCAAGTAAGCACTTAAAGCTTTTATTCAAACAAAAGGGAGCTGCAAAGAAATCTTAACTCTCCACCATGCAAAGAGTATGTGTCAAAAAACTCACAATGCTCTCGAGTAGGTAAGTATCATAATCACCCGTGGACTCAATTTCGCGTAATAACATCCGGGACCTCTGCTCCATCGGATCCCTATAGCCATGGCAGTCTTGACAATGTTAGTGAATATCACTTGTGGCCTAGCCACATAAAACAACCCGTGGCCTTGCCACGTATATCACAAACCATGGCCTCAGCCATGTCTAACAACTCGTCAGTGACCCAAAGGTTCTCTAGTTAGAGCTCACTTGTGCACAAGCGTCACACTTAACTGAAGTGACAACCGATCTACTCTCGATTTTCTCGGTTTATCAAAACCATTTTTAAAACCAAATCAAATTTTTCCAAGGTTTTTCCTTTTAATCATTTAAAATCAAGGTTTAATAACCATTTGAAATTACTTTTCAAGTTAAATGGCATGGTGTAATCACTTGTACAAAGATCGGAACAAAATCGACGTTCAAAACTTGCGTTTTAAATCATTTAACAAATTCATTTATCTATGCATATCACGCCAAAATACAAGGCATAGATTTTGATGTAAACATTGTGAAAGGCTTGTTTCCCGGTTTCTAAAACTCTTTACACATATGGTTTATCTATAGTTATATCCAAAACTCCTTTCAAAACAATTTGCATCCACAAACTTTCTATAGCTTCTACCAACTCATGCTTTCCACAATAGCAATATATAAATCATTGTGATTCCATTTTAAAATTGCCTAACAAGGCTAACAGCTCATGCTATCCATAATTACTCTTAAGAAAACCACCAATGTTTACTAACGTAAATCAATATATGTAGCACAGAGATTTTAAAATCAGTACCCCCTACTCACCTCACAATAGTGGGACTCTACATCGCTATTGATTTAGATGCGTATCTAGCTAATTTCACTCATTGGTTACCCGTTACCTCTTCCAGCGCCACCACAACACATTTTCTTTACTCATACACTTCTTATCAACCATATAAACTCAATACACTTAATTTA
>NW_018397255.1:13531773-13552629 GCF_002168275.2 Theobroma umbraticum | reverse complement strand
AAAATAACTCTATATAATAGAGTTATCAGGTATATTTTTAAGTAGTGGTCTAATCATGTCTCTATTTACTAGATAGCATGTAGTGTTTATGGCTTCAGCCCAAAAATACCTAGGTAGATTATTTTCACATAACATGGTCATAGCCATTTCTATTAGTGTTCTATTTTTCCTCTCTACCAATCCATTTTGTGGTGGAGTTCTAGGCACTAAAAAATTATGGCTATGTCCATTTTCATTGTAAAGGTTTTCAAAGCCTAAGTTTTCAAATTCTCTACCATGATAACTTTTAATGCTAGAAATTGTATAACCTTTTTCATTTTCTGTCCTCCTACAAAAGTTTGCAAAAACTTCTAATGCTTCATTTTTCTATGCTAAGAAAAACACCCAAGTGCATTTTGACATAGTCATCAACAATCACAAACCCATAAGTCTTCACTCCTAAGCTGGTTGTTTTAATGGGTCTAAATAAATCTACATGCAATAATTACAGTGGCCTAATGGTTGTGACTTCATGCTTAAGTTTGAATGTTGTTCTTCTATGTTTACCTTTAGTACATGCATCAAATAATCTATCATTCTCGTAATTGTCTTTAGGCAATCCTCTTACTAAATCTAATGAAGACAATTTAGATAATACATGCATACTTGCATGTCTTAATTTTCTATGCCATATCCAGCTATCATCATTCTTATTTTCCATCAAACAAAAAATTCTTTATAGACAAGTTATCAAGATAAACAACATATACATTACCTTTTCTATTGCGTACAAACAAAATTTTGTTTGTCTTAATATTCACAACATAGAAGTATAATGTTTCAAAAATGATTCTAAGACCTTTATCACACAATTAACTCAATACTCAATGAATTATGTTTAAGGCCATTTACAAAAAACACATTTTCAATATGAGAGAAAGAGTTTTTAGTAATAGTGCCAACTCCTTCAATATGACATTTTGAATTGTCACCAAAAGTAACCTTTCCACCTTTGTTTGGTCTTAATTGTTTGAAATTCTCTTTTCTTCCTATCATGTGTCTTAAGCGGCCATTGTCTAAATACCACATTCCTTCATCTTTAGCATTTGACTTTAAGCACACATTTTCTTATTTGGAATTTTCATGTCGCATAAAGCACACATTTTTAACTTTTTTTTTCTTTGTCATTGAGTGGTTTATCATTGTCACTCCACATAGCCATAATGGCTTTTCTTTTCAAGTCTTTAAAATTACTTTTTTTGGGATTTGGACATTCATATCAAGTAGGATTAGATTTTTCATGATTATGATAGGTGATATGATCATTTTCATGATCATCCCTTGATATGTATTTTTTCACATTTCTATTTGGTGCATTTTTTCTAGACTGTTCGTTGTCCTTTTGCTTGCTTTTCAATAATCTGTTAAATCTTCTAGTTAGCAGGGCTATATCACCATCATCTTTCTCATCTTCATCATAATCAGTATTTTTTTCATTTTCTTCCTCAATTACCTTGAGAGTAATGCTCTTTCTCTTTGCTTCTTTTCTGACTACTTCATCTCTTTCTCTCTCCTACTTGAGGGTTATTTCATAAGAAAGTAAAGAACTTAAAAGCTCATTCTAACTTAAGTACGTTCAGGTCTTTGGCTTCTTCTATGGCAGTGACTTTAGGCTTCCAAGACTTAGGTAAGCAGTAAAGGATTTTCTTCACCAACTGGGCATTAATGAACTCTTTTCCTAAAGCCTTAAGTCTTCTTATGATCTTTGTGAATCTTTCAAACATTTCTTTGATAGATTCCTCATCTTTCATTTTGAAGAATTCATAGTCAAGTATCAGCATGTTTATCTTTCATTCCTTCAATTGACTTGTCCTTTCATAACAGTTTTCTAATGTGTCCCAAGTTTCTTTTACTGAAGAACACATAGCTACTCTATTGAATTTATCCTCACCAAGAGCACACAAAATAGCTATTATAGTTTTGTGATTTAGTTGTACCAACTTTTTATCCTTATCATCCCATTCTACTCTAGTTTTAACATGTTTCTCATCATCAACAATTTTGGATGGAATATGAGATCCAACAACAATAATATCTGAAAGATTTAGATCAATAGATCAATCTCTTAAACACTAGCAGTCTTTCTAGAACCAGATCTTTCCAAAGGCCATCGGTAATTTTTAGAAGCAATCTCTTAGAACAAGGTATAAGCTTCATCATGATTTTTACTCATTAATGCCCCACCAACAATAGCATCAATTGTAGATTTGATTGGACTTACCAGCCCATTATAGAATGTCTGAACTTGTAGCTATTGAGGAAGCCTATGGTGTGCGCACCTTCTAAGTAGATATTTAAATAGCTCCTAAGCTTCATATAAGGACTCACCATCAAATTGTGTAAAAGCAATTATATCATTCCTCATCTTTAAAATCTTGGCTAGTAGAAAGAATTTTGCCAAGAATTTCTAAGCTAAGTCTTCCTATGTAGTGAAGTTAGCTAGCTTTTTACCTTATCCTTCAATGAAAAGGAAAGAGTCTCAGTTTGATATCCTCATCAGTCACCCCATTGTACTTGAAAGTGTCTTTAGGTAAGATGAGAATTAGAATCATCATTAGGTAACTCACCAAACTGAAGTAAAGACTGAATCATTTGAATGTAAGTAGGCTTGATTTCAAAATTATTTGCATTAATGGGAGGTCTTCTAATGCTTTGGTGCAAGCCTTGTAAAAAAGGAACAACACAATCTTGCAAGGCTTTGTTCTCTTCAAGAATCTGATTGATGGCATTGTTGCCATTATTCTTCTCTTTAGCCAGTGTCTAATTTAGAGTTTAAACTTGCAAATATTCCTTTTGAAGTCTTCTACACAAGTATACGTATCCAACAAATAATATAACAGCAAGTAGAGTGTTGATCCCAAGAGAATTGATCTAAAATTTCACTAAGTACTAAAATTAACACAATTCAATCTTATCCAAAAAAAAATCAAATAACTAAATAAATTATAAATTAACTAAATCTAATTAACAAGAATTTAAACTAAAAAAATTAAAGCAGTAATAAAATTGGATAGAAATCAACTCAAATAAATCTAGGATTACAATATCCCTTACACTTCATCAAAATCTTACTTCTCCCTCTTAACTTATTCCAATGGGTTAAATTTTTAACCTAAAAGTCTTTAATTATTTATAAGGCTCTCTTGAAACTTTTATAAATATATATATTTTAATCAAAATACTATATCTCTATTGAATTGAAATTAAAACATACTCATTAAGTTCAGACTCTGATGTTGGCTACATATGGCATATAGGTATATTTTTATCCTATACACAAATTAATTTATTTATCTAAGCAAATAAATATGATCATATGTTATTCTAATTTTTAGCCTACTCTAAACTCCTTCTCTTAAGTTATCTTAGGTTTCCAAATCAATTTAATTAGTGATCAACCAATTAAAATCATTAAGAACAAATTAGCATAAACAATTAAATTCTATTAAAAATAAGCACGAAAGAGATTAAAAATTTAAATCACATGTGAGTTCAATTACAATCCTAGACAAAAAAAATTAGCTACTCATAATTGCAATAATAAATAAATACATATGAAGTTTAGTCATTAAGAGTTATAAGAATAATAAAAGCCAAGAAAGATGAAAAAAAAAAACAAATAGTGGCAGCTTTAATCTCCAATCTTTAGCCTCAACTTCTAACTTCTTGAATCTCTCTTAGGGTTATCTTCTTACGACTAACTTCTCCTTAACCTTTCTTTAGGCTCTTCATATGAGCTTAAAACAATTGTAGAACTCATAAAACCTTAATAAGCTGGTAGCTATTTTCTTTTTTGCACTAATTATTTACATATCTCCTCTCGACGCCAAGGCACAACCCCTCGATGCCATGGTGTTAGCCTGGCTTCAAGTTTTCTCTTACTGGCTATAGAAATTTTAGGGTTAATTATGGCTTTATAATCTTCAAGTTTTGCACTCGTTTAGCCTTTAGATAGACTTGAGCTTCTCTAAGATTGACTCTTAACTTGTGTCCTGAGGTTTCCTTAGCTTTTTGGCACTTTTCTTCAATTATTTCTTCCTTGCCTTGCTTCTATAATCAAATGACATTTTAAAGCATGTTTTCCCTTGCATTTAGCTGAGTATGCATTATTTGAAAGCTTATAAGATGTTTTTTAATGATACATGCTTTTTCAAGCAAATATGTAACATTAAGGGATAAAAAATGTATTTGAGATAATTTTAATCCTTAACATTAAGTTCAAGATAACATGTGATTTTTTTCAAATCAAAACATGATATAACTTAAGGCTAATAGGGAAATATGTGAAATCTCACCTTAAGTAAGAAGGTAATTGAGGAATCTTTAGGTGAGCATGCATATTTTATGTTTTGAAATGCTAAAACTAAGTTTTTACATTGGAAATATTCATGTTTTGATGTATAAAAATGATTTGCAAAATTTGGTGTTAAAAGGACTCTAATTGGATAGGTTTTGAAGCTTATTTTTACTTACTGGAGCAAATCTATCAATAAATGTTCTTAATCTATTGATAAATTGAACCCAAAAAGCTTTTAAAAAAGACCTTAAAGAACATCTATTGATAGATGTTCATCATTTATCGATAGATTTGTTCCAAAGGCCAAATCTATCAATATATGACCAAATCTATTGATAGATCATGCCATTTTTAGATAAATAAAAAGGGTACAATTGTATTTTCACACCTTAAAGTATAAATATGTCACATTTTACTAGGGTTTTATAATTCTCGACCATTTTCACTAGTTTTTAATTGACCCTCATCTTTCTCAAACCCATTTTCAAACCAAATCATCATTTTGGAAGATTTAAAGCTTGGGTTTGAGTTTTATGAACAAAGGTAACAATTTTCAACCTTGAAATCTTTGATTCATGAATTTAGAACACTAAAAATATTTTTTTTATGCCAAGATTTTTTGTTCAATACTAAAGCTTAAAGGTTTTGTGATTTTCTTTAATATCAAAGCTCACTTAAGGTAAAGATGAAAAATTTATGGGTTTACAAGTATTTATTATGTTATGTAGTAGTGGGTTTAAGTTGAAAAATTAGATTAAATGAATCCAAGTAGTTTAAAAATGCTTAGAATGATTATTACGAGATTATTAGTCTAATTATTGATTATGATGATTGTTAAATGTTTAAAAGTAGTTGGAAACTTAGAAACATTCATCGAAGTGGAGTCTTGATCATTGTTAGAAATTAAGCCTTCAATTAAGTGAGTCGATATGCCTTTTCAAGTATTTTGATATATAAAGTAAGCATCTATTGAAATTATTTATAATTCATGAAGAATTGTTGTTTTAAGAATGGCTTTACAAGGATTTGATTATCAATATTTTTTTCAAACTAGATTTAAAAAAATTATGATTAAAGGATAATTGTTAATGATGACTTTTGTGTGAGTTGATCACAAATGATATTCAACAAGTTGCGAATCTAATATGCATGTAAATAACCTGTTATGTCTTGGTTTTCAACAAAGGGGGACAAGCCCTTTCAAATGCTTTCTATCAAAATGAGATGAATGGAATGGTGTATATACTTGACATGATGTCGTATAGAATGTTTGTGGATGTATGAGTTCCCACCTATGAGTTAATGAATGATGATGAAATGCATGTATATGATGTTGAATTTCTTGGGGGGTGTATATATTCCCTCCCATGATAAGATTATGAATTATGAGATATGATATGAAATGTATGCCATGAGATGTGTGAAATGAGACTTCCATGTATGGTATGGGCTAAGTAAGATAATGGTTGATAAGAATGATTTTATGATTATGATGCAAGTTATGAATAAAAACAATCCTGTACTTAGGGAATCCATACGATAGTGGGGATTGATCACCATCCACTGGAGTTAGGGCAAGCACTGCTTAAAGATGTGGGTGAGGCAGAATGCCACTTAGAAAGCAAGCTTGGAACCTGAGATAATGGGGGTTAAACCACTTTCACTTGAATGGGGCAAACACCACTCAAAGTTATGGAATGCCTATGTTGTAATAAGAAAGTCCTATGCATTAAGGATAATGAGTCTATGTTATGCTGAATGAGAATTGTTGCTGTGATGCATGCTAGAATGTATATGTTATGTCGAATGAATATTAATGATGTGATACACACTAGATTGTGATGGTTTTAGGTTTGGTTAAACTGAACTTTAGATGAAGGAATAGTACCATTTAATAGAAAGACTCAAAGAATGGTTATGTGTAGGATTTCACTTAAAAAATTGAGTTCCAAGACTGATCTATCGAATCTTGAAGGAGATATATCAATAGATTTTGGATAGAACACTACAGGAAACATTCTATGTAAAATCTATTGATAGATTCCAAAATCTATCAATAGATGCTTTTCAGAATTAGGTTTTCAAGTGTTTTTTAAGGGATTTTCGAAGGCAAATGATTTCCAACGGTTTATGAAAACTTGTTTTCAATTAAATGTTGTAGGAAATGTATTTAAATGCTATGTTTTATGAGTATTATGGAAATTGAAAATTCTTTTTTTATGAAGGAAATGCAATTACAAGTGCATGGTTACAAAATACTTTCCCCCTTGCTTGTCCTCTTCCACATATCCACTCATAAAGTTTTGTGATTTATACGTTATTTCCCTCTTTTTATTTTGTAGATCAGTGATTAATTTACACCATTGTCATGGAGTCGAGCTCTTGATCTTCTTTCTTTGGTAGGTGTTTAGCAGCCACTGGATACCTAAAGGGTTTTGTCATGTTCTACTAACAAGTTGGTCTTTATTTTATGTTTATGGATATTTGAATGTGTTTATGATGATGTAGCCAATGGTTGGCATCTACTTTATGAATGTTATGTTTATTTGTGCAAAGGTGGTTTGAAAGCCTATATGGACACCCGAGGGTGTAGATAAATGATCATATGATATGATGTATGAGTTTTGACTCTGATCTTAAAAATGAATCGGAGTAAATACATTGTTTATGTTGAAAAGTTCCATAACCATGTACTATTGTCAATGGATGAATGTAAATAATGGTATATTGATTGCCTTATGTACTATGATGATGGTTAATGAATTATAATGAGTATGAATGAATGTAAGAACGTTTGTTCAGGCTTAGCGAATTATAACCATCTAGGTTCTTAAATCAATCATGATCCCTCCACAAAATGAGATATTACAAAATGCCTATTAAGCTTATTTACATTAAATACCATTTAAGTAAATGCCCTCATTTTTACTTTTTTCATTTTTACTCTCTATTTAGTTAAGATATTTAATATAAATAAACAAATAACCCCCCATTTAGATTCAATAAAAAGTATCAAAAAAATAAAATTTCAAAAGAATTAAAATCTAAATTTGGCTTACAAGAACAAAATTGAAAACGTTCGACTGAAATTATATTTTAAGTTCTCATTATCATAACAAACATACTTCAAAAATTATAGAAAAATCATTGCAGGTTATATCAATACCAAAGGAGCTATTATCACCATTTTGTAGTTCCATTAGATTGTTTTATAAAAATCATATATCTTGACTCCTTTTAAATTTAGAAAAAATTTTAACTTCAACAGTGACAACTAACGGCTATATCTGATAAACAAAATCATGCATAATAGATGTTAAGAGCTCATCTAAGGATTTACCCTACTATCTTCCTATAAAAGCTAGGGGTTTTCACAATTATGGTGGAACAAGTCCATGTATGAATCATTAATGAACAGTTAATGAATGGTTAAAGAAATGAGACTTACTAGGACTTAGTGGGTCATAACTAGGTAGGACCTAGTATCAGTCACGAGCCTCCAGAAATGGGTTGTGACATTTATGATCTCTGCTTTTATTAATAAAGTTTAAATTGATTATAGTATGTTATTTTTATATCATTTCTAAATATACAAATTATTGGACGTTGAAGATATATATGTGAAAAATTCATGTGTTTTGTCGTTTTAATTTTTATGATATCAAAATCTACTTACTACAATTTGATTAATTATGGTACATTCCTTTCTATGAAAGAAACTTTATTTTAGGAGTGAAATTGTTTTCATTTTGGAGATTTTCTTGAAAATACATCCTCCTTTTGTTTCAAATATTCCATATTTTTAAACTTCAAATGTTAATTAATTGAATATTAATGGAATCTTGATTCACAAATTTATTATTTTTATTATTATAATGATAATGTTCTTATATTAAATGATCAACGTGCAATGCTTATGTAACAAAAACTACTAAAACAAAAGTGTGACCATGTTTTGTCGATCATGCTCGATGTATTGCATCTAACATCTTATTGTCAAATAAAACTAAAACAACACCACGGTTATGTAGAAGACTGAATGAAATGTACGGAGTGTTTATTGTGAAAATAAAGACACAAAAGATAGTCTTTCATTCAATATGTGCTCTGTTATGGGGCACCCAAAAATAGAAACTTAACAAACCTTACATACTCTTAATACATGATGATCACACAATAACATTATAAGTAAGCTTATACATGAGCCTACATCTGTATTAACATATCGAACACTTGTTCTAAAGAGATTAACAAGTGTACAAAATCATGAAATGGATCCCATGCATACTACCATGTTGAGCCTTCAAACCAGCAACAGAACATAGCTATGTGCATGAAATACAAGTGGCTTTTCACATGTCGCAAAGTCCACTTGTGAAAGCAAGCATTAACTTCAACACTCCCTTTTAATGCTTGCATTGACAAACTTCAAAGTTTTTGTATGATACTTGAACTTTGCCTTACACAGTATTTTGGTCATTGTATCAGCGATCTACTCCCTTTTGTTGCAGTGAATAATAGCTATCTCACCTTCATTTTCAACATTTATCAATGCTTGGTACTTGACACAATGCTCATCAAGAAAGTTCTCTTCAAAAGAACTTGGCTCTGTCATAGCCAATTGACACCTTTGACAGATGTCCAAGATTGATCTTACTCCTCTAATAGAACCTTCATCAACTATCTCATCTTCATCAACCTGACTTTGGCTCCAGTTCCATTCACCATTTTTATCAGATGCAAAATTTCTACTGATAGATATCTTGCCAGAATAAACCAAATATATCTTGTAAGCCTTTGAATGTAAACTATAGCCTGTCAGAACTCTAATTTGAGCCTTGCGAAGAAGCTTATTTCGAAGTTCTTTTGGTCTACGCCCATAATATACCTCAGAAAGTGAAATATTCCTTACACAAGCAGGAATAAAATTAAACAAATAAATTGTAGTTGAGGTAGCTTCAACTCAGAACCTTTTTGGAAAATTATTTGCAGCACCAAAATTACTTATTTGCTTAAAATTTCCATAATTGTTGTTGCTAAGTCTTTTATGCCACATGGTTGTCAAACTTGTCTTTACCTCACAAATCTGCAAGCAAGTCTCATTCTGATTTACAGGAAAACATTTTTGTTTCATGGGAATTGTCATCAAATAATCACCACTGGGAGCATAAATAGTGCAACATTTATCTTTGAATAACAGCACATAATCATGCTCAAGCATTTGGCCCACACTTAACAAATTTTGATTAATTTCTAGTGCCAAGAGAGCTTCAAAGACAAACCTGGAGCCCGTTGTAGTTTGTATAACTGCTAACCCTTTTCCAGTTGCTTCCAATAACACACCATTGCCGATCTTTACTCTTGAACGGTAATGATTATCAAGTTCAGTAAATGAAGTTTCATTTGGGGTCATGTGGTTCGAAGAACCACTGTCCAAAAGCCATTAGTTAGCATTAATGGCGTTTACATCATCAGATTGCACCATGAATAAGACTTCTTCTTCTGCTACAACAGCTTTATCCACTAGTTCTTGTAGTTTTGCTTAAGTCTCATCCTTATTCTTGCATACCCTCTGAAAATGTCTCAACTGGTTGCACCTTCTACACCTTACATTGGGTCTAAACCAACAGCTAGCCTCGGCATGACCATTTCTTTTACAATGAGAACAGAGTTGTCCTTTCCCTTCCTTCTGCTGGTTTCTATTCCCTAATTGAACCCCTTTCTCTTTCTCCTCTTGTTCATCCGAGTCCTTCCTCATGCTTGACTCTCCCACCGTTTTTCCTTTTATCTTTGCAAATAAGGCATTTTCGGTGATGTTGTCACTTCTCATAACTCTCTTTTGCTCTGCAGCTTGGAAAGCATAAGCAACATTAGAGAGTGATAACTTAGAGAGTTCCTTTGATCGTTCTAGAGAGGTTATTGTTGACTCAAACCTCTCTGGTAAGGATACAATAGCCTTTTGAATGGCTCGTCTCTCAGATAAATCTTCTCCCAATAATCTAATATGATTCACCACCCGCATGAGCTTATTGATATAATCTTTAACTTTCTTTGAATCCTTCATTCTCAAGATCTCAAACTCCCTAGTTAAGTTCATAATTTGCATCTCTTTAGTTCTTTTTGAACCTTGGAATTGATCTTTAAGTCTGTTCCAAGCATCTTTAGCTGTTTTACACACCATTATTCTCACAAACATTGCATCTGTAACAGCTCCTTAGATGTATGACAATGCACGATAACGCTTAGCAACCTCTTCGTTATACAGTTTAATTTGAGCAGCTGTTGCATTTCCTTTCAAGGTAGGAACATCAGGTCCTAATTCAACTACTTCCCAAAAGTCAAGCCCTCGATGATAAAACTCCATCTTGGCAGACCAAATTGCATAATTCTCTCCATTAAACACCGGTGGAGCTTGATAACTGAAGGCAGTGTTAGAAGTTGAAGTCATGGTGACAAACTAACTTGTGGTTGGTTTGCTGAGAAAGGGTTTTGGGTTCTTTCACTAGTAAGGCCCTTAAGAACTTACCAATGCTCTGATACCATGTTGTGAAAATAAAGACACAAAAGATAGTCTTTCATTCAATATGTGCTTTATTATGGCGCACCCAAAAACTGAGACTTAACAAACCTTACATACTCTTAATACATGATGATCACACAATAACATTATAAGTAAGCTTATACATGAGCCTACATCTGTATTAACATATCGAACACTTGTTCTAAAGAGATTAACAAGTGTACAAAATCATGAAATGGATGCCATGCATACTATCATGTTGAGCCTTCAAACCAGCAACAGAACATAGCTATGTGCATGAAATACAAGTGGCTTTTCACATGTCACAAAGTCCACTTGTGAGAGCAAGCATTAACTTCAACAATGTTTTGCACGTAGAAGCAGAGGCTAATGAAACCTAGCTACTGTATTTTTCGGTGAAGAACTTAACCAGCGCTTGATTACACATGAAGTTTGACGTTTGTATTGTCCATTAATTTTTCCACATTTATCCGCCTGATGTTTGACCTTGTAAATTTTAATCAAACCACCTGAGTTGCCCCAGTGGAAGCCTTATTGTGCAAGGTATCATCTGAGTACATCCCATGCTTGGTTGAATCGTACTTCTCTCCGTCACCCCATAGAGCGTACGCCTCTTCGCCATGCACCGCGTCATCCCCAATTGATAATTGTTCTTCCGACATACGCAACGGGATTACTAGGTTGATAGCTACACAAATAATTGACGTGAGGACAAGGTTCCATCCGATTATGAAAGCGCCGCCTGCTAATTGCTTCAAGATCTGCATGCCCCCGGAGCCTCCATAGACGCCTCCCCTTGAGTTTGCTACGGGTAAAAACATTGCACAGAGTTGAGGTTCAGCAAAGAGACCGGTCAGGACACCGCCAAGAAGTCCCGCAACTGCATGAGTATGAAACACTCCTAGTGTGTCATCAATTTGCTGAAGCAGTGTCCATCTCTTGTGTACGATCATCAGTGTGAACCATGGGACGCTGCCTGATAGAATTCCCATCACTATCGCAGCCCATCCTTGCACAAGACCTATATATATTTTTAGGAAAAAAAAAGGAAAAGGAAAGAGAGACAGAGAGAGAGAGAGAATTCAATTTAATAAGATTACATTTAAAGAACACGTCAACCCACCATGACTAAGAGAAAAAATTGAAGCCTCCTTAGTACCTGCTCCAGGAGTGATGCAAACAAGGCCCGTAATCATGCCCTGGACGGCACCAATGACGGAAGGTTTCTTAAAGAAAATAACATCAAGCCAAGTCCAAATAAGAAGGCTAGTTGCTGCACAAATGTTAGTGTTTAGAACGGCCATGGAAGAGTCAACATTGGCAGCGTAAGGATCTCCACCGTTGAAACCTGCCCATCCCATCCACAGCAGTCCTGCCCCTGCCAACATCAGTAGAACGTTGTTTGGAGGAAATCTCTCTCTGTCCTTTTTGGATCTTGGCCCCACCTGCATCACAAAGTCACTATTAGATCCTCAGATTGATTCGAAGTTGGAATTAATAAACTCTAGTATTACTTTTCATCCACATATGGTTTTAATAATTATCATCAAAAAAATGAATTCTACGGTTATTAAGTGCAATTTTACACATGTAAATGGTAAAGGTAAATATATGAAAACACAATAGACAAAAAAAATAATTAAAGGACCCTAATTCCCTAGAAACCATAATAAAATCAAAATTTTCATTTTATACCAAAACCACCAAAGGGCAGAACATCAATTTTTTGTCTTTTCTTATAAAACCTTTAAGTGAATACAATGCCTTATAATTCCGAATGTAACCTTTTGGGGCAATGAAGTGTACTCCGGAGAGTAAAAAACTTTTATGAAACGTTTGGGTTGACTGAAAGTTATGTTCTTCCAGTTCAACACTATTCCTTGGTCAATGTCAGATCAGAGCTAAGGTTCCTGAGATTGGAGACTAACCCAAAACGCGGCAGTAAAACCAGCAATCCCTGAAGAAAGATGAATAACATAACCACCAGAGTAGTCAATAACGCCCCAGTGAAACAGGAAACCTCCACCCCACAAGCTAAATGCACCGACAGTATAACAGAAAGTGAGCCAAAGCGGTACAAAAGCCATCCAGGCTTTTATATTGATCCTCCCCAGCACTGACCCAGCTAATATAATCACCGTGATCGCCGCAAACACGCACTGAAACCAAACCATAGACGCCATAGGATAAAACGGTGTCACCATAGCCGTCTCCAGCGTACCATCATGATGGAATTGTGTTGTCTCAGGGAGTAGTGCTTGATTTACTAGAAACTTTTGGCCCAAGGCAGGCCCTGCTTTACCCCAAAAGGGCAAAAGCTTATGCCCAAAGGACATCTTGTACGCCCAAATAACCCAGCAGATAACTACGGTAGCAAAAGCATAGAGGGCCATGAAAGCTGAATTCACTGCCCACTTTTTTTTGACAACGCTACCGTAGAGGATGACCAAGCCGGGCACGCTCTGAAGGCCCAACGAGGGTGGCTTGATATCATCTGCCACGCATTATCTCCTTTGTTTAGCCAAACTGGTACTGCTGGTGTGCCGCCTTGGTAGGCCAGCGGCACCGGGTTGGGAGGAAGAGCGGCCATGCTGCTAAGCCAAAAATTAAGCCTACCTTATAATAGACTTGTTCAAGGAAAACAGATTTTATAGGTAGTAATTTTTTTTTGTTTCAAATTAAATATTTAATTTTGATTTGATATAAAGATTTTTTAATTAATTTTTAATTTTGATATAAATAATAAAATATTTATTTCAATGTATTTCATTTTTAAAAAAAATTAGAAAATTTATTAATTATAGATTTCAATATAAAAAATTAATATGAGACATAAAAATATAAGTTAAAAATATTAACAAAAGAGACATGAAGATGATTCTAAAATTGATTGTCAAAAATTGACTAAAAGAATAAATATTTCATTTGGAATAGAGTTAATATTTTTAAAAAAATGTCTTTTCTGAATTAAATACATAGTGGTCATGACCATGGATGAGCTGTTCCGAAATGTGATTTGTTGATATCCGAACTTCTAACAAAACGGCAATTTTGTCATATTAATTAGATTGACTTATTGTTTTTGGTTAGTCAAGGTGAATTGTACAGTAAGGTTAACCTTACTATAAGGTCAATTAAAATAATTTTAAAAAAAATAACAAAAACCTGTTTAATAACTTAATAGGTAAATAACATAAATAATTTATAAACTTATTCATGTTATATTAACAATATAGATAATTTATAAACTAATCTATTTTATTTTAAATATTATTTAATTTTTATTTTTATTCTATTTTTTACTTTAAAATACAAGAATATTATTATTTTTAGTACTAACATTATTAATAACTAATTTAACTCAATTAAAATTATTATTATGACTTATTACATTAAATCTCACACATTTATGTTAATATTTTAACAATACTTGTTCTATCTTCATAAGTTTTATGTTAATTCTTACTGTTTTAGGTTAAAGTTTTTCAACTATTAACTTTCACAATAATTATTTTTATCCTTATTATTATTTATTCATAGATTAAAACTTGTAAGCCGCAAAATACTTTAAACTTGATAATAAAAAATAAAGTGCTTAATTTTTTTAAATATTATGTTTATTTGACATAATTGACTTGTTAAATTAATTCTCAAAAATTTATGTTAATATTTTAACAATGTTGTTCAACCTGTCATAATTTTTTATATTAATTCTTACTATTTTACGTTAAGGCTTTTTTGTTACTAATTTTTACCATAATTCTTTATATCTTTACTATTATTCATGTATAGATCAAAAATTGTAAATCGTAATACACTCTAAACTCAAGAATAAAAGTTTAATTTTTACAAAATTATGTTTATTTGATATAATTGACTTGTTATATTAAATCTCACACATTTATGTCAATATTTCGACAATTCTTTTTCCACCTTTATAATTTTTTGTGTTAATTCTTACTCTTTTATGTCAAGGTTTTACAACTATTAATTTTCACTATAATTCTTTCTATCTTTACTATTATTCATTTATAGATTAACATTTGTAAGCCGCAAAACAATTTAAACTCAAGAATAAAAATTTAAATGTTTAATTTCTAAAAAAATTATGTTTATTTGACATGTTGGTCCCGTTGATGTGCTAGAAAAGGGTGAATACACTAAAAATTTTAAGGTTAGCCCTTTTCAGCTTGTAGAGATCCTAATCAATTAGAGGAAGGAAAATTAAAAACTTGTTATAGTTAAAAAAACACCAAGTAAGGAAGGGTAGAGAGAAGTGGATAATGCACAATTATTTATAGTGTTTTGATTTTTTTAACCTAAATCTACTACCTTGATCTCCCAATCAAGGATTTTCAATCTAATTTCACTATAATAGTGGAATTAGCAGCTTCTACCTAGTCTTTATAAGGTGAGCTTCTAACTCAAGCTCTAATATCTTACAATAGTCTTTAGAGTGCTTCCCACACTCTAATTTAAAAAAAAAAAGCAAAAGAAGTACAACTGATTACCTTTACAGATCTAGAAAGATTCCAATAAAGCTCATACACTTTTCCAAGAATAGGTATGAAGAACAAGTTTTTTTGGTGAAGATTCTTTGGCCTTTTGCTCAAAATGGCTTATGGTACTTCAATATTTTTCTCGTTTTTTTATACTTGGGGAGTTAGATGTTGATGTTTATGACAAATTCTAGCTGTTAGCAACAACTCTAATGCCATTCTAGCTGTTATTTTGTCCTTTAGTGTCTAAATTCAAATAGGCAGAGTTTCATTAACTAGTTATGGGTAAGCTCTAACCGATTACACCTTTTCTGCCTTGCACTGTTTGGCAACTTTATTCATTGTGTTAACCGGTTAAAGAAATCTCTAACCGATTAGAAACTTTCTGTCTTTATTTTTCTCTACATAGCAACTTTTTTTTAATTGGTTAGCTTTTCCTTTAACTAGTTGAGGCTTCACTTCCTTTGATCTTAATTGATTAAAATTAGCATTAATCAATTAGAAATTTTTTGAATTTTGATTTTCTCCATTTTAGCTCCCTTCGACGGTTCACCTTCTTTCAAATTTGATTTTGGCACTTGAAAGTACTAAGGCTTTGTGCTCTAACTAATTAACCAAACTCCTTAACCAATTAGCATGACTCTACTTTCAGCCACCGACACCTCCGTAATCAGTTAACCTAAGTGCTAACCGATTAAGGCTTTTATGTCATGCTTTTGTCTAATGCCTTATTGTGCCTTAATTGGTGGAGGCTCTTTGTTAATCAATTACTAATGTTCTGTCTTTACTAATCACTTTCTTCTCTTTTTCTTTAACTGATTAACTCATCTTCAAATTCAACAAGCATCTTGACTTGCCCTTAGCTAACAAGTTTGTTGGGGGAATTAGACTATATCCTGCATGCTTAAATAATGAAGTTAGACATTAATGAAGAAAGAATGTTTTGTTATCATTAAAAACATATGGAGTCAACATTCTCCTCTTTTTTTAGTTGACAAAACAATTCTAGATTGAAAGTGTAATGTCTTTAAGACAATACACTTTTGTATGCAGATTTAAGGATTGCTTCCACTAAAGTATATCTATGCATAGATATAAGCTTTCAACATGAGAATATATATATATGTATATATATAATTATCCAATGTTGAACAAATATATAATCATCCAACATACACATAACAAGCAGTTCAGCATAAAAACACAATACAAAACACAAATGCATAAACATTATTCACCCTATCTTTCTGTCTTTCTATTTCTCCTCTTTTTTGTCATCAATCAAACGAGGGGCCTAAGTCTGTAGTTCAACTAATCAGAGTCTGATGAAGACTTATTCACTGATGATTCATCAATTCCTAGGTAAACATCAAGAGGGGCAACACAGAGGGAATAAAGGAATTTAGGTTTGGATCATTAAGAGGATCCAAAAGATATAAATTTAGGGGATGCAAATTTGAGAGTTGGCTTGGTAGTGGAGTCAACTATCTTGGTAGATTTCCTTTTTCCAAAGACATTGGTTTTTGTGGTCATTATTTTTCTATTGGTCCCAAAGAATGTGCTAGATGGGGGTAAATAACACATTTGGAATGACACAAAAATTCTTTCCAAGTAAATAGCTGATTAAAGGAATTTGAAAATGAAAGTTTAAAGCTTGCTAGATGAATGATTTAAGTGTTAAGAGGAAGAAGAGTATTAAAAAAAGTAGACAAACCATAATGATTTATAATGGTTCGGTCCCCTTGACCTACATCCACTACCTTGATCTCCCAATCAAGGATTTTTAAACCAATTCACTAAAATTAGTGGAATTCGCAAGCTTCTACCAAGCCTTAACAATGGGCTTTCATAGGCTCAGACCTTTAACAATGATTTTTCATGGGATCAACCAAAACCCAAAATGGCTTTTCATAGGATTAGCCATAACCTTTAACAATGGTTTTTTCCGAGATCAATCAAAACCCAAAACTAACTTTTCTAAGGATAAATTAGAACCTATAAGAACAACCAAGTTGACCCAAGCTTGATCTACCCCTTAGATTGTTTCTCACACTCCAAGTAAACAAGGAATAAAGAAAAGATGAAGTATAACTGATCACTTAGTTGATCTAAGATGTACATAGTTAAGCTCAAACACTTTTTCAAAGGATGGGAGTGAAATGCAAGTGTAAAGAGAAGGTTTTTGGTCTTTTAAGCTCAAAATCACTTTGGATGGCTTCTCTATCTCATTTTTGACTATTAGAGAGGCTTTAAATACTTATAAAATCACTTCTAGCCATTGAAGAAAAAAACTAACTATTTCTAACCGTTATTTTGTCTTTTTTTGCTTAAATTCAAATTTTTGATAGTGAGCTTTTAGCTGATTAACCATATTTCATAGTTGATTAAGTCCTTTTTATCTCGTAGTCTATTTTACTTGTTAATCGATTAAAAAAGACTTTAATTGATTAAGAACTTACTGTTTCTAAAGCAACCAGGTTCACTAGCTTTTCTTTGTTTGATTAATTCTTCTTTTAGCTTGGTAATGTTGATCTTCCATTTCTTTTAAACAGCCATGAGATATGTTAGTCATCCGAGACTTCTTGAATTATTCTTCACAAATTTGACTACCTTCATTTTGGATCTTCACTTTTGGATTTTAGTTAACTAACTTCCCTTTAATGAGTGCATCTAAATTTTTCTTTAATCTTTAAATTAGACTTTAATGAATGAGAATCATAAGCACTTATACACATAAATCATACAAATTTATAGATATAGTTCAATAACTGCAAGAGTCAAATTGTGTCTATGTCGGAACAATTGTATGGGAGTTAAATCATTCAAGAACTTGTTAAGGATCACTCAAATAGGATCACTTAAATAATTTTCAAGCAAATTTGATCATTTTTTCATGATCAAAACTATAGTAATTTTAAAGCTAACATTTTCTTCATTTTCTAGCAGTTTTCTTAGATATTGATCCAGTGACTGGTACTTTCCCCTTATCCTGACCTTGCTTGGTGGTAGTTGTCTCCTTCTCCTTTTGTGCTAATAAAGCTTCCTGTTCCATTTTCTCTTTTTGTTTAGCTTGATCAATTGCAGCTTCTTTGAATATTTTAGTAATAAAATCTGAGAGCAAGATAACTTCAGATTCTTTAAAAGGATTCTCATCAGCTCGCGTAATAGCTAAGTTACTTTCATTCAAGTTTTCTACCTCACCTTCTGTTTCTTTTTCCACTTCTATTTTGGATCATTCTCTTTTCCCATTTCTTCACTCTCCGTTCCTTTCTCAATTCCTTCAGTTGGTTCTACTTTAAGACTCACTTCAGCATTTTGCTCTTGGTTTTCATTCTCAACTCTTTTTTTCTCAATCTCATCTTCATGATTAGATGCATGTAAATCAAACTGCTATGCCACTGTTCTTTCACTTGACACACTTGCAACTGTAACTTGGTTTCTAGAGGTAAGAGGTTTATTTGCTTTTTTTTTTTAGAATGAGGTCTTTAAGTTGTTCTAGTCTTTCCTTAATTTTCACCATTTTGTCAGCATGTTCAATCAACCTTCCATCAATTCTCAGTACGAAATTGAACTTACTATCTATGTCACTTGTTCAATACGTATACTTGTGTGTATTAAACCAACAACAAGTTTTTGGTGTCACTGCTAGGGATTTGTGTTTTCTATTTATTTTTGCTAATATTGATATTCATAGATTAATTTTAATTCAAGTTTTTCTCTTTTTATTTTTCAGGTACTTTTGATTAAGGTGATGAATTATTATAACCATTAGTGGCCATCTGAACAATTTGTGCCTAAGAGGTTTGCTATTGATTATGAATTCGATGCACAGAGTGCTTTGACTCGCCAAGTAAATGCTTTGTCTCAAAAAATCGACACTTGGGGTGTTAATGTTTTTCAAAGTCCTTTTGTGACATGGGAGCTTTGTAGAGATAGGCATTCAAGTGATTGTTGTCCAACATATTATGAATCAATGCAGTTTGATGAAAGCTTCTATGGGTGGCAAAACAATTCATACTCCAACAATTACAACTCATGGTGAAATCATCCAAATTTTTCATGGAGTAATAATCAGGATCCTACATATTCATCACAACCTGTTTTCCATAATGGTTTTTAGTCACAACTTAGAGGCCCTATACTTGAAAAGAAGCCAACTTTGGAAGAGATGTTTATGCAGCACATGGCAAATATGAATGCAGTCATTCAAAGTAACAAAGCTTCCACGAGAAATATTGAGACACCTATAAGTCAACTTATTAATGACATCAACAATAGGCCTTAGGAAACTTTACCCAATGACATTAACTTTAATCCTAGAAGAGAAGAATATGGTGAGCATTGATGAGGTAAATGGCAAGAATGTGGTAGATGATGGAGATAAAATAGAGCAAGAAAATACTTCTAACAACCAAGTTCAAGATGAAGAAGTTAAGCAAGAGGAGGAACTATCTACACCACCACAAGTCAAGTCATATGTGCCCACCATTCTCTTTTTGGATACAATTGATAAGTGTAACACCCCGTATTTTGATATGGTGGCTAATAGAGCTTATTGGATACCAATTAAGGTTAATTAATGTGTTTAAGAGTGTTGAGAGATAAAAGGAATATTTTAGGGTAAAGTATTCCATATGTGATAAAATAATAAAATAATAATATCTTATTGAGGTCGAAGTTATGGAGTTAAAAGGTGCTATAGAGCTAAACTGGGGCAAAGTAAGGTATTTTGGAGCTCCAAAAGGCTAGAGGAAAATTTTAGAATAAAATAATAATTTTTGGATAAAATAATATTAAAATAATACCTATGTCAAATTGGTTATATTACATGAAGAATGTGTGATTTGTACAATTTGTCTACGTGGGGGAGGGAAGTAAGAAAAATTTCGAAGAAATGAAGCTTTAGTGGGGCTCGCGTGCCTTTATTAAATTAAGTGAGAAAGAGTAAGTACATATTTAAATATTATAGCGACACCTTGGTGAAGTATGAATTTGATATTTTATTTGTACAAGTGTAAATGAAGAAAAATATAATGGAATTGAAATAAAGGAATGATGGGAGGACCTAATTAAAAAGAATAAGAAGTAGAGGGGTGAAATTATAAATAATGAAAAGTTAAGGGGTGAAGTTGCAATTATCAAAAGTTAAAGGTTCAATTTGCAATTTATGAAAGGTTTGAAGGACCAAATTATAAAGGATGAAAAGTTTAGAGGGTCAAATGGTGAATAAGAAAAGCTAGAGGACTTATGTATAATTTTTCCATTTTAAGCTAAGTGAATATTTAATGTATACATATTTGTATTATGGAAACCAAGATGAAATTCAAGTAGGATGCAAGTAAAATGAAATGGCAAGGGAAACCATGGTTTGGCAAAGATAGCCTATAGTATTTAAAGAAAAAGTTGTAATCATTACACTTGACTTGATTTAATAAGAAAAAAAAAGAATAAATTTTGTTGCATGAAATCCTATTGGTTTG
>NW_018397255.1:13531514-13531763 GCF_002168275.2 Theobroma umbraticum | reverse complement strand
AATAGGATTCAAGAGTGGAAAAAATGCATGAAGTCTTATTGGTTCATGGGATGGAAAAGGTTATTGGCAAAGGAAATGTGCATGAAATATTATTAGGTGATAAGGTGGCATTAAAAGGAAATGCAGGTGAAATGAAATGCAAATGAAATAAACCCAAAAAAAGAATACCATGTGAACCAAGGCATGGGCAAGGCAATTTAACCAAAAGGATAAAGGAATGGATAAGGAAACATTGCATGCACAAGCCAC
>NW_018397255.1:13528517-13531504 GCF_002168275.2 Theobroma umbraticum | reverse complement strand
TGGCATTAATAACAAAGTAAGGAATTGCATGGCATGACATGTGATTAAATAGAACAAAAAGGGAAGTGACCTTCGAGAAGCCATCCATGTATGAGAAAATGAGAAATGAAAGCCATTTCAAGGCTTTTGCCTTGAGAGATCCACCCCATTTGGAAGAGAAATGAAGGGAAAATAGCTTTGTGGGGCTTCTACCTGAGAAGAGAGAAAGAGTTGAGTGAAAAGGCAAACTAAGTGAGGGCTCAACTTTGTGAGATTTTAAAGCACCCTTGAGCTCTTTCTTGCTATCTTCTTATCATCATGGTTTATTGCTCCTCGAAATTCATCCTTTATTTAGAGGTATGGGTTGGATCTCATGGTAGCTAAGAAATATCAAGGACAAAGACTAGAAACCGTAAGAAAAAAAGTGTGAATGATTCACGGGTTCAAGGAAAGTTTACGTAAGTAAAGTTTGAATTTGATCTATGATTTCTTAAGGAATTGAATTGTGATTGTGTGAAAGTGTTTGTGGTAGCAAAGGTCTTTCAAGATTTGAAAGAAATAGATGCACGCATGTGGGTTAATCCTAGAAGTATGGTGATTTAAAGCTAGACAAATGATGGGTAAGTGCTTTTAACCTTGAGATCATAAGTAGAAAGGAAAAATAAAAATGTGTATTGATTGTTTGTGCTTATGGCAGCAAGGGTGACTGAGGATGTGAGGAGTTACTGAGTTGCATGTGGAATTCAAGGTAAAAATTGGAAGGTAAGTATGCAATGTGGGTATACTATGTTACATTGGATTTGGTTAGTTGAAAGTTTATAGATTTCATGTTAAATTATTGTGAATAATAAGGATAAAAAATGTGAAATGAGATTAAAGAGTCATTGATTAAGGTGCTGCCCATATATGTGCACAATTAAGTATAAATACAGAAATAGACATAAAGAAAAAGGTAGATTATTGTGAGGGATTCTTGCAAAAGAATAAAGAGAACTAAGAATATGGTATATAGAGCAACAAATATGAGTTGAATTGTGGTGACATTCACTAAATATGTTGAGTTTAGTTTGCTGTTAGGAAGTGCATAAGTGAGGAAGGTTTACTGTGGTGGTGTACCGGAGGAGGTAACGGGTGGCCGGTAAGTAAATTAGCTAGATATGCACCCAAATCAATAACGATGTAGTATCCCGCTATTGTGAGGTGAGTGGGGGGTGTCTATTTCAAAAGTTTCATAAACTATATATTAATATATGTTTAATAAATGTTGCCGGCTTTCTTTAAATGCAATTGCGGATAGCATGAGCTGGTAGAATGGTAAACACTTGTGAATGCCATGCTTTAGAAATGTTTTGTATAAATATAAGTTATATATGTAAAGGGTTTCAGAAATCGAGAAACAAGTTCTTTACTACGGTTTATGTTAAAATGTGCCTTATTTGTTTGTGTGATGTGCATTCATGAATAAATTATATGCTCACCATGTTGATTTGATATTTAACCCTCATGAAAAGGTTTTACATTATAAAGTCTTACAAAGGAGTTTTATCATATCACTATGATTGGTATTTTGGAAATAGATTTAAAATAAGCTTTTGAGAACCCAACTTTCTATTAAATGATTTTGTCAAACCAAGAGATTCAAGAGTAGGCTGAATGTCACATCGGGATAGTGTGACCTTGTGCATAAGTGAGCTCTTGGGTCGTCAAAGGGCTATTAGACATGACTAGGCCACGGTCTCTTATATATATATATATATGGCAAGACCACGGATTGATATATGTGGCCAGGCCACAAGTTGATATACGTGGTTGCAACCACATGATTTCTCTGATGTCGGCCAACATCATTGAGACAACCATGGCTGTGGGAATTCGGTGGAGAGGGGCCTCTCGGATGTTATTAAATGGAAATGGGTCCACAAATTGATGACTATGATTACCTACTTAAGATCGACATCTCTTTGGGTTTTCAACATGAATTCTTTTGCATGGTGAAAATTACAAGTTTTTCCATAGCTCCTCTATTTATACAATGATGTTGTGTTTAATACCTCGAGGATGAGATGATTTATGAGCTTGTGTATAAGCTTTAATAATGTTTGATTTCATGGGAGCATGCATGCTTATGTTAGTTTGATATTAAGTAAAAGACATTAAATGATTTCGACAATAGAAATCTTTCACTCACACTGGCTTTGATACAATGATTGTTAAATGATTACTTTGCATTAAAATTTTTGGTTTTATATTTAAGGCACAAATGTTCCATTTGATTTTAAATGGTTTATATATTCATATGTTTTTAATAGCCAAATTTTCTATCATTGGCTTGTTTCCCATCTTCGCCTTACTCACTGAGTCGATGATCACTAAGTCTATGAGACCCACACCAATATTCTTATTTTGCTGAGAAGTGATCTACTAGCATGCTTTTCATCGGCATATTATGGTCCACTACAATGTAGGTAAAGACATCTCCTAATACCCTATTCCGCGTCATTCCGCTGTTAGAGGTCGGGTCATTTATAATATATTTTGTTCCAGAAAATGTAAACATATATTTATATGATGATGAAACATAATGCATAGAGAGAATATTTGCTATAGATGAAATTGTGATGATTATAAGACTTTCGACAGATGTGTTATGCTTTGACAAAATGATAATTGTGAAGGTTTGTCTGGGTTTGGCAAGTTCTTCTGCAGTCTCGAACAACGATAACAATCGGGAAGAGGGTCGTTATGATAAGTTACCTAAAAGGGTTATTGATATGAAAAATCCAAAGAAACTCTTTAAAGCTTGTTTGGTTCAAGATGCAACAACAAAGGACAAGAATGAAGATTTTAAAAATGTTACACATGTTTTGAAGGCTACACCAAAAGTGCATTATTTAAGAAGAACTCAATTTAAAAAGTTAGATAAGCGTTAGCATATTCCACTACCTTAGGTAGAGCAAATGTCAGTTAAAATTCTACCACGCAAGTATACGTATCGAATAGATAGTATA
>NW_018397255.1:13524185-13528417 GCF_002168275.2 Theobroma umbraticum | reverse complement strand
ATACTATCTATTCGATACGTATACTTGCGTGGTAGAATTTTAACTGACAATACCTTATGAGTTATATAGAGGAAAGAAACCAAATATTGGTTAGTTCCATCCTTTTGGGTGTAAATGCTATGTTTGAAATAATGCAAGGACAACTTAGGTAAATTTGATGCAAAGAGTGATGTAGCAATTTTTCTTGGTTATTTAATGAATTCAAAAGCATATACACCTTGATTGTTGAAGAATCCATACATGTTTTATTTGATGATGCTAACCTTTTTCCTAGAAAGAAAAGAGTTGTTGATGATGAAATAGAAATTCTTCAAGAAAAGGAGGAGGAACTTGATCTTGTCAGTGAGAACAAAAATGATGAGGATCAAGTCTAAGAGCTGAGCGAGCAAGCTGATGACATCACTGAAAAGAAAAAATCTACTCATCCAAGAGAAATGAGGTATGTGGATTAAAGTAAAATTATTTGAGATCCTTAACAAGGGTTAAGAACTTCAAGCTCAAATAAAAATGTATGTGAATATGCAGCTTTTATTTCTCTCATTAAACCAAAAACTATAGAAGAGGTGTTAAAGATGATTATTGGGTTCTGGCTATACAATAAGAACTAAACCAATTTAAAAGAAGCTGAGTATGGAATTAGTTCCCATACCTAATGATTATCCAGTTGTGGGAACAAAGTGGGTGTTTAGAAATAAAATGAATGAAAATGGGAACATAATTAGAAATAAAGCTAGGTTAGTGGCCAAAGGATACAACCAAGAAGAGGGTATAGATTTTGATGAAACATATGAACCAGTTGCTAGATTAAAGGATATTAGGATGTTATTACCTTTTGATGTTAAATGGATTTTAAACTGTTTCAAATGGATGTTAAAAGTGCGTTTTTGAATGGACTAATAAATGAACAAGTATATGTAAAACAATCCCTTAGTTTTGAAAGTCCTGTTTTTCTGAACCATGTTTTTAGATTAAGAAAAACACTATGTGGTTTAAAGTAGGCTCTCAGAGCTTGGCATGAAACTTTAACAAATTTCTTAATAAAAAATAAATTCAAGAGAAGGAAAGTTGACAAAACTCTTTTCATCAAAAGAAATGGAAAAGATATCCTAATTGTGCAAATATATGTTGATGACATTGTTTTTGATGCCCTTAATGAATCTTTATGCCAAGAATTTGCCAAGTCTATGTAATGAGAATTCGAGATGAGTATGATGGGTGTACTAAACTATTTTCTTAGTCTTCAAATCAAATAAAGACAAGATGGCACATTCATAAATCAAGAAAAATATATAAGAACTTAAAACTTTTGAATTGAACAGCTCAAGATCTTATGAAACTCCAGTGAACACAACAACAAAGCTTGATAAAGATGAGCAAGGTAAGACCACTAACTAGAAGCCTTATAGATTGATGATTGGCTTATTCTTTATTTGATTGCTAGCAGACTAGACATTACTTTTAGTGTAGGACTATGTGCCAGATTTTATTCATCGCCTAAAGAGTCACATGTAAAAGTTGTCAAAAGAATATTTAGATGTTTAAGTGATACACCAAATCTAGGTTTATGGTACCTTAAAAGCTTAAACCTTGATCTTTATGTCTATTCAGATGCTGATTTTGGTGGTTGTAAGATAGATAGAAAAAGCACTTCAAGAACTAGTCAATTTCTAGGAAGAATGTTGATCTCATGGTTTTTTAAGAAATAAAACAGTGTAGCATAATCAACAACAAAAGCTGAGTATGTAGCTGTTAGTAGTTTTTGTGCACAGATTCTTTGGATGAAGCAATAATTAGAAGACTATGGAATAACTTTTAAGAAGATACCTATAAAATGTGATAACACTAGTGCAATAAATTTGACTAGAAATCCTATTCATCATTCTAAAACAAGACACATAGAAATAAGACATCATTTTATTAGGGGCCATGTACAAAAAGAAGACATAGTTTTAGAATATGTTGGCACACAAGATCAATTAGCAAATATTTTTAACAAGCCTATAGATACATAACAAGTTTTTAAGATTAGAGCTGAACTAGGGCTAATGAACATGCCCTAATATTCATTTCTTTATCATACAATTAATGGTATATTGATTTTCATTTTATTTTTATATGATCTTTATACTTAACTTGTGCTACTAATGCTCTATTTTCTGAGTCTTTTTCCCACTAATCTCATACTATATTTTTTCCTTTTAATATAATAAAAAGAGGGAGAATCTTATGAGTAAATTTGCAAAGTTTAACTTTTCATTATGGCTGGATTTTTCAAAATGATTTCAAAAGTGCTTTTAAACTCAAATATAAATCATTTTGAAAAGGCATAGATTCAAGGGGAGCATTACTTGAGAAAAATGTTTTGAAATCTTAAGCATAATATCAAGGGGAGTTTTCTTTAATGAGCAAATTTAACTCTTAATTTTATCAATTTTGTCATATCAAAGGGGGAGAATGTTAGCTTTATTCTTGTTTTGAAATGACAAAATTAATTGAACTTAATGAGCATGGAAAATGAATGAAAGATACTTCTGAATATAAAAAAACCCTAAAAGATGTGATGAAGTTGAACTTAAGAGAAAGATATATTGAAATGCTTAGATTGATTGAACATGCTTTAAATGTGAATGATCATGCTATTAAACTTAAAGAAATGTCTCCTAGGTTTTTTTAAAGGTTTCTTGTTTTCAAAATTTAAAGTGACAACCTAAGAATCAAATTCTCAAAAGAAAAGACTTGATTCTTAAATGAGAAAAAAGAAAATTTTATTTCTTTACAATAAGAAGAATCGATTTTGAAGAAGGAGAAGTCAATTTTTAAGCAAGGATCAATAGTGAAGAACTGATTATAAGATAAGAAGAAGTTGATTTTTGGAAAACAATCAATTCTTAGAAGACAAAAGCTTGAGGATTTTTAAAGAACCGACACCTCATAGGAACATGGCTTTAGTACGTAGTAATCTCATAATTGTAATAACGTTACAATTCTCCTACAAGGCCTTTATTTTCCATGGGTTTCATCCAATTAGTACTTAATAACTCCTTATTATTGCACTAACATGAAGGAAAACCTTTATCACATATAGTTATGCAATTAAGTATACATTAAATGACAATATATATTCATTAACTGATCTAATTTGCTCAAGGGGATATACTGTAAAACCCCATACTTTGAGACGGTGTCTAATAAAGCTTATCGGATACCAATTGAAGATAATTAAAGTATTTAAGAGTGCTGAAGGGTGAAAGGAATAATTTGGAATAAAATATTTCATAAGCGAGAAAATAATAATTAAATAATAATATTTTTATCAAGGATGAACTAGCAAGTTAAAGAGTGAATTGGAGGTGAACCGGGACAAAGCGAGACATTTGGGGTCCTGAGGAGACAAGTGGAGGATTTTGGAATAAAATAATATTTTATTAATAAAATAATATTAAAATATTAATATTTATTTATTGACGAAATTAGTCATCAAGGAGGATTATATGACTAATCAAAGTAGGGGATATGAAGTAAGAAAGTATTTTGAAGAAAAATGACATTAGTAGGGCCCGCGTGTCTTTATTAAACAAAGGTAGTGCGGGTAAGTGTATATTTAAATATTATGGTGATACCTCGATGAGGTGCAAACATTATATTATATTCGTACACACGTAAAGGAAGGGAAATAGAAGAAAATTGGAGTTTAAAACATGTTAAAAGGACCAAATTGTAAAAGATGAAAGTTTGGAGGGTTAAATGGTAAATAAGAAAAAGTTTGAGCACATACGTGCAATTTTAATTAAATGGGCATTTACTAACTAAGGAAAATTAGATTATGAGGAATATGAGATATACATGTGAAAGTTACTATTTCATGTAAACTATGATGTGCAAAAGTAAAAGTTAGTAGGAGACATATGGGACCCTACCATGTGATAGTGGACTAAAAGGAAAAGAATAAAGAGTATTAAAGTGGAAGAAAATCATGGTTTGGCAAAGATAGCCCATGGTAAATAGAGTAAGGGTGGTAATGTGATTTGAAAAAAAAAGAATAATTTGGTTGCATGAAATCTTATTGGTCTTGAGGGAGGTCAAATAGGATCCAAGAATGGAAAAATGTATGAAATATTATAGGTTCATGGGTTGGCAAAGGCTATTGGTAAGGAACAATATGCATGAAACAATATTGGTGATAAAGTGGCCGAATGAGGGAATGACAAGTGGACCTTAAAGAAGATGAAATG
>NW_018397255.1:13523992-13524175 GCF_002168275.2 Theobroma umbraticum | reverse complement strand
TGAAATGAAATGAAAGGAAATGATGCCATTTCCTTAGGCAATTCACCCATAATAAAGAAAAAATGGAATAGAGACTATTTTTACTTTGTTTTGTCCACCACCCAAGAGGACGAGGAAAAGAGAAGAAAAAAACATGCAAGGGAAGGCTCGGCTTTTAGGAGAAAAATGTGAAGAAATCAAGTG